>NW_018127945.1:2937906-2968345 GCF_001952655.1 Monopterus albus | reverse complement strand
ATTCCTGCTTCCATTCATCTTTTCTTTTATAATGTTTATACTTTTTAAAATATTCAGCTTTTTTTAATAATAGAAGTCAATGGGTGCCAATTCATCCTGATGCTGCAGCTCTATGACACAGTCCTGGAATGCCATCTGGTGGTCAGGCTCTCTCACACACACACCTACTTGTTTTACCAATTGGGGACCAATTGTAATATTTTTAATAAGTTCAGCATACTTTCAGGTAGAAAAGCCATTCAGGTATCAAAATGTTCAGCTCTTCAAGGAAATTCCTGCTTGTATTTATTGCATCTCATCCTTTAGATTATTCAACAAAGAACTTCAGCCATTTATTCTCAACTATTTCAACAAAGAACTTTAGTCATTTCTTCTCATCCTTCAGCTCTTTCAGCAATTGATTTCAGACATTTTCAGGGGGAGCCTTAAGCATATCAGCACCCACACACATTTACAACAGGAAATGCATTTGTCTAGTTTTGACTAGTCAATTGTAATTTCAACTAGTTTGAATGCCTTTTTAGATATTCAAATGAAACCTTTTAAATGTTAAAACAACCTGCCATAGATGCATTCGACTGTCTCTTGTTGTGTGCTATGCGTGTGAAAGGGCAACTCTGGTCAAAGTCTGGGCCTGATTCTGCAGACATTGTCCAGAGTCCCTATGTGAAAACGGCATTTGACTATCATCTCTTTTCTATCTTTTGTAGGCACACTGTTGACAGTGGTACTGTCGGCAGCAGGTGTGTGGACTGTGGGATTTTTTTCTCATCGTCCTCATAACTGTTGCCAGGGCAGGTAGAAAGAGGTTTGCACAAATGCAGTACTGCTGTTAGCAGCTTCAATAAAACTCTTAAAGTCTCAAGTTGCTTTTATTTGTCCTGATACATGATTTCCAAAACAAGTGATGTCTCACAGCAGGATGAGTGGCCTTTACTCTTAACGTGCCAAATTTAGGTTCAGTGTCAAACTTATGAGTAGCCCATAAGATATTAAAGTTGATTTTTTTCCACTTTCTTTTGGCTTGCAAATGAATGAACAGCTGTAGCCTACTGGAGGCCCCAGCAATCAAAGAACAGGCATCCAATAAAAAAATTTTCACCTTGTTTCATTTAGCATTTGCAAAGAGAAATGAAACACTAACACTTGTGAAAGCAAAATCAGTTCCAAAGGCAGGAAAGGAAACAGATTTTAATTCATTCAGCAGGAAACTCACAAGTGTAATTCATAACTGTTCAAACATACCCTTAAAACATTTTCATGTATGCACAGCTATGTCTGCGCATGTGGACTAGCTAACGTTTTACTGCAGTTTCCCATAGAAACAGCAGATGGTGCAGAGACCACTGGCTTCTCTAGCCTTCTGATGTGGCTCTGGTTTATTAGAAATCTTATATCTGCTCCACAGCTGTTTATTAGTGATTTCAGAAGTATTTGCACAACTGTTCAGTGGTTAAAAGCAGAAGAGGCCAATTGGCACGCAACATGCAGAGAAACTTTGGTAGCCTTTGTTAGATATTAGTAAATGTTAGACCTTAATGTGTTAGTAATGCAATTTAGTAAGATTCAAAGTCTGCTCTAGTCTGTTTTGTTTCAAGGCTAGCAGACAGAATGTTGATTCTGAAAAGTGAACCATGGCACCAATTGTTTTCTTGTATTAAATCTGATGTTAGAATATTATGTCTGAATAAATGAATGAATGCCCACGTGACAACATATACACACATTGAGATTCTTCATTTTGTTATGACTAGGTAGAGAGGAAGCACCTCCAAGCATACAGAGCTCTAGATAAGAGATGGAGTCTTCAGGCTGACTTTTTAGCTTTATTTTGAAAATCATGCCCCATTGAAATGAATGGGGAAATTCTATTTCAGGATAATTTCAAGTATCAAAATGTTCAGCTCTTCAAGGACATTGATGCTACTACTCAATTTTTCTAAATCTCATAACTTTGAAATATTTAGCTTTAATTTGAAAGTTTTGCCCCATTCAAATAAATGGGAAAATTCAAGCATACTTTCAGCTATTTCAGGTATCAAAATGTTCAGCTCTTCAAGGACATTCATGCTTCTATGCAGATTTTTTCTAAACTTCATACTTTTGAAATATTTAGCTTTATTTTGAAAATCTTGCCCCATTCAAATGAATGGGAAAAGTCTACTTCAGCATAATTTCAAGTATCAAAATGTTTGCCTCTTCAAGGACATTAATGCTTCTCTTCAGAATTTTTCTAAACTTCATACTTTTGAAATATGTAGCTTTATTTTGAAACTTTTGCCCTATTCAATTAAATGGTGGAAGTTCTACTTCAGCATATGTCATCCCGGTCATAATAAACTGAAAAAACCTTAGAAAAAATCAACTGAACTTAGATTTCTAGAAATCTAAGTCCAGTTGATTTTTTTCTAAGGTTTTTTTCAGTCTACGTCAGCATAATTTCAGCTATTTCAGGTAGCAAAATGTTCAGCTCTTCAAGGACATTGATGCTACTACTCAATTTTTCTAAATCTCATACCTTTGAAATATTTAGCTTTATTTTGAAAATCATGCCCCATTGAAATGAATGGGGAAATTCTATTTCAGGATAATTTCAAGTATCAAAATGTTCAGCTCTTCAAGGACATTGATGCTACTACTCAATTTTTCTAAATCTCATAACTTTGAAATATTTAGCTTTAATTTGAAAGTTTTGCCCCATTCAAATAAATGGGAAAATTCAAGCATACTTTCAGCTATTTCAGGTATCAAAATGTTCAGCTCTTCAAGGACATTCATGCTTCTATGCAGATTTTTTCTAAACTTCATACTTTTGAAATATTTAGCTTTATTTTGAAAATCTTGCCCCATTCAAATGAATGGGGGAAAATTCTACTTCACCATACATTGAGGTATTTCAGGTATCAAAATGTTCAGCTCCTCCGTTTTTCGGCACTTATTAAAATCAGCATACTTTCAGCAACAACAACCATGAAGTTATCAAAATGTTCAACTCTTTAAAGACATTCCTTTTTTTTTCCTGCTTGTATTTTTATTATTTGTAACATTTATACTTTTTAACATATTTAGCTTTTTTCAGCAGATTTTGCCCCGTTCAAAGGAATGGGAAAATTTTTCACATCTTAATATTCTCAGCATACCTTCAGCTAAAACCACCATTTCAACTAATAACTATTCAGCAACTCTTCAGCTATTCATACTGTAAACAGCTTTTTGATATTTTTATGGCTTTTGCATAATTATCATTTACATTTTACTGTCTCATTTCAATAGCCACACTCTAGTATTTCTCAGTGTGTAGGACTACTCTTTCTTTCCTATGCATACACATACACACAGACACACAAACACCTACACACCCACACACACACACAACACTACTTCCTTTACCTACTTTGTGGGGACCAATAGGAAAAAGTTCACATCTTAATAAGTTCAGTATACTTTCAGCTAGAAAAGCCATTCTGGTATCAAAATGTTCAGGTTTTTCAGGACATTATGGAATGTATTCAACTTTTTTTTTTACGACTTTCGTTTTTTTTTTTTTAAATATTTAGCATTTATTCTGAAAAATTTGCCCCATTCAAATGAATGGGAAAATTGTACTTCAGCATACTTTCAGGTAAATATGCCTTTCAGGTGTCAAAATGTTTAGCATTTTCAGGGCAATCATTCAGCAACTTCATACTTTTGAAATATTTATCTTTATTTTGAAACTTTTGCACCATTCAAATGAATGGCAAAATTCTACTTCAGCATACTTTCAGGTATGAAAATGTTCAGCTCTTCAAGGACATTCATGTTTCTCTTCAGAATTTTTCTAAACTTCATGCCTTTGTAATATTTAGCTTTATTTTGAAAATCTTGCCCCATTCAAATGAATGGGGAAATTCTACTTTATCATACTTCCAGGTATCAAAATGTTCAGCTCTCCAAGTACATTCATGCTTCTCTTCAGAATTTTTCTAAATCTCATACCTTTCAGCATACCTACAGCTAGAAAAGCCATTCAGGTATCAAAATGTTCGGCTCTTTAAGGCCATTCCTACTTTATTGCATCTCATCCTTCAGATTATTCAATAAAGAACTTCAGCCATTTCTTCTCAACTGTTTCAACAAAGAACTTCAGCCATTTCTTCTCATCTTTCAGCTGTTTCAGCAATTGATTTCAGGCATTTTCAGGACAATCTTTCAGCTTTTATTAGCATCCACACGCATTTTCGACAGGAAATGCATTTCTCTAGTTTTTACTTGTGGTTTAAAATAAATCAGCACTAAAGGAAGAAAAACGGACTCCGTTATTCAGAACTGTCCAATTAAACAACTGGGGTATTACACCTTGCTCAGTTTAAAATGTGTTTTCTCGTGCGGATTATTATGCGTTCATAAACTCCTTAACTTCTGCAGTAGTTATCGGGCTCGGGCGCTTCTTGTGTTTGCACAAGATGACTTTCTAAGGATTTCTTCTAGTCCTCCCGGCTGCTCATCGGCCATTGTGGACGACGGAAAGGGGCAAGGACTTCTTAATTTGCCCGCTGGCCAGAGTACTTGTATGCATGAAGAACCGGATGCATCAACAACGGGATGAGCCATGAGGCTGCTGTCCCGGGTCAAATCGGACCGCTTGCAACCGGGAATGGATTAGTGTCGTTTTGATTTTCGGAGGGTTTGTAAATGCAATTTTATTTGTGTGAGGTTCTTTGTAGCGAGTCTGGGGTTTCTGTTGTATAAACTCCAAAATGAGCAGATAGCTCACTTGTTGCGGAGCTTGTGATTACAGCTGTTTGCACCGTACCCTCCGTGTTTGGCTTGTTTTTCCTACCGCATCTACAACTTTGAGGCTCCCATCTGAGAGCCAGTCATGAAGATGGCGGCATCACAGCACCCCTGGGCGCACATCATAATCACATTATTGTCTTTATGCTCCCTGATCCTGCGCAGCGCAGTGGCAGATGTCCCAGTGCAGGAAGGCTTCAGTGCTGAGGTACAGTAATGTCTGTGGGTTTTGTTTATAGTCGTAATATTTGACATTTGTAAATAGTTTACGAATCTAAAGCTATCATGATATTACTAAAAAAATATCTGAAATGACTCTTCAACCTAATACATTTCTTCATATCTTCATGTTTGTGTTGGCCAAACATAAAAGTACCAGGGATGCTATTTGACCTTATGACCTTCCAAAAAACATTAGCTCTGCACATATGGCACACACAGGGAATCTATCTTTCATAGGAGTGTGACTGAATTGCAAGCTGAAAGCCATCTGTAGTTAAAAAAAAATATACTTTGCCTTTAATGGAATCCTTCTCTGAAAAGACAATTTCATGTTAAAACAAAATTCCACACTTAATTATATTGATAATTTTTAAGACTTGATTTGATTATCAAACTCGTACACAACTTCTCTTGTACTTAATTGGCATATAAGCAAATAATGAATGATTGATTATATAATTACTGTTGGGAATAATGAAGTACATGAGATGCAGCCAATACTGACCAATTTGAATATTTAATATACATATTATGTAAATTGTATATCTATATATACACATGAACAGCTCTACTTCCTTCTTTTGTGTTTTTAAGGCATTAGATTTTCAGGCTCACTCTGGCATTAGATTGGCTGAGATTTATCATGCTATGCAGAAATTGTCTTGAAGGAGTTTCTGTCTGAGTGTGTGAACTCTATATCATAAAATATAACAGAGGTCAGAAGCCATCATCCTGTTTGCTGAGCTACATGGCTCTACATGCTCAGTTTCACCGTTAGCAAGCATGAAATGTGTGAGGGTCGGTGCGTAAAGCTGCCGATGATGTTGAGGGTGAGCTCAATTATAACGCCAGACGAAGAACAGGTAGAGTCTAGATACTTTACTGGTAACACAAAATAAACAGAACAAAAGTCCAGAATCCACATCAGGTCAGTAATACAATCCAAGGTCAATGCCGGCAAACACACACATCCGAGAGATCCACAATCTTGAGGTCAGAGAGGAGATATCCGAGGGTCGGTACACAGCAGGCTAACAGACTCAGGGGGGACAAGGCAAAACACGGTGGTCAAACCAGGGTCAGAACAAGTGAATCATGCACAAGAATAATTGCTGGAAAGTCAGAGCTGGCGTCTAGAACAATCTGGCAGCGTCCTGGTGGGAGGACACTGCCTAAATACGGGTGAAAACAGGTGTAAACAATAGAGTCCTGATTAAAGTAAAAAGTTCGTGACTAAGCTATAGCTAAACAGGAAGTTATGTCAAAACAAAAGCATACAACCGGAAACAGGCGGAACAGAGTCATGACAGAAATGGAGAAAAAATGTAGTATGTGTCAGACTGTCAGAGGTGCACACATGCAGAGATGTGTGTTTATGCTATGTACCAGCAGATGGACATACAGTTCAGTTATTGTCAAGAACCTTTTTTTGTTTCCAGTTGTGCTCTCCTCATCTTGGCTGTCAGTGGCAGAATGAGAACGCAGGAACGTCATAATGTTAATGGGACCCATCTGGTTTCTGTCTCCATTTATTTTCTTTTAGCTCCTCAGATACTATGCAGTCATTAGACAGTGTGGCTTGTTCCTGGATTAGCATAACAGTGCTCCCACAGTTGAAGCTGTCATATACATATGTACACTATGCGTCACTCACACACATCAGACACATGTTAAGCAGCTTATCTCAGGCCAGATTATGCACAAATAATTTTCTGTTTTCTTCTTGAAGTTTGGCTCCCTGCCTCAGGCCAGTAGACAGTTGTCCCCCATGCAGTCAGCTCAGAGTCTGTCCAAAGCTATCAGGGACATGCAATACTTCTATGGACTGGAGGTGACTGGAGAGATGGACCCTGCCACTGTCATGTAAGCTCTATATTGACTGATAGCAGTGGTTGTATTCTAGAAGATGCCTGTTTCACAGACATGCAACATTACCAGACATCTGTGTGCAGAGGCCACAAACCAAAAGCAGGGAATTTGTGTTAGGGGTTTTTTAAGGCTTGTAGGAAGTTATTATTATTAGAAGGAAAATAAAGAATCTATTTTTTCATGCTTTTATAGTATAGATTGAAATGGCCACAAGTCTCAGGTTTTCATTTGAGAATGTAGGGTAACAAGCCACACACCCCATGAAGCAATTTGTTTCAGGGCACTGGCTCTTACTGCCAGATGAATGTGTTCACTGATAACTGATAAGACTGATTAACCTTTCCAGCTCATAACAGGTTTATATAATAATAAGGTTTACAGTGCAGTTCATTTAGCATATATCACCTCTTCACTAATGAGGCCAGTCAGGCCATTGTGCCATATCCCTATATCCCACTGTGACTTTGATATATTCCGTAAAGCTGTTGTTTTCATACTGTATACTATATTTAAGGTTAAGGAAATGTGGCAAGGTATTAAAGGAACAAATTTTGGGAAGTAAGATTTATTGTGTTTTTGCTGAGAGTTAGATGAGGTGATTGATACCACTCAGGTTTCTGCAGCTACAAATAGCTGCTGAGCATAAAAACTGGAAATGGGGGAAACAGCTTAAGGGAAATGTGGGAAACAGTAATCTCTTTGTACAGCGATTACAAAATTCACCTACCACCACTAACTTATCAACATGGTATATCTGTTGTTTTATTCATACAAAATCTGAACTGAACTAAACTGGCATGGTAGAAGATTTTATTACCTTTGTACAGAGCTAGGCTGGCTGTTTTCTCCTGTTCCCAGTCCTTGCGCTAAACAGCTTCTATATTTCTGTACACACACATAATTCACAGTCATTCACAGTTTTAGTTTTTACAGAAATCTAAAATGTAGCCGGGCAGCACGGTGGCGCTTTGGCGCAGTGGTTAGCACTTAGCACCGTTGCCTCACAGCGAGAAGGTTCCGGGTTCGCGCCCCACCTGGGACCTTTCTGTGTGGAGTTTGCATGTTCTCCCCGTGCTTGTGTGGGTTCTCTCCGGGTACTCCGGCTTCCTCCCACAGTCCAAAGACATGCAGCTTAGGGTGATTGGTGTCTCTAAATTGCCCATAGGAGTGTGTGTGTGGTTGTTCGTCTATGTGTTAGCCCTACGATGGATTGGCGACCTTTCCAGGGATGGCCCTAGAAAATGAATGAATGAATGAATGAATAAAATGTAGCCTTAAGCACTGATAAGTCTTGTGTGTAGCCTGGTATTACTCATGTTGTGGGGACATAAATCTGTTTACACAGTCACACTGTATGGACTCCATCCTTATAGGGACAAAAGCAAGTCCCCAAAATTACATTTTAGAGTGATGGCTTGGTTTAAGGTTAAAGAGGGGTTAGAGTTAGCTTAAGGTTAGGTGAACTCTCCAGGAAATTAATGTAACTCAATGTTCTGTGAAGTTATGGAAATTCAACAATTGTATGTGTTTGGCTGTATAGGGCCATGCGCCGACCTCGCTGTGGCATCCCAGACAGAAAAGCAGAGGAACTGGGCGATGGAGTGAGGAAGAAACGCTTTATACTCACTGGGCAGCAGTGGGACAAAGACCACATCACTTACAGGTTTACAGCACTGAAGTGTAAAGATTATACAGTAAAGCTGAATGTTTGACATAGTAATCTTGATGTGCTTTCTCTTCTGGCTTCAGTATAATGAACCAGCTCATCCCGTCCTCGCTGGGAGAAGGGAGAGTGTATGATGCCATCCGCAAGGCCTTTGATGTGTGGTCACGGGTCACACCACTCACCTTTGAGGAGCTGCCTTCTGAAAACAGCATCAACAGCAGCCAGGCAGATCTCGCTGACATCCTGCTGTTGTTTGCCTCTGGTTACCATGGTGATATGTCCTTGTTTGATGGAGAGGGGGGGTCACTGGCGCATGCCTATTATCCTGGACCAGGAATTGGTGGGGATACACACTTTGATGCTGATGAGCCCTGGACACTTGACAACCAAGAAGGTTAGTGGATTGAGTTTTCTTTGTCTTGTGGGAACTGAGTCTGCTTTGATGTCATACTAATATAATCTAAACTGTAGATTAGCTTGTTAGTGTAATATATTTGCCTTAATTTCATTAAAGTGCTTTCCTCAGTTTGGGCTAGGTAAACACCATCTTTGTAGTGTCATCATGACTTGCAAAATGGTAAAGAAAAAACTCATTTTATGTGCTTCAAACATGTTCCAAGTACAACATTTTTCAGGGAGTACAGAGATCACCTAGAGAAAAATGTGGTTTCCCTGGTTTGGTTTTACATGGTACTAATATAACTATAGCAACATTACACTGTCATTACAATGTCAGTGCCATTAGATCTCATTTTTATTTGATTTTAAATGTTCAGCCTGAGTTGAGAGACTCGCAGTAAGTTGTGAATGAACTATGTCCTGTTCAGGGGCAGATCTAGAAAATTGTAGATGGGGTAGCCAGGCTGGGGCACAGACTCAAAGGGGTGGAACATTTGAAATGCATGCAAAGCATAAATTCAACCCCTAGTTCTATGAAAGAGTAAACCATACAATAAGAGTCTAATTGTTTTTATTGTATAAAAATGAGACACACACAGTGCTTTCTTCATCTAACTTTGGCTGCACCTCTTATTTACTCCTGGGTGGGGACATCACTGTGATGCAATGTTTTGCCCTCACTGAAACCAAGTACTCCACAGCAACACTATTGGAGAAATGAATGCAAATATCATGCTGGATGCATGATATAAAATTAAACTAATTTGACCAATGGTAATCATCAAACACCAGAAAAATGTTAGTTATAATTAATCTTTCATTCTTTAATAATAACAAGCACCCCTTGGCTCCACCCATGGTCCTGCTAGCACTGTGCTTTTCAGCACAAAAACGGCACAAGCTCTGTTTAAAGGTTCCTGTGTGTGAAGTTGGCAGTTTTTATTGATAAGAATTAATATGTATCACATTATATGTGCTGTAATATTGTAACATTCCTTTGTTGTACATTTTTTCAGGCAAACAGTGATGTGAATTAAATACTTCATGTTACGCACTACATATCTGTCACTGTTTGTCGTGCAGGTATAGACCTCTTCCTGGTTACGGTCCATGAACTTGGTCATGCTCTGGGTCTGGAGCACTCAAACAACCCTAGTGCTGTAATGGCTCCTTTTTACCAGTGGATTCACACACAGAACTTCTCACTGCATGAGGATGACATCAGAGGAATACAGTACATATATGGTGAGAAGCACACACATCTGTTCTGATGCACCTATCTAGTATTTGTGTCTTCAACAGCACAGAGTCATTTAAAGCTGACAGTATTTGGACTTAGTAGCCTTTAGACCTCTGTAGCATTTAAGTTTAGTATTTTGTATTAGGTGTTACAAAGATACTTCCCTCATTCGCTACAGGCTGCAGACAGTTCAGTTAAGTGGGTGTATGAAGAAGTCAGGATGTGAAAATACCTTAATCTATTAAAAAAAACTAGTGGCACTGTAATGAATTTACTTAGAGTGCTCTCTGTGAGTCACATGGCGCTTCTTATCATTATTTCCTCTGCTTGCACACAGATGGTTGAATAGTGGAGCGACGTTATTGGCTAAAACAGTTTTTCAGCAACAACTATCCTGAGCTAGCATAGGAGGTTATTGCATAATAGATTGTTAATTTAATATGTTTTTCCACCCCTAAGGGAACACGGCTCTCCAGTAACATGTTGTGTAATTCTTGTGTAAATCACCCTGGTCTAAAATCACTGTGAGGTTGAAGTGAGAATGTCAGCTATGATTTGTTGTTGTATGCTCTAATATCACATCTGGACCCTGGTCAGAAAAGCCTTGTGAAGGAGATTAAAGAATTAACAGGCAAATGCGCTCAGTCAGCCACACACTACAACAGTGGCGCTGACTCAAAACAGAATGTCATGCATGCTGTTGAGATGTCATCATGCTTTCAGTGTGTGAATGGGTGACATTGTTAATTGACACCTGACATTTGTGTGTTTCTGCATGTTGGTTAGAGAAAGAGCTCGTTCGTGTATTAAAGTTTATTGTGTGTATGGTTAGTGTTTCTGCAGTCGTCCTAGTAGAGCTGTAATTAGAAACCAGAATGTCACACTAGTTATATTGATTAGTGCTCCTATTGACAAAAACAAGGACTTGCCACAAGGTTTATGGCTTACTTTTTATGCACATATTTATTTTTATTATTATATATATTATTTTTATTTTTTTTATTTATTTTTTTTACTGTCCATTGTTTTGCCCTGGCCACATCTCTGGTGTCATATAACAGATCAAAAATTCACTTTAGGAATTTTCTCTACAGTTTTTATTTCTCCAGCCCAAAATCCTTCCACACCCACACACTTCTGGCCTATTGATATGCCTACAGTAGCTGTCGGCACCAGAGGAAATGAGTTTTCATGTGATTTTTAGCTCTAAATACAACAAGGTAAATGTTTGGACTTAAATTATACAGCAGGTTCATTTATTAAAGCTAAAGGACTGTGTTGTAGGAAAGCTGTGATTGGATCCTTAAAAGGATCAGACGACTATAAACAGAGACAAACACAGCATAAACATTACCGGTGAAATAAACATTTGGGCTCCTTTGCAGAGCTTTTTATCCATTTTTTGCAATGGTAGCTTTGCAGATTTTCTGCCTACTATGGCAGTTTCTCCTAATCAGCTACTCATCTTCTGACTTAACCATTTAGGGGAGGGACATAGAGCCTTCACAGTATCATTTACTGTAGCAGGCTAAATTCATTAATTACACAAACAACCACACACACACACATGCACTCCTATGGGCAATTTAGAGACACCAATCAACCTAAGCTGCATGTCTTTGGACTGTGGGAGGAAGCCGGAGTACCCGGAGAGAACCCACGCAAGCACGGGGAGAGCATGCAAACTCCACACAGAAAGGTCCCAGGTGGGGCCCGAACCCGGAACCTTCGCGCTGTGAGGCAACGGCGCTAACCACTGCTTCACCGTGCTGCCCTAATTACTTTGTTACTAAAGTAAAAGCTAGAAAGTTACTGTATAGTATATATGAGCTTGTGAAAGTGTTAAAATACTATTTGCTGTATATAAATCTGTGTCCATATGTAGCATGAAGCAGTTGACCAAAAGGGAGGATTTAAAATAATGTAAAGACGAATAGAACTCTGCATTAACTACAGCTTACTTTAAAGTAGCACTTGTCAATATATATTAACAACGACTCCCATTAATATGTGATGACATGTTGGTGATGAGCTAGTGGAGTAGGACCATTTAGCAGCCATGTAGAGGCAGCTGTTCCCCCCAGAATACCAAAACTGAGCTAAAAAGAGAATGAAAAAAATCACTTTGTAACATCAACAGAAGTCCGTGCCACTGTACAGGGGCTGTAATTTTGACTTTCACACAAGGCAGCTAGTAACAGACCTTTTTCCTCTGATGAAAATAGCCAGATGAGTCTTTCATCACATAGTGAGCCTTTCAAGGCACTAAAATACAATGCTACAAATAAAATACTATAAACTAAGGAGAGAGTGAGAGAGAAGAGTGGAAGTAAAATAAAACACAGAATGAACGATAAAAACAAGGTCACTCATTAAGTGACCACAAAAATTACCTGAATACAGTAACAGAGTCGCAGAGTGCCATGATGTCTCTGTTGCTGCTTTGAGACAGTGTAAAGCCTCACTTAGAAAAAGAAATATGATATATTCCCAGCAATAGCTTTGGCTCAGTGTAGCTCAGTGCGTCTTCAGGCCCATCAGCTGTCCCTGTGTGTTACATAACTGGCAGTGTGTTGTCCTCTCTTAGCAACCAGCAGGGCTTTTTCCAGAAAACAGCACAGTCACAGTGAAATAGAAAATTGTATCTTCTTTGTGTGAGGGAGACAGAGAGAGGATATAGTGTGAGGAGAAGGGGGGAGAATGTAAAAGAAATGATGTGCTGCCACACAGACAGGTTGAAGATTTGTTTCATTTCAGATGGAAGTTGTTTTTTTCATTTGACCACGTTTACCGTGAAATTCAACCTTTTCCTATCTTATTCTTAGCCCAAGCTCTCCATCTTTTCTTTCTTAGGCCCTCCTGTCATCACTGATGCTCCACCCAGTACTCCTCCCATCCCCAACAACAAACCCAAGAGCGACTCCCCCACCTCCCCTTCTCCTCCTGAAGATGAATGCACATCCACATCTCCCACCCAGGCCCTACCCAATCCACCTAACCCGACTGACAACAGCCCAAATCCCCCGGCCCAATCAGAACCCACCCCCAACTCTACCGTAAGTCCCGTCATCCCCACCTCCACCCCTACCAACACCCAGCCTGAGCCAGACCCTGTCACCCCACCGGTTAGAAAAGATGTCCCCACTCCTCCTCCTCGGCCCCCTGCTCCTCCACGGCCTCCCAAGGTGCCGGACAACCAGGCCCCTGACATCTGTGATGGGGACTTTGACACGGTGACCGTGCTGAGAGGGGAGATGTTTGTTTTCAAGGTGACCACATCTCCTGCAGATGTTTAAACCAGGAGTTACAGTATAAGCTTTTAATTTTACACATGTTGAGGCTCAAGGAACGTGTTGCTACTCCACAGTGTTTTTACAACCCCCGACCCACACAGGAAAGAGCATTTACAAATTTACAAACCAATGTGACCCAGTTTGGAGTCACAACAAGCAAGCCATGTCAGGGGAAGTGAACAATAAATAGTTTGCATGAAAAATAAACATAATTTTTTATTCTTCTTCTGTGCAGGGTCGCTGGTTCTGGAGGGTGCGGAGGAACCGGGTCTTGGATAACTACCCCATGGCAATTTCTGTTTTTTGGATCGGTCTGCCCAGTGACATTGATGCTGCATATGAACGCCATGATGGCAAATTTGTCTTCTTTAAAGGTATGTCATAGCTTTTGATGACCAATAAAACCTGTCACTCTGCCACCACAGTCTCCACATGCTGAGCAGATTGTGTGATGTGTTCAAAACCTTCTTGGAAGTGAATTTTTTTTAAATAGTTTAACACCTTGCCTAAGGGCACAACAAAGGTTTTTTTCCTCAGCTTTCCTCAGGCACTTTCCCTGTGCAAAGCTGAAGCCAACGTGAAGCTGTTCAAGTGTGCTCTGAGCATAGATTTGAACCATTCAAACTGAAAGCAAATAGCATAAACTCAGCATTTTTGTCCGCAGCACAGTGTCATTTACAAGGAGATGGTTATAATTCAACACAGCTATAATTCTACATATCTGGCACACGCACACTAGGATGCAAAACTATTTAAAACTCTAGAAGTTACATAAAAAAGCCAAATGATTCACTGTTCAAATGGTCTGATACTCTGGTTGCAGACAAAGACAAAACATTGCATGTGTGTGGCTTTGCATGTGTATGACTGTGTCACTGACTTTATAAGTGTGTGTTACTGGGTTCATTGGGGGTTTTTAATGAGGTTTCTGCAGCGTGGCAGATGTTGCTGGTCCAGTACAACTCTAGTCCAGCTTAGCCCTAAAAGGGCTCGTGAGAGAGGGGGAGGATTGTATCAGCCTCCTCTGCACTGCTCTGCTCCAGATGTGAACATCTGCAGTTCTTGTACCTTAATAGTGAGGTCATGTGATGATTTGTCATGCATTTTCAGGATTTTTGTGCTTTTAATCATGGATGTACACAGAAGTGTCTTAATGATTTGTAATCTTGCTGTTATTCTTGCTTTTTCATCACATTTGCGAGGAAAGAAAAGCTGCACAAGTTGTTTTTGAGGAACACATACTTCATGTGCATGGCCTCTTTAAAAAACAAAGGATCAGAAAGGCACCAGGCCCAGTGGTGTGTACTGTGCACCAAGACAACCAGGCACAAGGACAGTTTCTTCCCCCAGGCTGTCACTCTGATGAACACTTAACCCACGACAGTATGACTGAACAATAACCCTCAGTGCAATACCTGTAAATATACATTGTACAGATTATACAGATCTGTACAGGTCTCTATTTTAAGTACTCCATTTTTATTCTTATTTATCTTTGTTCACAATATGCATTTCTTTGTCTGTCTGCATTGTTTACTGCCTGTTTATACTGGTTATTTTGCATAGTTTGCACTGTTTGTAGCTTGTTAATACTGTTTATTTTGTTATATTACACAGCCTAATGCTGGTTTACTGTTTACTTGCCCCTTGCATGGAGATATGTACATACACACTGAGAGCCGATGTACCAGAGTCAAATTCCTTGTGTGTCCAACACACCTGGCCAATAAAGCTGATTCTGATTCAGAGGTTCTCACACAGTAGTATAGTGTATATACTGTGTTGGCCATATGAAGCCAAACTGATTTAACTATCACATTAGAGAAAACATTAGATCAGAATGGTTAAAAACCAAGTGTCCACCAATAAGTAAAAGGCCCTGTGCACAAGCTTATCTATTATTAGTTCAGTATGTTGCTGTGCTCCGGCACTAGAGGTGGAAAGTGGCTGAAAGTGTGCCCAAAGGTCAGGGTTCACGGAGGAGCTGGCTTCCACGCAATGAGATCTTGAAAAAAATCTGTGTTATGCCCACCAATTCGACCTACATTTTTTCTGGAGTGAGCAAACACCATGACATGTGCCATATGTTCTCACCCTTGCTTTCTCTCCCCTTCTTTTCCTTCTACATGTCTGTTTCTGTCCCGTTCTCATATTTCCATTCTGTTAGGTAGGTAACAAACTTTACCTGTGTAAGCAGGTTCCTCTGTGTATGCCTCTGTCTCTTTAGAGACATGTTTGTCCTTTTGTCCCCACAGATGATAGATACTGGGTGTTCAGGGAAGCTGATGTACTGCCAGGATACCCACAACCCTTATATGAGTATGGACAAGGAGTTCCTACACACAAAATCGACACAGCAATCTGGTGGGAGCCCAATGGATATACATACTTTTTCACAAGAGACAGGTAGATCACAGACACCAAAAATATGCATCAAAGTCAATAAAATGTTAAGACAAGTAATGTAAAGAATTGTCTTAATGTCTTAACATTTTGTCACCTTTCCATATAAAGTCATAGACCAAACTGTAACTGTACACAATGATTATTATTGTCTGTGTGGAGGTACTGGCAATTCAATGAGGAGACCCGGACTACAGACCGTGACTTCCCCAAGCCAATCAGCAGATGGGGCAGCATCCCTCCCTCACCCAGAGGAGCCTTCCTCAGTGATGATGGCGGTAAATTTATTGAAATAAGGCCAATAGAAAGGGACATAGGAGTAGCTTCTTCTCATGAGATTCACAACAGACACCAAAAGCTGTTTATGCAGCGTTGAAAGCAGGAGAACAGCATTAGTGAGTAGAGGTGGAGGAAGGGAAATAATGAAAGGTTAGAGGGGTGGAATGGGGTGTGTAAAAGTGTCAGGGACCAAGCAGTAAGGCAAAAGACACAGCTTTCAAAATTCAAAATAAAGGGTTTTTATTAACCCAAAAGCAAGAAAAATACAAAATTAACATCAGATAAACTGGGCCCTAAAAGAGGTCAACAAAAGATAAGGAAACTCAAAATACAGCAAACTGAACTGTCTCAACAAAACCAACTGAACTGTCTCAACAAAACCAACTGAACTAGCAAATGACACACACAGGGGAACATATATACTGGCTGATCAAACCAATAACACACACAAGGGGTAAACTAAAGGCACTACCAAAGCAATCAACTAATAAACACTAAACAGACAGTCTGCTCTCAACTAAATATTTCCTTTAAATATAAAGAAATTAACATAACTTGACAAATAAAGCTCTAACATAAACTACCAACAAATAAACAATAAATTTCTCCCAAACTCCCCCCTTTCTTGTATTGGGCACTTGGTGCAGTCCAGGCCTAGTGGGAGGTATTTAAACCTGCTGCTTCCTCAGTCCAATCTTTTAGCTGAACTGCCCCCCCCTCCATAGACCAGGAAACATGGTAACTCAAAAGAAAAGGTAAACATTAACAATACAAAATTAATCAAACGTGCATGCTCATTGATCAATTGTGTATGTCTAATATGAATTACCCACCCAAGTCCATGGCTGGTGGTGGTTTAGGTCCTCACATGGTGAAGGCCAGGACTGAGGCCTTCACAAAAAGACAGAAAGAAAAATTACATTTGAGACTGGTTAGGCTGAAGCAAGCAGAGCATAGAGAAGAGTCAGGGGATAAGAGAGAGCTCTGGTTTGAGGGTTGGCCCATCCTTCCTTTGCACTGTTTCGTGGGATGGCTGTGGCTTAGGAGGTAGAGTGGGTCGTTTCCTAACTGGAAGATTAGCAGTTCGATTTCCGGCTTGTCCAGTCAACATGCCGAAGTGTCCTTGAACAAGGCACTGAACCCCCCGTTGCTCCCAGTGATAACATCAGTGTGTGAATGTGTGGGTGTAAGTGGCCAAACAGTGTGAAAACGCTTTTGAGTGTACTGTAAAGCGTAGAAAAGCACTATACAAGTATAAGACCATTTACCATTTTACCATTTCCAGTCTTATGGTAAGCTAACTGTCTTGTGGCTGTGTTTAATATGTGGCAGAAAGACATGAGTGGTGTCTGTCTTTTCATCTCACTTGTCAAGAATATTAATAAGCTTTTTTTTTTTTTTCAAAATGCCTTTAAAAATAAAATTGAAAGCAAAAAATTTGTTTTTAATTTCTGAAATAATAAAAGCTTGGTGAGCTAGTCATGAGTCCACTGTTGCACTGACATGGCAGTCTTCTCACTGCAGCATTTATCCAACACACCTGTTAATTATGGCGGTGTATTTGCATAATGAATTCTCTTCTCTCTCGTGCTCCATGGCTGCTGCTACACTGCTCATCTGAACGCCATCCCGATGCTTGCTTTTGCCACTGCTGCTGTTCATATAGTACATCAGAATCCCCACCTCCACTCCAGCATCCACCTGTAGTCTCTAAGTCAAGGGGTGAAGTTATCTTTACTTCCCACTCCCTGATCTTTCCTAGTGGGGAGTGATGAAGGGGAGAACCATCACACAGTACATATTCTATATTCACATATAATGCATTAAACATGAGTTGTCCTCCTGAAATCTCTTTTATCTTCCTCTCTTGCAGCTTACACCTATTTTTACAAAGGCACTAGTTACTGGAGGTTTGACAACCACAAGACAGAAGCAGACGAGGGCTACCCTCGCTCTATTCTAAAGGATTTCATGGGCTGCGTGGGAGTCCGGGATACGGACAATGAGCAGGAGCCAAAAGACAACCCAGTGAACCCTTCAGACCGAGGCAAAGAAGAGCACAAAGAGCCAGAAAGGGGTCAAGACAAAGCCACAAACCCAGATGAAGATCAGAGCTCTAAGCCTGATGGTGCCCAGGTGGAGGACAAAGACGTGAATGTGGTTGTGACGGTGGCAGATAATGAATCAAAGGTCATGACCCTAATCATGGTGACTGTTCCCCTGGTACTCATCCTGTGCATCCTCATCCTAATCTACACCATCCTCAGGACTCTGCAGAACAAAGAGGCGCCAAGGATCTTGACGCACTGCAAGCGTTCACTGCAGGACTGGGTATAAAGCACAGAATCAGAACAGCTTCCAGCGGGTGTCCATCATTTGTCTGGTTCAGACATTAGCATCTTGTGGTGCAGTAGAAAGAAGCTTTGACACAGTACTAATGTCAACAAAAGCTGAGAATGAGTCACCTTTTTGAGCCCCATTTGCTGTGAGAACTTTTACTCCTCATGCAAAGTAATCTTAATGTGGTAAAGTTGGAATGCATTATTAAGTCTTTATTTTGATCAAGACACTTCAAACAAATGTTGACATTTTCTTTACGGTGAGAATTTGCACTTTTGATTCTGTTTTTGTTGTTTTTGTTTTGCTGAGGTTGCTTCTCTGCAGATGTGTGTGGCTTTGTGCAGTGCACAATTCTGTGCTTATTAAAAACACACCATTAAGAGAAGCTTCAGCCAGCACAGGAATGTCAGACAGCTGTGTGACGGCCTGTCTCCCACTGAGCCTGTTATGTCTGCCCTCTCTTACACACACATACTGTATATCACCATCACATGATCTAGAAAAAAACCCTAGCTGCACTCATTTGTGCATGTATGTCCACATACACAGACACATAGAGAGACCACTTGCCCAAACAAAGGCACCGCAGCCTCGATAACAGTTCACACACTGCACCACTGCAAACACAATCCCAGCGGAGACATATTGATATAAAACTGGTGCCAGGGTTGCAATATAATCATTTTTAATGATTGAAGCTGAAAGATATTATGTTTTGAAAATTTCAACCATCTCAACTCAACCTGTGAAGAGCAACGACATAGTAGTAGTGTCTTTGTTTTTTCATCTTTTTTCATGTTAAAGCTAAATAGAATATAAAGTAATAATACGTACAAGGGAGAAGCCTGCAGTATAGAAAAGAATGGGTCAGGATCTGGTTTCCATTAAACCCACATGTTTAGTAGTGTCAGGCATGGGGGGAATTGGGAAAAATGCAAAAAGGAGGAGGTACGAAAATAGTGGGGAGTTGAGAAGGAAATGAGAGCAGATGAGATGAAGAGGAAAAGAAAGAAGCTGGGGGAGGCAGAGCCTGAGGAGGGGAGAGGGCTCTGCCAGCATTTCCTTTCCAGTATTCTGTGGTGAAGGAGGAAGGTTTAAAGGATTTCTGGGAGGGCCAGCGCTGGTGTTGCACCCTCTGACCTAGATCAGGTCACTGAGTCCACTCCTCCTCTTTAAACTTTTTGTTTTTAATCGTACTTTTATCAGAACCTGAGTGGACTTCTTCTATCAGCTCTCTCCCTCCCCTAACCTTTTCACTTTACTTTTTCCTGTTGTTTTTTTTTTTATTCTGGGCCTATTGCTTTGTTTCAGTGCTGTAACTCACCCCACTTCTTTTGCTCTCCACTTTTCTGGAAAACCTTATAAAATGTAATTAAACAGCATTGTTCCAACAGATATTTCCTAATGGTGTTTGGATGATGGTGGTGGAGATGCTTTCTAACACGTCACTCCAACATCTCTCGTAAGTGTTCCACTGGGTTGAGATCTGGTGGCTGTGAAGGCCACAGCATATGATTCATGTCACTTTCATGTTCAAACCATTCAGTGATGGGGGCACTTTTATCCAGGGTTTTCCTGAATAAAAGCTGCTGTGCTGTAAAGTATGTAGCCACAGACATTTACAGAAGCATATATTTTGAAAATCAGGCACGTTTTGGGGCGCTTATGTGATCTTAATTTACAATTGTGCTTTTATTTTGAAATTCTGGCATATTTGGGGGATTTAATGTAATCTTAATGGGCAAGCTGGGCTTTTATTTTGAAAATCCGTCACATTTTGGAGCCTCCAGGTGAGCTGAAGTTACAATCTGGAGCTTATATTTTAAAAATCTGAAATGTTATTGGGCCCTCATGTGGTGTAATTTGTAATCACAGGCTTTTATTGTGAAAATCCAGCATATTTTGGGGCCTTTATATGAGTTTAAGTTGCATTCAGGGGCTTTTATTTTGAAATTCTGGCGAGCTTTTGGGCCTTTATTTAAACAGTATGCAATCAGACTTTTATTTTGAAAATTTGGCATATTTTCGGGACTTCTTTTGAACTCTTATTTTGAAGGCAGACCAACCTGTGTTTGTGTGTTTGCGTGTGTGTGTGTGTGTTGGTGTGTCACTGCGCCACTGTGTGTGCTACTGCATGTCACTGTATTGCTTTGATTGTACAGTTTATGTTTGGCTTTTATTTTGTGTGTGCATGTTATTCTGTTGCTGTTTGTGTGTGTAAAAGTAGCAGGTGCATCGTTAAGTGTTTCAGCAGTTTGAGGGCAGTACAGCAGATTTCAGTGAAACATGGGCTTCGAACAATTGACAATTGAAGAACAAGTATAAGTCCTATCAAAAAAAATCTCTTGACTATGAGTGGCAGGAGGCTTCAATGAAAATGTTGATCACCTTTATGTCAAGATATTCCACAAAATGAAGGAGCCGTGGCGATTTACAAATACGCTCACTGTTTTCTTTGCAGGGATTTTCTGAATCATCTCTTTGAATGGAAGTCTATGGAAGAGTGAGGCGGCATACTCTCTGGAATGTGCCACGTATTTCAAAAACTATTCATCCTATCGCAAGATAGGATGAATGCAGATTCTGACATTGTGCCACATAACATGCCAAATTTTCAGAATAGAAACTGTGAGGCATGTTCTTTTATTTGAGAAGAGAAAACTAATAAAAGGATAGTTCACAGTGTGAAATTTATTATGCATTAACTTATCAAAATAAGCATGTGTACATGGATCTTCACTGTTTAGGAAAAACAGAAAAGACTGTCCTCAACTTATCGGTATACAATATTTGTATGAAAAGGTACTACTATCTAATTGGTCAAAAACTGTTGGGGAGGAGCCGTGGTTTGGACTTAACTCTCCCGTCATTGGTCCTTCAGTCCGTCCATCCTTCTATGTCCTTCCTGCTCCAGTCATAGAGGACAGCGCCCTAGGAAGGGGAGGAATACTTATACTGCCTTAATTTCTACATAGACACTCACTTCTTCTTTTATTTCTGACTGCTCCATATTAGGCATTGCTTTCTGTTTCACCAATTAAAACTGCTCTGCCTGTGTGTGTGTGTGTGTACATAATGGTTCTACCTTTGAAGTGTTCCCCTCTTTCAGCCTCCAGATCTAATCTCTGTTTAAATAACCTTGGGGTATCAGTGAACCATAACTCCCCTGATTCCATTAGCCAGGTGGTGATAAAAGATTGACTGTGGACTCTCATAGTCAGAGCTGTAAATCTAATGACATTTAGTGAACAAGTCCCTATGATGTTGAACAGTGCTTCAGTAACTAACACAGTAAATATTGACCAGTGATTCAGTGAACACATAGGATATGTGACTGTGTAAACATATCTGTTACATATAAGTATGTAAACTTATGTTATAAAATAAAAACCTTAACAAATCCTATTCATAAGTGCATAAAATAAAAATCACCCTAACAAAACCCCTCATTATAAACTTTGTCTGGCATGAAGGCCCAGAAAGACACAAGAGTTTCAAAATAAAACCCCAGGATAATAAATGAAGCTCACATAAAGTCCTGGTACCGTGCCAGCTTCTCAAAATAAAAGCCCCCATTTAACAAATTAAGTTCATGTGAAAGCCCCATGACATGCCAGATTTTTAAAATAAAAGCCCCTGATTACAAATTAAGTTCACATGAAGGCCCCAAAACAAGCCCGATTTTCAAAATAAAAGCTGAGTTCTAACGTCAGGTTGTACGAAGTCCCCAAAACATGCCAGGTTTTCAAAATAAAAACTGAGATTGAAAATTTCAGAATTTAAACTCCCAACTTCAGCTTTTCTTTTCATCTTCCATAATTGGTCAACATTTTCTTTTCATCTTCCATAATTATTCAGCATTTTCTTTTCATCAGCATTGCATTTCAGCCTTTAGCTGTTTCAGCTGTGGATTTCAGCATTTTCAGGGCAATTCTGTAGCAATCAGCATCCACATGCATTTTCTGCAGGAAATGCATTTTTCTCGTGGAAGACTAATAGCTGAAGATTTGCCAATTTTCCAGCTGAAAGCATACTGAACTGGTTAGGGCTGAAAGAGTGGGAAGTTTTAATGGGATTTTTTTTTTTAAAAAAGCTAAAAATTTTAAAAAGTATGAAGGTCAGAAAAATTCTGAATAGAAGCAGTAATGCCTTTGAAGGGCTGAACATTTTGATGTTTGAATGGTATTTCTAGGTGAAAGTATGTTGGAGGAATTAGGTGCCTAATGTATAACATGTTCACTGGATAACCAAATAAATTTGTTAGAAAGTTTTGCAGAATGTCATTGCATTTTCCTTTCATATTTTATATATGTTTGATTTTATATAAACACTGTCCTAAATGAAGTAGCCAACTTGACACTGTTACCTGAAAACAGTTGTTCATCTTTTGTTACTCTGTCAAAATGAATAATACAGTGGAACCTTGGATTGTGAGTATAATTTGTTCCGGTGTTCGTAATCCAAAGCAAATTTCCCCATAAGAAATAATGGAAACTCAGATGATTCGTTCCACACCCACTTATCCATATAAAAATGATTACAGTAATACAAAATACAGGATAAAGTAAAAATTAAATAAATTAACCTGAACTTTACTTTTGAAAAGAATTGTGGCCCATTATTGCAGTACAGATATTGACTACATGAGTGAGGCATGAGAACCATTGGCTCAGTTGTGGCGTGCGTCACGTGATGCTCAGGAGACAAAGTGTATGTACTACTCGTATTGTGAGACCTCGCTCGTATATAGAACCAAAATTTTTGCTCGTCTTGCAAAACACTGGCAAACTGAGTTACTCGCAATCCAAGGTTCCGCTGTGCTTTGATTCTTCTACCATTAACTTTTTAAATATTTTTTATGTGCCAATAAAACACTCAAACCTAACATTTGGCTCTTTGCACTATTCTCTGAGAGAATAAGGTTTGTGTTGTATTAATGTGTCAGTGAGTTGTAGTTCACAAAAAGTTCATTGTTCTGACACATTCTGTTAAACTATTGTTATTTTCAGGTTTGTTCATGTAGTATTTTTGTTTCTTCTTCCACTGTCTTTGTTCTAATGGCCGTACTATAATTTAAGATACAAAAAAATATATTGGGCTTTCATTTGTCAGAAGGCCAGAAAGTACGCTTTATATCAACTACATGAGCCCATGTTTGATAGCATGCTAGCTGTAGAAATGTTTAAAATGACAGATCCAGACCAGCTTTGTGTGTGTCAACTTAATGTGTGTTTCTGTCCCCAAGTGGAAATATGCAGCTTTAAGATTTGTACTAGTAAATATTAGTAAATGTGAAAGACCCTTCAGATACACTTTAACATTTATTTATTTAGCAAAATGAAAATGGCTGTCATAAGCAAATATATCTGTATCTAGTTATGACCTAACCAAATGAATAGTGTGTTATCAATATTCACAGTACTTGAGGCTAACAAAAACTTTCAACAGAGGCAGACTGCCAGCATGGCCAAAACTATTCCCTAATGTGTTCAGACAAATAAACTTATTTTTTATAAGATTTAGGGAAAACATACAGCGTGTGGCTGTTGGTGATTGCTGGAATCTACTTCGATTGGCCCTTTTACCAAGATTAATGACAGTGGATAAAAGTATTGCTGAATGTAAATGTAAACAAACTGCTTACTGAGTCCCACTGTGTTCTGGACTATTTAAACTATAACAGTGGAAACAGTAGAAGATCAACCTACACTTCTAAAAATGTATTAAAACGTTAAACTTGAAGTAATACAAAAAGAGTAACACTGAATATCACCATGGTTTATCTCCTCTCTCCCGTAGTGTGTCCTCTCTCTCTTTGTACCTTTCTGCAGGTTGCCCTGGCCCTGGAGCTCTACATCCCTGACGAGCAGTCACCAGCCACATCGACCTGATCAGTGTTTGATTGTTTGTTGTGTCTTGTTGCTTTTCTTCTTTTCTCTCTCCTCTATCCACTCACCCCAACCAGTCGAGGCAGAAGGCCGCCCACCAAGAGCCGGGGTCTGTCAGAGGTTTCTTCCCATTAAAGGGAGTTTTTCCTCCCCACTGTCGCCAAGTGTTTGCTCAAGGGGGCTTTGTTGCGTTTTCCCTATGTAATAATAGTGATAAGAGTAAGGTCTAGACCTTACTTTGTAAAGTGTCCTGAGATGACTTGTGATTTTGCGCTATACCAATAAAAATTTGATTTGATTTTGATTTGACTTGATTTATGAATAACTCCAAAATACATTCTAATGGTAGTGAGTACTGCAGTTTATTGGGTTTGTATTTCACATTACAGTGAGTGATATAGGCATATTAAATCGTCACATATATTTTGGTTTTAGTAATGCCTCAGTGAAGTAATGTACTGCTACTATATTTGTTTCCTGAGAGTAAACAGCGCCCACTGCTGGTAAAAATGCAGCACGACCGGAAAGGCTGGACTAAAGTGGTAGCTGGAGGGCCTTTGGGTTGCCAGGTATGATAGGAAACTTAGCACTGTGATCAAGTGTGCCTTTCACGGGGAGGAAGGGCATAATTTTGACAACAGTGTAATTACATAAGTTTAAGTATCTCCGAAAACATTATAGGAAATTAGTCGCTTCTTTTCGACATCTATTGTATAAAGGTACCAAGGAAGTAACTGTTTTGTGGGCTTTATGATGAAACCTGGCACCCTGCAGCTATCAGACGTCTGCGACCGTAGTGTTTGTTGAGTTTGCTGGTAGCTTTTGTTCGATATATCGTTAATTAGCGTTAGCTACTGAGTAGCTTTTGACACATCAATACACTAAGTGTAAACAATTCAAATTTAGCTTACGTCTAACTGTAAAGCGTGAGAGGTTTTTCATTTTGGTGAGTGTATTCAGCACATGAGCCACTCGAAGATACTGTAAAACCAGTACTAAGCTAGCTAGTACCGTACATGTGTTAGACTGCTTTTTATCTAAAAATCTATCAGTGTGTATCCGTGTTTACAAAACTAATTTCAGATGGTGAAGTATAGCCTTTGTGACGTTATTGTGTTTTTATAGCTTTTGAATAACGTTATTTTGCTACTGGTAAAAATAATTGTCTTCGGGTAGGTTATTTAGCTTGACCCGTCAGCATTAGGTCTGCAGATGCTGGCAATGTTTATGCTGATAATATAGTCACTGTGAGGCTCTATGGTTTTGTTTTGCTAATCACCTAATTTACTCAGATTCATTACCGCCTAAAGCTTTAATCTTTTCGTACTGGAGAGCAGTAAACTGGTCTTTACTCTAACGGCCATATCTACAGTGAAATTGTGACGAACGTATTTAGATCCTGCTAACGCGACTTTTACGCACCCTCCAAAGTAAACCAGAGACGGACATGTGCGTCTTCTGTAATGTGCTTGGTTTGTTCAATGAGTTAATCCTGAACAACACACAGAACAAAATAAAGTCTGTTACATTAATGAAACATTGGAAGTTAGGCTGTGGTGTGCACATCACCCGACAACGTGAGACGATGTAAGCAGAGAGAACCATATTTCTGCTAAAATCCAGGGAATACCCCCCATGTCCCTACCTGTAGATTGATAAGACTGCTGTGGATCGCCCTTCTTTCCTCTGGCTGGGGTGGGGGGCTTTCTAGCCGCTAATTGCCCAGAGGTTTGGTGCTATTTTTGTGATTTGGTGTTATGTTGAAACAAGTAGTCCCAGCCTATCATTTACAGCCCTGCCCTAACCAACAGCACTGGGTCTAAACCAGTAGTTAACTGTATTGTTGTCTCGCACAGACAGCGACGCTGCCCTAAGATGGAACTAGTGATTGAGCCCTTTGCTGTCAGATTAGACCAGCCAAGGGCTTTTGATTGCCTTGTCTACACCCGAATTAATTCTGTAGGCACATGTATAACATTTTTATCTACTGTGTCATTAAGGCTGAGGGGGAGGCATGTGGCCACACACACAGTATTCGTGTAAAAAGTGTTTTGTGTGTGATCCAGAAAACTGGGTTTGATATGATCCCTCAATAATTTTAGTAATATATTGCTAGGCTATCCCTGGTAGGCTAGTGGTTAAGGCGCAGCGCTGTCGCCACTGCTGCCCGGGTTTGAGTCAGGGTTGTGTCAGGAAGGGCATCCTGCGTAAAACACGTGCCAAATGTCAACATGAAGATTTGCTGTGGCGACCCCTATACGGGAAAAGCCGAAAGTGACTTTCATGTGAATTAGAAGCAACTTGGTGCTGATATTTTGCAGACAGAGACAACTGTAATGTTATGTTAGCTGAGAATTTTCACAAAAGTCCAGTTTTCCTCTTATGTATATTTTTTTCTGTCAAACAGTGAGCATGACATTCTTTATCTGTTGCACTGAAATGTATGCTGCAGTGCAGCATAAGCAATAATTACTAAGGTTAAGGTCTCCACAGAGGAGATGAGGGCATCCCAGAAGAACTAGAGGGCTTGAATTATACTTGATAGTTAAAAGCAGGCTTAAATATACAACTGTGCCATGTAAATCTATTTTTGTTTCTGTTTTTCTCGTCATAGCATTTGAACCAGCTCACATGTTTTCTGTCAGGTAGTACACAAACACTTGCATTATAACTGATGGGGTGTTGAACTTTTTTGTTCTGTACTGGGAGTGTTTGATTTTAAAGACAGCCTGGCAAATGAGTCATGCCTGTCTGGATGAAATACTGTAGATTAAAAGTATCTACACACACACACACACACACACACACGTACTGCTTACTGCACATTCTCTCGAACATGTTGTGCAGCAGTAAAGCTTAGCAGGCAGAGAGCAGCTGGTCCACAGCACACAACAGTGGCTGAGTGGGTTATGTGAAGGTGAAGTGATTAACTGAATTCTCAACATGAGGACAGGTGGATTCTTAAATGTTAAAAAAGGCCTTTTTAAAATGTATTTTATAAATGAGTGGCTTGATTTTCTGTATGAACTTGAAATACATCATCTGTGCCCATCTGGCGTAAAGTAGGAGAACACTGTAATTCCAGGAACGGTGGTCGTCTTATGTGACATGGGCTGCACCCTCAGTAAGCATGGAGCTGGTTCTCGTGAGCTTTTATTTGGCAAATGTGTGTGAGCCTTTGTTTATTGTTGGTATCGGTGTGTCTGATGTGTATTTAATTACTGGGTCAACATTGAAAATAAATAATTTGAACACATTTTTATAAAATGTTGATTGACGTGAGGCTGAGGATTAGCTGAGCTGATTTTGGTTGGGTCAGATAGAAATTTGTACCTGAATGTTCCTTTTGATGTAGCCCTGGAGGATACAGAGCTGTGTGTGTGTTTGAGTCATCACAAAAACTTTCAGGTCAATTGAGGTAGCATACCTGATTCTTGTTGTGCTGGTGGGTTTTGCTTTGCGTCTTTAGCATATGCACCGTTTATAACATCCTGATAGGTTGTTGTGTAATGTAGGATGGGTTTCATTACAACATACTGTTTTTGGGTGGGAGCTTTGTTAAAACAGCTCATAGTGTATCAGTTATGTGTTGAGTTGGACTCGGTGAGGAGGGAGTGGCTAATACTTCTGTTTGCAGCCACCACCTCCCTTCCTTTCTCTGAACTGTGAATGAGGGGATGGGAATGGAAACAAAGACATTTTCCTAAACCTTGGTGTTGTATCTTCTTCTTCTTCTACTTTCAGCTGTTCACGTTAGGGGTCGCCACAGCGAATCATGAGTTCCCACCAAACTGGTGATGCGTACGTTAAAATTGGCATGTTTATATCCCGGATACCCTTCTGGTTAACGTCTAATTTAGAGTCACCAATCAACCTAAGTGGCATGTCTTTTGACTATGGGACCAAACTGGAGTCCCTGGAGAAAACCCACACAGGCACAGGGAGAACATGCAAACTCAGCACAAGAAGGCACCGGGTCGGCTGGGGCTTGAACCTGAAACCTTCTTGCTGTGGGCAGCGCTAACTTCTGTGCCCCCAAACCTTGGTGTTGAAAATAAATAATTTGAACACATTTTTATAAAATGTTGATAGACTTGAGGCTGAGGATTAGCTGAGCTGATTTTGGTTGATAAGTATGAAACTTAAATGATATATTATGGCTATATTGTCATAGCTGCATTGCAAATGTGTTGGAAGATATGCAAAAGAAATTGCTTTGCACCATTCTGTAGCAGTAAGTGTATATAGGCTATATTTTAAGGTCCAGACTGTTTAAACTCTTTAAAAACAAAATTGAAGTTTCATTGGCAAATATCATGATTAATATGTTTATTATTCTTAAATATTTATTTGTCTCAAAACAACAGTCTCGTCAGACTAAGATTGATCTTGGATTTTTGCTATTAGTTCTTGGTTGTTTTGCAGTCAGTGGTGAGACAAATGGAGACTTAAATTTGTTTCCCAAGAGTTTCTGTTTGCAGGGTCACAAATTCACTTTGCCATTAATAGTAGTAGTAGGAATTAATGGTGATGGGGTTGTAATAGCAAGTGTGACAGTTGTTCTCAGTGCCTCCTAGTTGTGTATTGATTTTGCATTAGGCTCATGTCCTGCTTTCTAATTGTCAATAAGCTTTGTCCTAATTATTCATAATTTGGTTTTCTTGTTTTTTCTTGAAATAAAAACAGGGAGGCCTGCTGTGGAGCTCTTTACAGACAGCACCATCTTCCTCAACTGCTCCCATCCTCCTCACATCCATTTACTGCTCCTACTAGTTGCCTCCTCCAGTTCTCAATATGGCAAATATCTTCCTACTCTGGCAGTGCGACTGACCTCTGTCCTGTGCTACAACCATGGAGAGAAAGCGCAGAAAGAAATTAGTCTAGCTGCTCAGGCCATTTGCAGTATGGACTCATTTTTGGAGCTCTGGACCTGAAATGCTCTTATCCAGACCCAGATTTTAGCGGCTCATTTCCTGTCTGAAATAGCACACCTACTGCTGAAGTTTAAAGGGCCTGTTCAAACTGATGATTGACGATACTTCACAACCCAAAATGCTCCTCTTTCCTATGTGGGTGTCTGTGCTTCTGGGGCTGTTGGTGGGCTTCCTGCCTGTAGTGGGGATGAAGCCAGCAGGAGGGACTAAATCTGACCAAACCTCCAGCTCAAAGCTCCTCTTGTCACCGCCCTCTAACTGCTCTCAGTTAACACTCCAGCTGGAGTTCTCCTCCAAGGTGGTGGAACATGGTGAGAAACTGTTCAAGCTGGTGGCTTTTCATTGTGTCTTTATAGGCTGTGACAGAATTGTATTTCCCACTAAAATTTCAAAATTAAAATATTTTGATTGATAGTCATAATATATGGGGTGGGTATGTCCAAATCACAGATTTTTTTTAATTTTTTTATTTTTATTCCAGTCCTTTGTCAGTTTTTTTTATCCCAATGCCCCCTACGGTATATTGTACAGGTAGCCTCGATTAAATTTAGTGATGCCATTCCCCATTCAGTAGGTATCATAGCCAAGCTTGTTTTGTGCACTGTTAGGCTGTGAGCTTTTGATTTTAAAGGAAGGATCTTTTTTTTTTTTTGCCTGTAACATGTTTTATTACTTGTTTTTGTATGGATTAAACAAACCAGATACAGCAATTTATTTAGCTTCAGAGGTGCTGGTAGATTTATCCAATTCTCCTTTTTAATGTAATAAGATAAAACTTATTGTGAGATTTTCTCATCTCAACTCTAAGCGGGAAAACATCCATCCATCCATCCATCCATCCATCCATCCATCCATCCATCCATCCATTTTCCTCCGCTTATCCAGGACCGGGTCACAGGGGCAGCAGTCTAAGCAAAGATGCCCAGACTTCCCTCTCTTCAGACACTTCCTCCAGCTCCTCTGGGGGAATGCCAAGGCATTCCCAGGCCAGCCGAGAGACATTGTCCCTCCAGCGTGACCTAGGTCTTCCCCGGGGCCTCCTCCCGGTGGGACATGCCCGGAACATCTCCCTAGGAAGGTGCCCAGGAGGCATCCAATACAGATGCCCGAGCCACCTTAGCTGGCTCCTC
>NW_018127945.1:2925522-2937651 GCF_001952655.1 Monopterus albus | reverse complement strand
GGGTTTGGAGGGTCGGTTTCCCCCCCCAGCCACTTCACACTCGGCTGCAAACCACTGGTTTGCAGCGGGAAAACAGTTAAATATATTTCCCAAACTATTCCTTTAGGAATGAGATCATGAATAACGGGTTTTAAAATTGAAAGACTTCTCGTTTTTCAGTTTCTTTTCTGGCTTGAATCCATAAAATGTGCATTTGTATTATATATTTGTGACACCACATCAGTGGAATTAACCAATCAGGATAATGCATATCAAATGTCATTATTAGACCTTTGACAGGTACAGTGACAAGGAAAAGAATGTGAACCATTTGGTTCACTTTAAATGGCCAGAAAAGGTGCTAATGACAGACAATTATAATCTTTCGTATCTTTCTTGGACACATCTATTCACAGTGCTGGTGGAAAAAGGAATTGAACCCATGGATTTAATAACTGGTCAAAGTGCCTTTGGCAGCATTAACCCCAAACAGCTGCTTCTTGTAGCTGTGGCTCAGACCTGCACAACATTTCAGAGGAATGTTGAACCATTCATTCTCACAGAGCTGCTTCAGGTCAGATGTCTGCTGTGAACGGTTCTCTGAGCTCATTCCACAGCATCTCTGCTGGGTCAAAGTCTGGGCTCTGATTGGCTGCTCCAAAAGGCTAATTTGTTTGAACCCATTCTGTTATAGATTTTCTTTCATGTTTAGATTAACTGTCCTGCTCGATTACCAACTTCTACTGGGCTTCAGCTGTCAGACTTTCACCCTGCCGTTATGTAAGATACCCCAATAAGCTTGGGCTGGCTCCATTGTAATTTTTTTCAGGCTGTACCTGACTGGGCTCCATAGGGCTTGGCCTATACAGATACAGCAACTTATTTAGCCTTCACAGGCCTTGGCCCAGCCCCAGTTGAATTTCTCCATGGTGTCTGGACATGAACATTGTGCTTCATGTAACTATACACCATGCTTTGTGTATAGTAGATTGATGAGCAGACATGTTAACCAGCTCTAATGATTCATTTCAGGATTAACTTGTTACTCTGGGCTTCTGTTTTTACTTCACAAACATTTTAAATTATGCCTTTGGAGTCATCTTCAAGTCAAGTCAAGAATCTTTGTCATTATGCATAGCACAATGAAATTTCTTCCGGCAGCTCTCGGCTTAAAAGACACATTAGTTACATAAATAACACAAAAATTGTTCAAGTGAATATCTTTGAGTGTGGATAGTAGTCACACACTAAACTGTCTCAATTTGTAGACAGTTTATCAAACTTTAGGCTGATGAATCTCTAAACTGTTTTAGATTGATTGTAACGTTTTCCAGCGTTATGCAAACCAACAATTCAGAGATTCATAATTGTACCTTAGATGAAGATCTGAACATATTTTAACATCTTTATACATTAATGCATGTAATTCCAAAAAGTTCACGTACTTTTCCTTGCCCCAGTACTTGTACCTTCATCCAGTGCATATCAAGATGCTTTCCCTTTTACCCTTTACATGACATTCTTATTTAGAGTTTTGATTGTTGCTTGTCTGTATGCTGTCCGTTTATTGTATTTCTTCAGAAAGTTAAAAGCTGCTGTCTTGCCAGGCCACCCTTTTAAAAGAAGTCTCAGACCTAAAGAGATTTTTTCCCCTGGTTAAACAAGGGTTAAATAAAATATCTTCACAGGATAATTGAGTTATTGGGCAACTTGCTTTGCCATGTCCTTATTTTTTCTCCATCCAGCACTGTGGCCAGATGTTAACTCAAAAATACCGCAAGATCAAGCATCACAGGGTTTTATATACTTTAATATTAAATGAGAGGTTTGAGGTGTAGGGAGGGTCCATAATTTGTTGCTGTGTATCATACTGCATACAACTGTCATGCCTCAAAACAGTTACATGAAATCTTAATAGCAGCAATAAAGTTGCTGTGCTGAGTTCAGGGTATAGCACACCCTGTTCAGGCACTGTAGTTTGCACAACTTGCTATCCAGACTCTGTCCTAAAATTATTTGGACACCAATCAGATAAGATGAATTCTGTTGGAGGAATGAAAACTAGTTTTTTGTTTGGAAAGCAAATTAACAAAGATTTTTTTGTTTGTTTTCTCTTTCTTGATCTTGAAAACCTATCCCTCTCACCTTTCTGTCCTCAGAGTATATCATAGCATTTACAGGGTATTTCTCAGCAAAAGCTCGCAGCCTGTACATCAGCAGTGCCCTGCGAAATGCTGGGAACGGAGCACTGGAATGGCACATCGTTCCTAGAGAAAACCCAGCCTCTGACTTCCCCAGTGACTTTGAGCTGGTCCACATCCACCAAGCTTTGCCCAGCAGTCTGCTGACCCTAGAGGACCACCCTTACATCAAGAGGGTGACGCCACAACGCAAAGTGTTCCGTTCACTGAAATACATACACTGTAAGTCTGGCAATACTGTATGGTGTTATTTTGTAAGTAAAGGGATCTCAGTGTCTCTAAGCTTGGCTTATTCTCTAAAGAAATATAAAACTGAAAGATACAGAAAGCTGCTTGTCTGCTACGTAGAATGTGTCATTGTTGAGTCAGAAGATACTTTTCTTTCTGCCTTGTGTTTGGAGAAAAATGATTGTAGATTGTAATTTGAAGTGCAGGTCAACTTGTGGGTATTGCTAGACAGTGTGTATGCTGTTGGGGGATGGGAGGATGGACAGAGAACATCTGTGTTTGCTGACCCAGGAGGGAGTAGGTGAGCAAGTGTGGTGGGGCTTGCCTGGACAGCGCTGCGTGCCGTGCTCCTGGCACTAGAAAGACTAAGACACAGTTAGCCTGTGTCTATAATGTTTTTGCATCTCTATGAAACTGATCTAAATTTACACTGATACTTAATAAGTGGGTGTTTCAGCTCATATAAACATCTACTAGTCATTTAATATTCAGTATTTTCCACATTCAAACAAATGGGCAATGTTCAGATTTGTGACTTTTCCCTGAGAAACTTCATTCAGTCTTTAAAATGTTAAGTATCTTTCAGACATTACTCGTGATGTTCTAATTTTAATAATATTTGTACTCTTCAGGATATTTCTTTTGAATTTTTGCTATTAGGAGGAACATTCACATCCTCTTATCTTCAGCCCCTTCATAATCAGAAATTGATACAGAAAATTTATTTGAACTTTAAAAGGTCATGACACATGGAGCTTGCATGCATAAATTCTGCATCTTTATGCATTTTGAGATTTTCAGTAATCTCAGGGAAGCTTTCATGCTGGTCTCAGACCTTTGCAGATTCTTATATTGTCATTTATTGGACCAAGCATTCTGATTAAGAGTGGCATGTTGCCCAATTCATTTATTTACAAATGCAATAAAAACAGTTACATTAAATATTTTAAGTCTGCACAGTGTCATAGAAACACTGATGCATGTTGTTAAGGTTACAAGGTAGCAATCCCACGGGTTAGCTATCAGAATTAGCTTTATTGGCCAGGTGTGTTGGACACACAAGGAATTTGACTCAACTGATATGTTGTAAAATGTTAAACTACCTTAGTTTAATCTGAGCAGTCTGGAGAAGCTAATGGAAATAATGCAGTGTGCGACTTGTCACAGTCAGCTCAATAAGTAACCAAATGTTAAGTTTGTTAACTGAATCTGTGGTCGTGTACTAGGAATACATGAAGGATGTTAGAAGTGAATGCATTGAATAGATTTAATACATCAATGAATGGCACATTTAAGGCTGTAGCGTGGAGACTTGTAGCTTGCTGTCACAGGTTGAGAGTATTTGTTTAGAAAAACTCAGTCTCATGGGAGTGTACGCTTCTCTAGTTAAGACTTGATTCTGTTATGCAGTGAAATACCTGACAGTGGCAAGGTCATGTGTGCTGTATGTGTGCTATTTAAATCCATTTGAGTCCATGAAGCAGCTGCCTCATGAGGTAGTTAATGGATCAGAATGGTAAGAGACAAACAACATGACAGAATTGATGCCTTACTTTAAAGATATAAAATGCCCTGCTGTGCTCTGCTGCTGTTTGCTAATGACCTCATGATAATTTGTTTTTTTCAACTGTGTCAAACTGTGGTAAGATGGGTTCAAATGAGGCTGGTGTGATCAGCCTTGCATCACAGCTAAAATATGGAAGGAGGGTGAGAAACAGGAGGCAGGATAGTAAGAAGTAAACGAAATGAGGGATCAGAATATGGTAAACATGACTGGGTTAACAGAGTTGTGTTGTCTCCAAGAGGAGCTGAACTGGTGGACAGCATGTCAATGAAAAAGGCTGTTTTCTGTCTGACTTTATAGGAAACTGAAAGATTTAGCCATAATGAAAGTAATCAAGTACTGCATGTAAAAGGCATTTGACATCACATGTTGGCTTTGCTCTTAAGACTTTTATTTGTCCCTGCAGCACCTGAACCTGCTGCACCCTGCGATGCCACCGGTGGGATGCAAAAATGGCAGTCATGGCAATCATCCCGCCCTTTCAGACGCACCAGTCTGTCACTGGGCTTGGGTTTTTGGCATGCCACTGGTCGCCACTCCAGCCGGCGGTTGCTGCGAGCCATCCCTCGCCATGTGGCCCAGATCCTGCAGGCAGACGTACTCTGGCAGATGGGCCACACTGGTAGGACACTGACTGTTAACATCTCTGCTTCAGTTCATAAAATGGTGGAATTTAACTAAATCTTCTAATACAAGAAAGTTACTGATTAAAAAAAGACGCATCTGTTTTTGTTGGGAGTTAATGGTGCACCACATTTGCTTTAAATGATTTGATCTCCCCTCTGTTTGCAGGTTCTGGTGTGAAAGTAGCAGTGTTTGATACAGGCCTGAGTGAAAAGCACCCACATTTTAAGAATGTGAAAGAGAGGACCAACTGGACTAACGAGAAGACACTGGATGATGGTGAGAAGGAAGAATGTACAGATGTTGATGACAAAGGCTGATGTTATTGAAGATGATAAAGGCATGTGTGCTAACTATAATTTTGATGATTAGGACTAATATTAAATGTAGTATATGTGTGGTGTATTGAAAGGTGGTGGAAGCCCATGTGGGCTAAGGTTGCATTGGAAATGGTAGACATTTTATGCCTGGTTTAAGCACTCTCAATTTGTGTGTGTGTGTGAGAGAGCGAGAGAGACACAGATAAAAATGAACTGTTTTTCAGGCCTGGGTCATGGTACGTTTGTAGCAGGAGTGATAGCCAGTATGAGGGAGTGTCAGGGCTTTGCCCCCGACTCAGAGCTGCACATCTTCAGAGTGTTCACCAACAACCAGGTACGTACAGTACATATGCTCATCTTAACTTTATGCTTTAGTCCAGCAGGAGTATCGGAATAATCTACACAAGGTGGTTAAAAGTGTTGATGAAGGAATAAGAGAAAGCTTAACAAAAGAAATATATGCTAAAGAAGTTGATCATTTGTTTTGGTGACATTGTGGGAAATTTGCTGCTGCTTTCCAAGAAATGGTCACATGTTAAGTGTCATGCCATTTCATAGCCCATTCCTCATGGGATTACAAGACACCTTTACATCATATATCAACAGCATAATACTTTTCTTCCTACAAGGAAACGTCTGGCCAGCTGGCCACATATAGTTCAAATAGATGGAGAAAATGTACAGAAAAAATAATAAATGGATAGATCACAGTCTTTCAAAATCATATGTTACCATCATAATCACATCATCACCCCATTACTGTACTCCTTTAGCCGTTGCCAATCATTCTTGATGGGACCATATGTTCCAGTTGAACAAATTGTGTTAAACTTTTAAAACCCTCCCCCTCAAGGAAACTAATGGGTGGCATAGCTGTCATCTTTGTGATGAGGGCTGTTATTTGCTCTGCATGTCGATCATCAAACTTCCTTCTTTGGGTGACAAAGCTATAGCCACTGACCATTGACCATCTGTGGACCGTGCCCCACTTTCTGCTAGGGGCCTCGCCTTTAAACGGCTGTGCAGAGTTGTTGTTGTTGATTTATGATATACTAACTTAACCTGGCAGAGTTTGCACTGCACCTTATTTTTGTTTATTTTCCTGAAGAAATTTCACACAGAACTTTTTGATGGCTGTAGTCTCTGCATATTTCTGCTGTTTGTATTTGCCGCTGTAGTCAAATGATATACTGACCTTGTTATCGCGTTATTTCTAGGCATCGGTAAAAGCAAGAGAAAACAGTGGCTCTTTGTTTTTAAAGATAAAAGCATAGTCACAAGAACAATTCAGTCATCATTCATTCTTTGTAATTTTGGAAGAGACCACTCATTTGTTATTGTGTGTTGCACATAACCCTTGTGTGAGAATGGTATCAATTTTTACATTTAACTCTTTTCCTTCAGATGTTATCGTCAGACCATCTATTTTATTTCTTCTAAACTTCATAATTCATTTGTTTATTCAAATGTTATGAATTGCAACTTCTTCAATGTATGTCAATTGGCCTATTAAGTGCTCCAGTGCAGCGTCATGCACAGTAGTTATACTGTCTGACCCAAAAATTAATTGACCGGAAACACTGATAATACTTAGACCATGGCAAACCTTCTTCACAAGTCAATTTATCAAAATCTATCTTAAATAAGATAAAATTATTTGGGCTGTGTTGGAGTATGTGATGTGTTTGTGTCACCTCACCTCCCAGGTGTCATATACCTCATGGTTCCTGGATGCTTTCAACTATGCCATCCTGAAGAAGATTGATGTTCTTAACCTCAGCATCGGGGGACCTGACTTTATGGACCACCCCTTTGTTGATAAGGTGAGAGAGCCGCACACAAGAATGATATAGTCACATAGTAGCATTTGGCCAAATTTGACTGAAATTTATCCATGTTCATGAGAACTTCCGGCAGATGTTTTGATCTTTGTTTAGGCATAAAAATAATTACCAAACCTCCATTCCTCCCTCTAATTTGCATGCTAATCCTAATCTCTTAATGAACTGCAAAATACCAGGGAAAACAGGTCAGACCAGCTGCACAGGTACATGTATGGCAGCATTGGAACTCGGCTATTTGAAGTGTTTGGATGAGCACAGAAACATGTTGTCTGATACATTAAACAATTTAGATGTTAAAACCTGACAGCCTAAATGCTTTCTGTATTTACAGCATTTATTGTGAATTGTATGCTAATGCGGATCAAAATATTATTAGGATTTAAGTGCAGTGTGTGAAAGGAGCAGCCAGGTAACCAGTAGTAACAGCAAGACCCGTCCCTGTGGAAACTTTTTTAAGCCAGGGGCTAACGCTATCCGGTCGCCTGCACTTGAAGTAAATCCAAAGCAGTGACTATATGATGTTGTCTCCTTCCTCCCATTGTATTTTTATACAGTTGGCTTGTTTAAAAACATCATTCAATAAGTCACAGGGAAAATTGTTTTTTTTTTCTCATTTCATTTTCTTGTTTAATTGACAGGTTTGGGAGCTGACTGCTAACAAAGTGATCATGGTCTCCGCTATTGGCAATGATGGACCTCTGTATGGGTGTGCTGATCACTTCAACTTCCAAACAATTGCATTCATACTCATAAATAAAACCTTCTGAGGGACCACTATCATCTGTGTATTTGCAGTACCACCTAAGAAACAAGTTGTCTTCTGCTGCTAGTTTCAGTTAACCAGTGCTGTAATACTTGAGTCCTCTCGTGACTTGGACTCGGACTTGAGCATTGACTGCGTTTGCACTCAGAAGTTGGAGACACAGACTCTGACTTTTTTTAAATTTTTTATAATAAGCTATAATAATTTGGCCTAAGATATTGATATTAAAACCCGTTCACCCGCACCAGCTGTTTCCGACAGAATTCCATCGAAACATACACTCTGCCTTTCTATAAATGATTTTTAAGTAACAAACTGCTGAACAGTATGGTGATGCAATACCATTAGAACATTGTGTCTGTTGTGTTTCATTATGACTCTGACTCGGGCAACTTGGACTCGATTCAGGCTCGACATGGATTAGTCTTTGTTGACTCAAACACTGGGGACTTGACTCGGACTCAAGGTTTAGTGACTTGACTACAATATTGCTGTTAACTGTCTCAGATCAGTTAAAGGGAGATGTAGATTTTGAAAGAACATATAGCAGATTATTTCTCTTATGACTGAGAAGTTAAATTTATAAGCTACAAAAGGCACCAGCGCTCAATTTAACACTCAGGAGCTGTGGTGCTGAAGTTTTACTTGGTGGGGTATGAATGGTAGCTTATGGCTAATGTTAGCAAAGGTTAGGTAAATGCTGCTCTATAGTAAATATTACGGAGTTGGTTTATTGACTTTGACTCTTTTCTACTACTGCTACAATAGTTGAGCACTTAAGCTAAATGCTAAACAGTAGCATCCATCCATCCATCCATTTTCTTCCGCTTATCCGGGGCCGGGTCGCGGGGGCAGCAGTCTAAGCAAAGATGTAGCAGCATTTTCTAATAATTGTCACTTGTAGCCACGGTGTCAAACTTTTATTGTTTAGCAAAAACTACATAGTTTCTAAGTCTTGCAGCATTAACCATCAGTTCGTTATTAGTTCAAAGGGATATTTTGTTCTGGTTGAAGAAAACTTTATCAGGTGTTTAATGAAATCTTGTTTAATTGCACAATTACTTTCCTTGTACCATTTTGACCACTTTATCCAAATGACCCCATGGTCAACTGTTGTTTTTTTTTACCCTGCTCTCATCACACTTTCATGTGGTAGTGTAGATATGAAATTGTGAAATGGGCCTATAAGTCTTGCAAAGTAAACTAAAGTAAATTTTTTTGGCAGTACCTTGAACAATCCAGCAGATCAGATGGATGTGATCGGGGTTGGAGGCATTGACTTCGAGGACAACATTGCCAGGTTTTCCTCCAGAGGCATGACCACCTGGGTGAGTTACTGCAGGGACACGCACCATGCAGTTTTAGAGTCAGTTTTAGAGCAGACATCTAGTCCAGAGATTCTAGGGGGGGTAAAGGAGGTCGTCCTCCAACCGTAGGATCGGCGACAGTCATTAACGTAATGCATCACAGCTACATGCCTAACTGCAATCCTTACCCTAACCTAACTATAACCCGAGCCTTAAAACCCCATGGTATAAAATTCAGACTGGTCCTCACACTGCTGGCCATACAAGTGCACACACACCGCTTTTTTTTTTTTTTTTTTTTTTTTTTTTTTTTTTTTTTTTTTTTTTTTTATCTGTTGTAGCCTAAGGCAGACATCTGCTGTGGGATCTGCTTAAGAGTTCAATCTCTTTCCAGCCAACCATGAAGAGTCCTTCACTAAGCCACTCAGCTTTCCAGCTTGAATGCATTAAAAACATTAAACTCTCTCCCTTGCTTTTCTAGACATTTTTACTTTTTACTCAGTCACTGTCTTCTGTTTCTGTACCGTATGTGCTACTGTCAGGCATCATGTATTCAGTCAGCCCCTTTCTTGTGAGTTGCCCATATGTCCTTCAGAGCTTGGAGACAATCGTGCATTGGACTTTAGTTGCCTCTCTGAACAGAGCATGACATCATTGTGTAGGCATAATCACACAACCAAAACATATGTTTTGTGTGTAAACATGTATGAGGTAGCAGAGAAGCTCAAGTGGCACAAGATTTGTGAAGGGACAAACTGTTTGCTCAGGTGAAGTTCTGTAATGCTTCATGTTTGATGTCCTTCATCCATCCACTCAGCCTTGCAGCCACATTGAACTTCTTTCAGCCATTCTCAGTCTTTAAATGGTCTTCTGTATCCATATCCCATCTGTGTGCAGGAGCTGCCAGGGGGCTATGGCAGAGTGAAGCCTGACATCGTCACCTACGGTTCTGGCGTTCGCGGATCAGGGATGAAAGAAGGCTGCCGCTCTCTGTCTGGCACCAGTGTGGCTTCTCCTGTGGTGGCTGGTGCTGTCACACTTCTGGCCAGGTCAGTATCAGTATCATAATCATAATCTGTGCTCTTTCCTCTTAGTGTCTGGGGTTTGATCTTTTTATGCAAGAATTTTAAACTGTTGGATTTTCATTAGATTCTCATTCAAATGTATGTTTATCTATGTTATTTAGTAGGTCATTTTTAGGTGTACTTTCCTTACATTGTTTGTTGTATTGGTGATTTGATTTTATTATTATGCCAGGACATTACAACTTTAGGACTAGGTTTCACCTTAAGTTTTTTGATAATAATGTCGAAACAATACTTGAGTCATGGCTGATTATGGTGCCTTCCTTTAAGAAATAGCCAAGCTAGCAGCGTGGTTCTGGAGAAGGCAGTGTTAATCTGTTGGTCCACCACTTTGGCCCAGTCTAAAAAAACTATTGCCCAGAATGGCTCAAAACTTTGCAGAGACATTAAAGGCTCTTGTGTTGTGGCTTAAGTGATAACAGTCCCAGTGAAAATGTCCAGGTGAGAGTGCTGTTACCATTGACATATAAAGGAGTTTGATATCAGAGGACATGGGTACTATAATGCCGAAGCTTTTCGGGTTTAATTTCCTCTTGTTCCCTAATTGTGCATGAACAATCAGTGAAATGTGTCCCAGAGGTAGGTGAGTCACTGATTAACCTATTGTGTTCTTCTCAGTCTGAATGCCCTCTTGTTGCAAAATGCCAACTGAGCTCATTTGAAATCTCATGTTACTGAGTTAAACATTATACCATCCTTGTTGACAACAGCCACCTCTCCCCTCTCCCGGGAGAATCACACACACTGTGTTTCCATCACTTCAGGGGATGTTATAGTGACTTAAATTCATTTCCTCGAGACTTACCCTAAACTTAACCATAACCACAACATGCCTAACCCTCGGCCCTCCTTAAACCAAGTCATCACTTTAAAATATAATCATTGACATTTTAGGGACTTGCTTTTTGTCCCCATAAGGATGTTGAGAGCCCACGGTGTGTAAACAGATTTATGTCCCCACAACATAAGTAATATCAGGACACACACACCCACACACCAGTTCATCCCTCTTCTACCCGCCAGTACTGTTCTGAATTCACTGCTGAGGAGTCTGATACCAGCAGACTCACAGATACACATTAAAGCAGGGGTGTCAAACTCAATCGCACAGGGGGCTAAAACTCAAAGCACACTTTAGGTTGTGGGCCGAACAGGATAAAAATTTATTGCACAGACTAAAACTAAACATTTTTTGAATATAAATATGAATCGAAACAGAGAGGATACAATATTATTCCAAAATAAATAAACTTAAACTTAAAATAACTTAAAATATTTTCTAATTCAAAATATGAAAAGATTCTCAGGATGGACTGCAGGTGTTCATCAATGAGACAACTCCTGTGTGATGTTTTGTTAATCTTCATCACAGAGAATAGCTTCTCACACAGATATGTGCTACCAAACATACACAAGGTTTTAGCCGCATGTAGACGGAACTAGGGCATTGCTTCAGGAATGAAGCGAGTGAACTGTGCGGGCCCCACAGTGTCGTACTTTGCCTTTAGTGTCCCATTACACTGCAACTGTATCCTCTCCATCTGAATCTGTACAGGTGTAATTACAGCCACATTAGCTCCACAAATAAGACACACGGGTTTACCGGCAATGTCAGTAAACATATACTCAGCCTCCCACCGGTTTTGAAAGGCTCTGTTTTCAGAATCAACTTTTCTCTTGTTGGGGGCTAGCTTTGACTTGAAATTAGGGTTGCATACATCAACAGACACTTGATTAATCTGATGTAATTGATGCGGGAATGATCAAAGGTGGCCTATAGTTCGGTAAGGTAGTTGTTGAGCTGCATTATGGGATTTGTAGTCTGTGTGTTATCGGTGCTTCGTATTGCTGGGCCATTAAAAAAAAGATATATAAATGTCCACAGAGTCTGCGCGGACCCTTGCAAACCTGGGAAGATGACGAAAATGACTTCACTTGACCTCAGTGGACATGCACATGCATAAATCATGAATAACCTCTAACCCAACCTCTGCCTCCTAAAATTATCTCGCAGGCCGGATATAATTGTATGCCAGGCTGGATGTGGCCCACGGGCCTTTAGTTTGACACATATGCACTAAAGAGACAAACATGCTTTGTAGTGATGCACCGAAATGAAAATTCTGGGCCGAAACCGAAACCGAAAATTTAGGATGCACTTGGCCGAAAACCGAAACGAAACCGAAAATGGCTTCTTTTAAAAACTTCAAATTT
>NW_018127945.1:2921764-2925185 GCF_001952655.1 Monopterus albus | reverse complement strand
CGTGCCTTTTCGGCGTGTTTTTTATTTCGGCCCGAAATAAAAATGGCCTTTTCGGCCGAAAATTTTCGGTGGCCGAAATTTCGGTGCACCCCTAATGCTTTGTGCATACCCTCATGCATATGTGGACATAGGCAAGGGTCGTGCCTGCGTTCCTATTCATGATTTAAATTAAGGGTCTGCTTTTCATCCGTGTACACCAATGGATTCCAACCATTGTGGTAGTCAGGGATTTTGCTGTGCAGACTGGCCGTGCGGACACAAATCTTTGGCCTGCACACAGACGTCCACAGAGTCTGCGCAGACCCTTGCAGACCTGGGAAGATGACGAAAATGACTTCACTCGACCTCAGTGGACATGCACATGCATAAATCATGAATAACCTCTAACCCAACCTCTGCCTCCTCTGTCCTGTAGCACTGTCCTCAACCGGGAGTTGGTGAACCCAGCCTCAATGAAACAGGCTTTGATCGCCTCTGCTCGCAGGCTACCAGGGGTCAACATGTTTGAGCAGGGCCACGGGAAGCTAGACCTGATCAGAGCTTACCAGATCCTCAACAGCTACAGACCTCAAGCCAGGTAAATGTCTCAGTGACATTAGTTGACAAAAACTGACATTAGGTCATGGATTCATAAACGTGCACACATAACAGCCAGATTCTGCTCTAGGGCTATATTAATCTAATAGTGTACAAAAATGCTGTCCAGCACATTTAGGCTTACACCCAACGGTTGTGAAACAATAAAGGTGCCCAGCCCTGATTGTGACAGGCTCAAACTAGCAAAGTCAGAGTTGCCCTTGATAGGAATACTCCACTGAAAATCAGTTTCTTGAGTATCAGATACTCACCACCTGTAGGTAGGGTAAAGCTAGGACTAAAAACTGGTCCTGGATTGTTCCAGGACTGTCCAGGACCACCACCACCAGCCCGCGGATACTCCACCAAGCCCACTCCATCGGCAATAAATAGAAATACTGTATATAGCAAGTGCAGACATTTCTTGTACACATTTCTACTTCTGTTACAGCCAGTTACTCTTAGTATTGTTGATGTTAAATAAGTTTTACATAAACACGTGGTGTTCTAGACATTTGTTCTCATGCTAGGGTATTGGTGTCTATGAAAAATAAATAAATTAAAAAAGGCAGGGTAAGGCATCTTCACTCCAGGGTAGGTGAAGGATGTGGGGATGTGAGTAGCATTGATGAGTATCAAGCAGTAGACAGCACAGTGAACAATGCTTGTCGATACTTCACTGAACTGATTTGAACATGCTACTGATCAGGTTTCACACAAATATCTGTGAATGGTGTTTGGGGGGCTTTTCTGCCCATGAGCGGGATTGGTAAGGTTTCTTGGTATCTTAATTCAGCCTGTACTATGATGGATCTCAGAATGCAGATTAGTTGGATGGGGCTGAGGGGCTTGTCAACACATGCCATGTCTCAGGTGAAAGGAAGCAATGGGCATCATTCATTTTAAAACAACATTTTCTGAGGTAACAGTTACAGGGACTTGCTATATTTATTAAATCCATATTACTATTACTGTCACATTATTGTAACCTGTCCTTGTCTGCTGCCAGTCTTTCTCCCAGCTACATTGACCTGACAGAGTGTCCATATATGTGGCCTTACTGCTCTCAGCCCATCTACTATGGTGGAATGCCCACCATCGTAAACGTGACCATTCTCAACGGCATGGGTGTCACCGGCAGGATTGTTGACAAGGTACACACACAAGACAACACAAACAGAGAAAAATCAGGTTTTATTGAATTAGCTGGTTCTCAGTAGAAAACACTCAATTTACTTAAAATAATTTTCTAAAATACTGTAGGAGGACAAATGAAAGACAGGTTTCGTCACTGACTGACCTGGTTTTGTGCCCTTTAACTGCTGAGTTGTTGAAATAAATCTATTTTCCCCTAAGGCTACTAACTTTGGCTCTCCCCTGTTTAGCCCATCTGGCAGCCCTACCTCCCCCAGAATGGCGACCACATCGATGTGGCTGTCTCCTATTCACCGGTGCTGTGGCCATGGGCCGGCTACCTGGCTGTGTCCATCTCTGTGGCCAAGAAGGCAGCATCATGGGAAGGGATAGCTCAAGGCCATGTGATGGTCACAGTAGCATCGCCTGCAGAGAATGATGTGAGTCACCGCCCTGAGCTCTGTTTTCTAAGCTGCTTTAGCATTGTCTGGCAGTGATGTCTGGCAAACTGCATGACTATCCCTTCAGAAACACATCCTCCAGATGTGGTCATTTCAGTTTGAAAGTGGATGTACAGTAAGACCAAGTTGTAGTACTACAAGTGGATTTTTATAGTGTCTCATAAAATGGAAATGTCAATGTTTACATTAGATTGATAAGATTTACAGTTGAACTGCCACTTTGAGCAGCAGAAGTTAGACCATTTTAAACATGGATTACTTCTATCCAAGCTCTCTGCTTCAAATGTTTATCCATTAATTTCATCTGATTATTTCAACTTTCATTCTTTGTATCTAACCACAGGGGTTGAAAGCCAGTGACTTCTGTGCCGGTGAATATTGTAGAGCAGGAAGTAGCAAAGATTAGAAAGGATGAGGTGAGGAAGGCTCTGGGGAGAATGAAGAGTGGAAAGGCTGTTGGTCCAGATGACATACCTGTGGAGGTGTGGAAGTGTCTAGGAGAGACAGCAGTGGAGTTTCTATCTAGTTTGTTCAACAGGATTTTAGAGAGTGAGAAGATGCCTGAGGAATGGAGGAGAAGTGTACTAGTGCCGATCTTTAAGAACAAGGGTGATGGAAAACTGTTCCAAAAACTGAAAACTGGATAATCCACAGTAAAGGCTTGATCACACCAGCCATGAAAATAAAACATTTTCACTGCAATTTCAGTGATGTATTCCAGTGTGTTGATTCAGTTATGGGAAGAAGCAAAGCTACAAGCATTTTCTTGTGAAGTTCTCCCTACATCTCAAGATTCAAATATTTCACAAGGATGAATTTTCGCACAGTGATATGATGGGGCCTCCTAAACCCTTGAAGAGTGCTGAGAGAGGAGCTATGTCCAGTAATCCATCCATCCCTATAGGGGCGATAGCAGAATGCTCAGAGACCAAAACCTCTATCTGCACAGCTTCATATGACAGTGGGGAAGTAAGAGAATGTGTGTGTGCTCATTTTGTCATGTAGGTGAACTCTAAGCTGCATTGTAGCAAGGATCACACTAACTCAGTGTGTACAGTATGTGCTTGTACATCTCTATATATAAATGTGCATGTGATTTATTATGTATGCATGCAGATGGAGTGGAAAATCACAGCAGTAAAGAGCTCAGACTTATGTTCACAAAACAAGTCCTGTGCACAGGAGCTCCCCACTCTTAGATCCCATCTGTCCCATAAAGAAGCGAGAGGGAGGGAAGTGGAACAGTGAGT
>NW_018127945.1:2896487-2921640 GCF_001952655.1 Monopterus albus | reverse complement strand
TGGCAGCAAGAATCAAAGGAAAGGTGTACAAGACAGTAGTGAGACCAGCTATGCTGTATGGGTTAGAGACTGTAGCAGTGAGGAAAAGACAAGAAGCAGAGATGGAGGTAGCAGAGATGAGGATGTTGAGGTTCTCTTTAGAAGTGACCAGGATGGACAGGATTAGGAATGAGCACATCAGAGGGACAGCTCAGGTTGGTTGTTTTGGGGACAAGGTCAGAGAGGCTAGATTGAGATGGTTTGGACATGCGCAGAGGAGGGATAGCGGTTACATTGGTAGAAGGATGTTGGAGATGGAGCTGCCAGGCAAGAGGTCTAGAGGAAGACCAAAGAGGAGATATATGGATGTGCTAAAAGAGGACATGAAGTTAATTCGTGTGAGAGTAGAGGATGCCGAGGATAGCGTTAGGTGGAAACAGATGATTTGCTGTGGCGACCCCTAATGGGAACAGCCGAAAGAAGAAGAATAAGATTTCAACTTTCATTTTTTTATCTGTTTAAAACATTTATCAGTTACTTTTAGCTAACTATGGACTCTTTTGCTAGCTTGCAGAGGCAACACTTTAATGCGTGTGGAGCTGATGGGATACTGTGGCAATAAATTGTGATACAAATCAAAGGTCAAAGTGTTTATTTGTCATATGCACAGTTAGGAAACGTGTTTTCCTGTACAATGAAATTCTTGCTTTGCCGACTACATGCATGCCACAAAAAGACTAGTTACGCTAGTTAGCTTTGAATACGAGATCAGGCTGGCTCAGTATTCAAGCACCATAACTGTCAAGTTAAATAAAATCATAAATCAGGATATCATATAAAACAAATGTGCAAGAAAATATATTCAACATTACTATGAAGAAAAGTTAAGTCAGTGACAACACTGAATAGATTACCTAGTCCTGGTGTAATTAAAAAAAGCAATTACTTTCAACCACTTCATTTATTCAAACATGTTTATTCAGGATGAGGATAAACCAGCACAGTAGCTACTGTATCTCTGAGCAAGTACAGTTCAGCTATTAGACACAAAGAAATGTACCACATGAAACTGCATAAGATGGCAGTGTTTTCCACAGAAAAGTGTATAAAAGTTACAAAAAAGTTTTATACATCCGCGCATGTCCTGAAAAAGCTGAACGTTTTGATACCTGAATGGCTTTTCTAGCTGAAAGTAGTTAAGTGCCAAAAAAACGTATGGAAGAATAATAATAAAGAAATAAATAATTGTAAAACATAGTATGGATGCCGATTCAACATCCATACAATAACTAGAAAAATTGCATTTCCTGAAGAAAATGCACGTGTGGATGAGAGATTTGTAATGCATTGTTCTGAAAATGCCTGAATTCAATAGCAAAATGGCAGAAGGAGGAGAAGAAATGGCTTAAGTTCTTTGTTGAAAAAGTTAAGAATTGGCTGAAGTTCTTTTTTGAATTATCTGAAGGATGAAATGAAATATATACAGGCAGGAATGTCCTTGAAGAGCTGAACAGGTAGATACCTGAATGGCTTGTATAGCTAAAAGCATGCTGGACTTATAAAGTGCCAAAAAAAGGGTGGAAGATCCCAGAATAATCAGGAGAACATAGTGTGGATGCTTTACAGCATTCACACAATGACATGAGGTCGATCCTGAGTCAGCTGTTTAGGAGTCTGAATGCAGAGGGAAAGAAAGTTTTTCAGTCTAGAGGTCCTGCATTTCACACTTCTGAGCCTCCGACCAGAGGGTAGGGGTATAAACAGTCTGTACTGCGGGTGGGTGGGGTCCTTGAGGATGGAGGCAGGTTTCCTATGCACTATGTGGTGGTAAATGCTCTGCAGAGAGGGCAGTGGAGTCCTGGTGATCTTCTCCACAGCCTTTATCACTCTCTGCAGGCGCTTGCGGTCCATAGCAGTAGTGCTGCCATACCAGACAGTGATGCAACTGGTCAAGATGGTCTCGACGATGCAGCTGTAGAAGTTGCAAAGGATCCTAGGCAACATGCCAAATCTCCTCAGCCTCCTCAGGAAGTACAGCTGCCGTTGGGCCTGTTTGACCAGCTGTGTGGTGTGAAGTGTCCAAGTGAGGTCCTCACTGATGTGGACACCCAGGTATTTGAAGCTGCTCACCCTCTCCACCTCAAGCCCCCGGATCAACAGTGGCTAATGAGATCTCCTCTCCTTCCTCATTTCCACTATCATCTCCTTCGTCTTGTCTGTGTTGAGGCTGAGATTATTGTCCTTGCACCATGACACCAGACCGGCCACCTCCCACCTGTAGGCAGCTTCGTCCCTGTCAGTGATGCAACCTGTCACTACGGTGCAGTCCGTGAACTTGAGGATGATGTTGTCTTTGTGGGAGGCGACACAGTCATGGGTGAACAGGGTATAGAGGATGGGACTGAGGACACATCCCTGTGGGGTGCTGATGTTCGTGATAATGCTGGCTGAAGTCCTATTGCTAATCCTGACACTCCTAACAGTCAAAGTCCAGGGACCAGTCACAGAGTGGACAGTTTGTGGGGGATAACTGTTTTGAAGGCGGAGCTGTAGTCAATGAAGAGTATCTTGATGTAAGAGTCTCCATCAAACCAGGTGAGAAAGGGAATAGTGGAGGGGGGGCGTCTGAGGTGGCCCTGTTGGGCCGGTAGGCATACTGCAGGGGATCCAGGGTGTCCGGTATACTGCTTTGATTGTGGGCTAGCATCACTCTCTCAAAACACTTCATAATGATTGGGGTGAGTGCCACTGGCCTGTAGTCGTTCAGGCAGGTGACCAGGCTCTTCTCGGGAAGGGGGACGATGGTTGTGGTCTTAAAACGTGTGGGAACGATGCTCTGACTGCGGGAGAGGTAGAAGATGGTGGTGAGAACATCAGCCATGCCCCAAGAGCTCTCCCAGGGACATTGTCCGGTCCTGCTGCTTTGCGGGGGTTGATCTTCCTCAGGACTGTGCGTACCTGGCCTGGTGAGACAGTTAGTGGAGGGGAGGTGAGGGGGTGGGTGGTGTGTGTGTGCCTCCTCTCTAAAGCGGGTGTAGAATGTGTTGAGGTCATCCAGCAGGCTGTCTTCGGAGCTGATGATGCTGGTGGTGGTCCTGTAGTCCGTGATGTGCTGCAGGCCTTGCCACATCAGTCCGGAGTCAGCAGTAGAATAGAAGCCATTCAGCTTCTTTCTGTACTGCCTCTTGGCCTCTGTGATCGCTTTCCTCAGTCTATACTCTGCAGCTTTGTACTCCGTCTCATTGCCTGATCTGAATGCATGAGAACGAGCACGCAGCATGTGGCGTATGTGACCTGACAAATGTACTAAAGTTCAGCATTATACCAACTTGGATATTTATTTTTCTCTTAAACACAAATATGTGAATTTATTTTCAGTAATAACTTGAATTATTATTTAATTAGTTGAGCTACTTTACAGTCTTTCCCTGATTTCCTGGCAACTGCAGGAGTACCCCATGGGGTACTAGTACCTCTGGTTGGTCACTGTTCTAGAGTATGTAGTGTGCCAAGTGATTACTTCTTTTCAGTTATGACCATCAAACTGCTTGCACTGTCACCCTTTGCAGTCTGAGGTGGGTGGGGAGCTGACCTCTATAGTAAAGCTGCCCATAAAGGTGAAGATTGTGCCCACTCCCCCACGCAGTAAGAGGGTGCTGTGGGACCAGTACCACAACCTACGCTACCCACCAGGCTACTTTCCCCGAGACAACCTCCGCATGAAAAATGACCCACTAGACTGGTGTGTACATGTATATTTAATACCTTTTTCAATTTCTAATACCTTTCTGAAATCACTTCATTGTTGTACACGGGTACTGCCTAAGTCAACTCAGTGACGTGTTTGTTTTGTTTTCAGGAATGGGGACCACATTCACACAAACTTCAGAGACATGTACCAGCACCTGAGGAGTATGGGGTACTTTGTTGAGGTGCTGGGAGCTCCCATCACCTGCTTTGATGCCAGTCAGTATGGTGAGAGCACAGGAACTAAAAACACATAACTAGTGTCTACTTTAAAATGCCTACTGTGGCTCCAGGAAGCTGACAAGATATCAGCAGTTGCTTATAACTTATGTGATAGTGTATTGTGTCCCCCCCCCCCCCCCCCTTTGTATCTCTGCAGGTACGTTGTTGATGGTGGACAGTGAAGAGGAGTATTTCCCTGAAGAGATCACTAAGCTGAGGAGAGACATCGACAATGGCCTGTCACTTATTATCTTCAGTGACTGGTACAACACCTCGGTTATGAGGAAGGTCAAGTTCTATGACGAAAACACCAGGTATTAATCTTCCTTTAACAGATTTCTACTGCTGATATAGCTGTAATATTGCTAATGTTTAAGGACATTCAAACTGAATTTCTTAGGTCTTACTGTGAACAGTTCCTGCATAAACAGCACTTGGTGACAAAATAGCAACGGTTTTTGTTATTTTACATGAGAGTTTTGTTCTCCTCTCTGATCTGAAGTGGGCAGGACTCAGTGGTAAATGGTGACATCGTGTTTGTCTCTGCAACAGTCACAATTTATCACTATTTGAGTCAAGTTCTTATGAAAATGACGGTACCGTTTGTTCATGTTGTCAAATCTAATCGCTGAACTTAAATTTTGAGTGTTATTTTGGTTTGAATATTTTTTGTTACAGAGAAGTACTTGAGATTTGAATCCAGGTTGTCAGAGAATTTAATCATTGTCACAAAATCAGTAACCAGGGAGAAGAGCACAGAGAAACACACAAGTACAGAAAATCTCTCATTTTCAGAGCCTTTAACTTAAACGTAAATAAAAGGAGATCACAGTATACCTATGGCACACATTGGTTCTCATTTGGGAAACAGTGATTAATCTTGTTAAAAAGTTTCCTTCCAATGTATTTGTACACATGGATTCTGTACATCATTGCAGAACATTTTTAAGAAGTGTAAACATGTCTGTCCCTTTAGCCACTTATCCATTGCCTGGCACCATTTCAACTTGACTCGACTCACCTTACTTGTTTTTACATCAGTCAGATGTTGAGGATAGTACCTGGTACCTCATACTGTTTTTTTGGTATTGCCTCCATCGAAGCTCCAAGCAAGCAGAGCCAAACAAATAAAAAACTGAATAATTGGGCGTGCAAAATTATTCAGCCCCTTTACTTTCAGTGCAGCAAACTCTCTCCAGAAGTTCAGTGAGGATCTCTGAATGATCCAATGTTGACCTAAATGACTAATGATGATAAATAGAATCCACCTGTGTGTAATCAAGTCTCCGTATAAATGCACCTGCACTGTGATAGTCTCAGAGGTCCGTTTAAAGCGCAGAGAGCATCATGAAGAACAAGGAACACACCAGGCAGGTCCGAGATACTGTTGTGGAGAAGTTTAAAGCCGGATTTGGATACAAAAAGATTTCCCAAGCTTTAAACATCCCAAGGAGCACTGTGCAAGCGATAATATTGAAATGGAAGGAGTATCAGACCACTGCAAATCTACCAAGACCTGGCCGTCCCTCTAAACTTTCAGCTCATACAAGGAGAAGACTGATCAGAGATGCAGCCAAGAGGCCCATGATCACTCTGGATGAACTGCAGAGATCTACAGCTGAGGTGGGAGACTCTGTCCATAGGACAACAATCAGTCGTATACTGCACAAATCTGGCCTTTATGGAAGAGTGGCAAGAAGAAAGCCATTTCTTAAAGATATCCATAAAAAGTGTCGTTTAAAGTTTGCCACAAGCCACCTGGGAGACGCACCAAACATGTGGAAGAAGGTGCTCTGGTCAGATGAAACCAAAATCGAACTTTTTGGCAACAATGCAAAATGTTATGTTTGGCGTAAAAGCAACACAGCTCATCACCCTGAACACACCATCCCCACTGTCAAACATGGTGGTGGCAGCATCATGGTTTGGGCCTGCTTTTCTTCAGCAGGGACAGGGAAGATGGTTAAAATTGATGGGAAGATGGATGGAGCCAAATACAGGACCATTTTGGAAGGAAACCTGATGGAGTCTGCAAAAGACCTGAGACTGGGACGGAGATTTGTCTTCCAACAAGACAATGATCCAAAACATAAAGCAAAATCTACAATGGAATGGTTCACAAATAAACATATCCAGGTGTTAGAATGGCCAAGTCAAAGTCCAGACCTGAATCCAATCGAGAATCTGTGGAAAGAACTGAAAACTGCTGTTCACAAACGCTCTCTATCCAACCTCACTGAGCTCGAGCTGTTTTGCAAGGAGGAATGGGCAAAAATTTCCGTCTCTCGATGTGCAAAACTGATAGAGACATACCCCAAGCGACTTACAGCTGTAATCGCAGCAAAAGGTGGCGCTACAAAGTATTAACTTAAGGGGGCTGAATAAATTTGCATGCCCGATTTTTCAGTTTTTTATTTGTTAAAAACGTTTGAAATATCCAATAAATTTCGTTCCACTTCATGATTGTGTCCCACTTGTTGTTGATTCTTCACAAAAAATTACAGTTTTATATCTTTATGTTTGAAGCCTGAAATGTGGCAAAAGGTCGCAAAGTTCAAGGGGGCCGAATACTTTCGCAAGGCACTGTATAAACACTGCAGACTAGCGACTGGTCAGTGAAATCACGTCATCAACATGCAAGACATCCTGGAACAAAGAAAGTACCATTTTTAAAAGCAATGTTATTTAACACTAACTGCTACTTTACTGTAGTTACTGTACTAGCTAAAAACAGCCACATACTGAAAATCAAGAACAGCATACCCTCCATGACCTCTACTGTTACTGTGTCGTTGCTGATGATATCACTCAGTGTAATGCGGTGTTGCTATGACATCCAGCTACAATGAGAAGGGACCATCTGCAGTGGAAAACCAATATGGTACCAAAAGCAAGTAGAGCTGAGTCGAGTTGAGTTGAGCTGGCATCAGGTGATGAAAAGGGGGCTTTTAAAATGACCTTGTTGCTCCATTATGAGGTCAGTGACCAGCAACCATTACCTCACCAGTGCTTTCACCAGGTGTTTTAGCATGTTATAAAGATATTTAGTTAGTTATTTAGTTAACAGTCTAATGTACCACAGTCTCTGTCTGACTCCCTCTTTCCAGTATTAGACTCTATTTATGTGCCCTTGATCTGTAATCGATTTAATCTGTCACGACTTGTCAGATTCAGAGCTCCTCATGCAGAGCTAACAATTGCTCACCACTCCTTGCTGCTCCATTCATATCCTACCCAAGCTGTTGCACAATATCCACAGGATTAAAAGTCTCAAGTGTAGTTAAATATAGTATTTATGGATTCAAATGTGTTGCTCAGTAATTCAGTTTTAATTGGTGGTGGGGTTCTCTCAAATGGTTCATTTCATTCACAGCTACCTTTTCTGGAAAAATTAAGCCAGAAAAATGGAACGCCATCTTTGAATTTAGAAATGTTTTAATTTTTTTTTTTTTTTGATTTCATGATTTTTAATGTTTCTGTTTTTGTGAAAGCTACTGACAGTCTGGAGTTATATTGAATCAGACTTTATTGGGCCTAATTGTTTTCATGTTTGTTTTCATTATTCAATCCACTGCTTGTGATGGATGTCAAACTGAAAGCAAAGTTAGGTTCCGTAGGTAGGGATGCACCGGCACTGATACCAGTATCAGGTCCGATACCAGTATCAGGTCCGGTACCACCCTCTAGTCAGGGGCTTAGGCAGATATTGTATTAAAATTGCCATCTTTTCCCACAAAAACTGCAAGTTAAACCGGCAGTACATAACCTATTAAGGCTGCACACAACAGTGCAAACAAAAAAATTGTCCTTTATAGGCTATGCAGCCTAAAATTTGCATAAAAATGCTTGACAGAAGATCATTTGAAACTCAAAATCAGGATTAGTGTAACAGCCTACAGCTCTTGCACTGACCATATAATAACCCTTTTATTACACTGTAGAAATTAAACATAAACAGCAGAGTATGTCAGTTAAAACAGAAATTTCCCTCATGCACTACTGCTATTGTTTGGTCAGTATCATAGTCAGCCCATGAAAAGCCATAAATGCACAAACAGCTGTTAACAAATAAAGTAAGTAAGTAAAGTAAATGAAAATCCAATAAGCAAAAGAAAACCCCCATTGTTGAGTGAGGAGAGCAGACACTTATTCATTTCTGTTGCATTAACTAGCTTTTGATGCAACCTGGCTGAAACTCTTAAAATTTAGATTTTGTGCAAGAAATGAGTACCCTGAGGTATAGTAGTTTTCCCTTTTCCAGGGTGTTTCTGTAGGCTCTTCTGTGCACTGTTTGTATACCATTGCTTCCAGTGCGAGAGTGAACATGCTCTCCCTGCAGACATGAGCACAAGGTGCACACAAGATGATATGTGCTGCACACGCTGCACTTTTGGTATAGACATTACATTCAGTGCTGTAGAAACAGGTCAGTTTCTTGACATTTTACTTCTGTATGCTATAGCTATACTTTCCATAGCATTGTGATGGAACTTGACTGGGCGGGCCAGTGCCACCCAGGCGCATTCCTGGTTACGTGCCAGCCTCTAGTACTCATAAACCTTGTCTGATACTACGCAAGGATACTCATGGTGGTTGAGCAGGTCATTAAGTGGTGGAGATGGAATTTCAGGGGTTCGTGGTTATTTTAAGATAAGTGATGAAGACAAAAGTAAAATGGACTACGAGTTCTGATTCTCTGCTGTGTGTGACTGTGAGCACCCCTCCTTCCCTATGTCACACAGACACAAGGTCATGTAGACGTCGGTGATCTATGTGCAACAAAATCCAACAGTAATGGTGAGAGCTATTGTAACACTTGTTGCACAAACAGAGCACAAAAATAAACTTGCACAAATGTGATGTCTTCAACTCTCCACGTGGTCACAATGGCTGGTCCTGTTCATTCACTAAACTTATACAGTGCTCATTATGCTGATTGTAGTGAATTGTTGTGAACGAGAAGAAAGAAATCACTAAGATTTTATAGTTAACAGCGGAGTCTAATGAGGTCTGTGTATGAAAATGAGTTGAGACCAGCAGCTCCTCTTTACCAGAGGATGAAGCCACAGACAGGCGCCCTCGTTAAATTAAACATTAAATTGTCCACTGTGATATTATGGCTCCTAAACGTCTAGGCAGGGGCTGTGAAATAATTTCATCCTAACAGAGGGTCGCACATCTAAAGAGGTTAGAAACCACTGTATTACAGTTTGTTGTGTAGTAGGCTACAGACCTTCAGTCAATTACTTGTTATATTCAGTAGAAATGGTGGCAGTGCTGTTTGTTACTACAGAAAAGTTTAAGGCAATATGCACTGTTTCCTGTTATATATTTTATTTAATCACAATCAGAAAGTAAATCTCATAAAAATAACAACTGTCTAAAGTCACTGCACTTTTTTGGTAATTGTAATTTTTATAATCGAAACAGTGCATTAAGTACTTCTATTGGCAAGTACTCAAATGTAAGTACATGTACTGAAAAAAGTGGTCTCAATGTGTCACTAGTTATAAAGATGATTTTGACCTGCAGGCAGTGGTGGATGCCAGACACAGGAGGTGCCAACATACCAGCTTTGAATGACCTAATCTCAGTGTGGGGGATGGCTTTTAGTGACGGGCTATATGAGGGAGACTTCACCTTGGCTGATCACGACAGTAAGGCACACATGTACCCAAACCCTCTTTATTTTCTGGCACTATTAGTCTTTAGACAGCTCCTTAGAAAATAAAAATGCTTCTCACTGTATTTTTTTTGTCTCTCTCTCTCAGTGTACTATGCCTCAGGCTGCAGCATTGCTCGTTTCCCAGAAGATGGAATAGTCATTGCCAAGAACCTAAAGGATCAAGGTACTAGCAACCTTCTTAAAGTAATGAACCCAGCTTAGTGTAGCAGAGTCCTGGCCAGCAGGGAACTTTTTAATCTGTGTCTCTTTAGTTCAGATATAACATGACTGTGTGTGTGCGTGTTCTTTTCACAGGACTGGAAGTGTTAAAGCAGGAGACAGCTGTGGTGGAAGGAATCCCCATCCTAGGACTGTACCAGACACCATCTGATGGGGGAGGCCGTATCGTTCTGTATGGAGATTCTAACTGTATAGATGACAGCCATAGGCAGAAAGGTAACTTCTCTTTAGCATATGTCGATGTGTGGCTGCTTCTGGACTTCTTACACACAACAGACGGCATGGAGCTGATCTGATCGAGTACTACTTGTTTGTGTTTGCTGTCTCTCAGATTGTTTCTGGTTGCTAGATGCTCTCCTACAGTACACCTCCTACAGTATGACCCCTCCCAGCCTCAGCCACTCCCACAGCAGGGTAGCACCTCCTACAGGTACCGAGCACCCATTGCCACAGAGACTGGAAGGTAAGGAGGGAGTAAAAACAATACATTAACAGACATGTTAATGTTATTTCAGTTGTTCTCAGCTTTTCCTTTCCTTGTTATATCTTTGGGCAAAGCATCTCCTGCTGTTAGATGAGTGTAGTTTTCACCATATTAATTAAGATATACTGATAATGGGACAAACCAGTATACAGTGGTGTGAAAAAGTGTTTGCCCCCTTACTGATTTCTTATCTTTTTGCATGTTTGTCACACTGTAATGTTTCAGATCGTCAAACAAATTTATATATTAGTCAAAGATAACACAAGTAAACACATCATGCAGGTTTTAAATGAAGGTTTTTATTATTAAGGGAAAACAAAATCCAAAACTATAGAGCCCTGTGTGAACAAGTGTTTGCCCCCTAAACCTAATAACTGGTTGGGCCACCCTTAGCAGCAACAACTGCAATCAAGCGTTTTCGATAACTTGCCATGAGTCTTCCACAGCGCTGTGGAGGAATTTTGGCCCACTCATCTTGGCAGAATGGTTGTAAGTCAGCCACATTGGAGGGTTTTCGGGCATGAACTGCCTTTTTAAGGTCATGCCACAGCATCTCAATTGGATTCAGGTCAGGACTTTGACTAGGCCACTCCAAAGTCTTCATTTTGTTTTTCTTCAGCCATTCAGAAGTGGACTTGCTGGTGTGCTTTGGATCATTGTCCTGCTGCAGAACCCAAGTTCGCTTCAGCTTGAGGTCACAAACGGATGGCCGGACATTCTCCTTCAGGATATTTTGGTACACAGCAGAATTCATGGTTCCACTTATCACAGCATGTCTTCCAGGGCCGGAAGCAGCAAAACAGCCCCAGACCATCACACTACCACCACCATATTTTACTGTTGGTATGATGTTCTTTTTCTGAAATGCGGTGTTACTTTTACGCCACACATAATGGGACACACACCTTCCAAAAAGTTCAACTTTTGTCTCGTCTGTCCACAGAGTATTATCCCAAAAGTCTTGGGGATCATCAAGATGTTTTCTGGCAAAACTGAGACGAGCCTTTATGTTCTTTTTGCTCAGCAGTGGTTTTCGTCTTGGAACTCTGCCATGCAAACCATTTTTGCCCAGTCTCTTTCTTATGGTGGAGTCATGAACACTCACCTTAACTGAGGCAAGTGAGGCCTGCAGTTCTTTGGATGTTGTTGTGGGGTCTTTTGTGACCTCTTGAATGAGTTGTCGCTGCGCTCTTGGGGTAATTTTGGTCGGCCGGCCACTCCTGGGAAGGTTCTCCACTGTTCCATGTTTTCGCCATTTGTGGATAATGGCTCTCACTGTGGTTCGCTGCAGTCCCAAAGCTTTAGAAATGGCTTTATAACCTTTTCCAAACTGATAGAGCTCAATTATTCTCTTTCTCATTTGGTTTTGAATTTTTCACACAGGGCTATATAGTTTTGGATTTTGTTTTCCCTTAATAATAAAAACCTTCATTTAAAAACTGCATGATGTGTTTACTTGTGTTATCTTTGACTAATATATAAATTTGTTTGACGATCTGAAACATTACAGTGTGACAAACATGCAAAAAGATAAGAAATCAGTAAGGGGGCAAACACTTTTTCACACCACTGTATGTTATTCAAAAAGCTCAAATAGCTTTAGTGATGTGTGTTTAAGGAAAAACTATACATCCACCTTGTGTTGTTACAGTCCTCTTGCTTCCCTCTATCCTTCCCTCTTTTCTTCCTTCCTTACCTCCCTCCAGGCAACCATCTTTACCGTTACTCCAAGGTTCTGGAAGCTCACCTGGGTGACCCTAAGCCCCGCCCACTGCCAGCCTGCCCCCACCTGTCTTGGGCAAAGCCACAGCCGGTGAATGAGACAGCTCCCAGGTAGGTCTGAAGAAGCACTAGTTTTAGTACCAGTGCTTCCTATGGATCACAAGATTTGGCGTGGCAGCAATGTGCCTCAAGCCAGGGGTGGAGGGCTGCTGGGGATTTGGGTGTATGTGTATGTCCATGTTCCCTCTATGGAGGTGAACAACATCAAACAATATCAGTTAATATAAGCTAGTTATTTTTCAGTGACAGTTATAATCTAAGCACTTTTTAATGGTTGCAAAACTAAGTCCATTTCACTGGTCAGTGTTTCACTCAAAAACGTAACCATAGCCCGACAGAAAGTGAGACGTTGAGTGTCAGAGCAGCTGTCAGTCATCAGATCCTGATGAACTGCAAGGACGGCAGACAGACAGACAGACAGACTTCACCAGGCCGGCTGACAGCAGAAATGTGCTGGACAACAGTAGTTTTCATGTAGGCCTTATGCATGCAATCCTAACCTACACCAGTATTATGGTGCCCTCAGTGCGCTAGAGAATATGCCAGAAGCATAAACAAGTGATGTGCGGCTCACGCGCGTCAGTGCAGACATTTGATAGAATGGAGTTCTGTGGGAATCGAACTGCTAATACTCCAGTTAGGAGATGACCCGCTTGACCTCCCTAGCCACAGCCGCCCTCATAGAAAAGTTTGGCCATCTATACGTCCCACCCACTCTCCTCAATGCAATATCTCAGGAACCCCTTCAGGGAATTTCTTCAAATTTAGCACAAATGTCCATTTAAGATCGAGGATAAAGTGGGTAGATTTTGGTGGTCAAAGGTCAAGGTCATAGTGATCTCACATCTGTTCCATTCTCATGTATTTGACTGGTTTACGGAGGCATGCAACTGTGAAGCAGTTACTCTAGTTCTGTTCATGAGAACTTACCAAGTGATTGGCACACAGTCTTGGCTTTCTAACACTGAGTTAGTGCCTACTGGCAGCAATGTTCTTATGTCTGTTTTCCTGAACACATTTTTACACAATTCTTCATTTAGAATTTCATCCTCTTTGTCTCTCTCTCGTGCTCTCAGTAACCTGTGGAAGCACCAGAAGCTTCTCTCTGTGGATTTCGACAAAGTGGCTCTACCTAACATAAGGCCTTACCGCCCCCAGGTCAGACCTCTGTCTCCTGGAGAGAGTGGGGCCTGGGACATCCCTGGAGGTAACAAAGGATGAAAAGTTACTATAAAGAATGGGGGATCCTTGGGGTTAGTTTTAGAGCTAGAGTTTAGAGTTTTGTACACAGCAGTGAAACACATTTTTAAAAAAATATTTAATGTTAAAACCACAGTTGATGGAACGGCACAAACAGTATTTAAATGAAAGCTATTACCACAGTGCATAAAATAAAGGTGGTACAGGTGGTTATTAATGAAGCCCCATGTGACCTCTGCCCTCAGGTATAATGCCTGGTCGCTACAACCAAGAAGTGGGCCAGACTATCCCAGTTTTTGCCTTCCTGGGTGCGATGGTTGTCCTGTCTTTTTTTGTGGTCCAGCTCACCAAGGCCAAGAGCAAACCCAAGCGTAGGAAACCTCGTGTCAAGCGGCCCACATACCTCCAGCAGCAGACCACTGGAAAAAGCCCCACAGTTTGACGGGCACTGCAACTGAGGCTGGAGACTGGAAAATTTGTGTTCCAAAGCAACACTGGAGATTTGGAATTGACAAAGTGGCTCTACCTAACATAAGGCCTTACCGGAATCTAATGAGCTGTTGAGTTGTTGCATTCTCAAACTCTCAAGCCTGCTAGACATGAACATGCGACTCCCGAGTGTCTCTTGGATACTAAAGCAGTTTTTGTGTCTCGTCTGTTCAAGATTTTCTGTGTGTGTTTGTGTGCATTTGTGGACTAATGAACAGTATTAGACAGTGTTACACACAATGTAAAACACAGTGTACTATTGGCTCTGAGAAATGCCTAGTTCATAGAGACATGTCAACATTTTCCTCTTTTCTTTGACCAAACAATTTCTTTATCAATGAAATGTTAGACTTTTTATATTTATTGAATTTGTTCATTCCCTAATACACACACTCAGAAACAAACTACACACAGATTTACAATGTGTAAATCTGAAGGTATCAGATGAAAATGGATTGCATACACAATGACAGAAACACACCGGATACACAGACATTTTCCACTTGAGGACCATTGGATGATCAGGTTGCCTTCTCTTCTGTCATCATCCACTGTTTTGTAAAATTCTTTGCCCACATCTGTTTAAGATCAGTCTCTTCATTGTTTTTATAGTTTATATAATGAATGAACTCTGACCAGGCATTCTGTTGATCTTCTCCTTCATGTCAACAAAGTAGCACTGACGGACTCCTCCTGATTATTTCATGAATTAAAAAAGCATTCTAAAAGTAATCTGATATTTATTCTTTATCCTTGAGTTATATTTAGTTATGCATCATTGTTGCATTTGATTTTATTAATAACTCAGATTTGTAAGATATCAAATGCTAGAAAATTAACCCCAGTGCTACTGAACTTTATTCTGGTGCCACCATCAGGCCAAATTTTGGACTTGTGCTTAAATTTAAGATCTAAAATTTGGCATAACTTTAGAAGACTATGCCATCAGTTTTAGCATTGCACTTCAAAAACATTGTTGGAGTCGTGATGGACAGTTTACAGAAGGATCCAAATAGATGGAACAGAACCAGTGATATTGCCTGTAGTAATACACATTCCTTTTTGTCAAAGCTTACAGCCTTGCTTAGCTAGTGTGCAACTAGCCAGTGTAGCCTTGAACCTTTACTACTAAAGGTGCGTTCACATTATCTTGGAAAAACACCTTTTCACGTGCTTTGCCATTGTTGTATATGTGCTACACAACTCTGCACTGTTTGCAATGCCCAGAACAGAGAGAAAAGTTCAAATTTATTTAACTTTGAACCAAACTGCACTGACTTTTGTGGATGCAGCCAGTTACTGTTGTCCACAGCTTGAACTAAAAAAAAACTAATTAGCTTACTTGTATTTTCAAATTTGCCAAACTGCACAATAACACCTTGCTGTCACTCTGAGACCTGACAACAGCACAGCCTGGTATAATATCAGCATGCAGATGCAACTACCAAGATGGTTTAAAACAGTCTCTGAAATGTAGCAACCTTCAGTTAGTAACAATAGCATTGTACCTGAAGTGGTCATTTTCTATAGCGCACCTGGTGTTTCAAATGGGTAAATACTGCATCAACGAACATGAAATGTGCAGTGCAGTACCAGTATTTTAGAGCTGTAAGTGAATATGCCTTTACCCCACATGGGCAGATTTTTCAGTTTCACAGACTCAGACCCAGTCAATTATGGAGCCACAGAGAGCTTTATACAACTTTTTCACATCTGGAGTAGTACGCAAAGATCTGTAAAAACACTGATGTGTAAACCTGTGGAGCTCCATGTCATGTGCAGATTTGTTCAGAGAGACAGTAAACCTTCACTGTAATTTCACTAGAGCTCATGTTTGGTGAACTTTGATATGCACATTTGTGCCTATAGCCAATTGCAAACCATCTCAACAGTAATCACCTTTGAATAAATGGAGACGAGTAGACAATCCAAAATAAGTTATTTTAACAATGTTAATACTGTATGAACATCAGATGGTGCCATGTGATCAAAATAATTACCAAGTTTTTTAGGATTTTTTAAAATTCCTACACATTGTGGCTTTAATAGGATTATTGTCATGACAATTACTGATATTATTTGGTTTGATTTATTCATTCAAGCATGTAAAACAGTTAATATGTCAACACATGTAATTTCACACATATCCAACAAATGCTAATCCAATATCAATGTGCTTATACCTAGTACATGCTTGAATGGAGTAGGAAGAAGTTAGACTTATCCAGTCCTACCCCAAGACATCATTTTACAACTTTTAAATCCTAAGCAATATCTCTAGATAAATAATTATCCTCTACACCACACAAGTAATATACTAAAGAATTATTACAAAGTGTTAACATTCATACACCACACCCACAATGTTCCATCTGATTAATCATTAAACCTGTTCTTGCATATATCTTGATTGACACATACCTTTATACTTATGTTTAAACTCATCAATTCTATTACTATTTTTTATGTCCACAGTTAAATTATTCCATAGTTTTACACCACTTATGGAAATACAAAATCTTTATTTGGTTGTACGTATAGCATGAATTTTTAAATAGCTCAAAGGAGCAGCGCTTTTGAATTTGGGGGTTACATGACCTGTTTGCGTTTGTTCAAAATAAGCAGCTCAAGCATACATCTGTGCATCATGCATTCTGTTGTTTTTTCTTCTGGCAGCAATGATTTTCTTTTTACTGTGTTTCCCCCTGTGGTGGAAATCGATGTTTTTTTTTCAATAATCTCGTAAATCAATACCTGAGGGCATGGACACAACTCCCACCATCAAAAGCTAGAAAACCAATTATTTCAGTGTTTATATAGCAAAGAGAGAACAGCTGGGGCTGTTTCACTGTGTTTACTGTAAATTATGCCAGAAAAATGTAATTACTGGAACTGAATGATTTTGAAGATTAGATTTTTTTTTTTAACTGTTGGAGAGTATGTTTGCCTTAGTTCACTTAACAATGGTCAGGTGCCAGGGAGAGAGAGAGGTTTAATGATGTGCAAAGGGATCAGCAGACAGAACTGAATCACTGCAATTCAGTGATGCAGATTGATTTCATCAGAGGTTATGTGTGTCTGTATGCTCGGACGTCTGAGGGCATCTGAGCTCCTTATCCAAGCATAATAGGCCAGATCAGCCTGTGAAATCTGTCATCCGTGCTCTTGGATGAAGGCCCCACTGAAGAATTAATCTCACTCAGAACCTTGAGAAACTCAGAAATGACCCTGGAGGGTCTAGCTGTGCTAATAAGATTTGGAAAGCTGGTGGTGAGTGATGGTCACATGCCCTTTTTCCCTCCATGGTTCCCAGGACAACCTGTCGGGCCAATCAGGTCGCCTGCTCACATCCTGGACAGGCAGTTGAAAGAGTCAGTCAGTCTGAGCTGATCCCTCCACCTCCAGATTCATCAGTTCATGTCTTACCAGCCTGTACCTCTCCCCATCAACTTTATCCATTAATGTCTGTGTCAGCGTTAAGGTCTGGCTAACATCCACACTCCTGCTTCCCTTTCTGTCTTACCTGTCCTTCCCTCTCCTTTCATCAGTCCTCCACCATGGTCCTCTGTCTGGTCAGGGCCAAGACATGAATAAGTCACTAAATGTTAGCTTATAAGCTTTATTGAAATGTAATGCATAGGAACAGTAGTGCTTTGTGCTAAATGCTAATGTAAGCATGCTAACCTGCTAATAGCAATGAATGTTTTTCATCTTCACCAAGTTTAGCAGGTTGGCATGCTATCATCTTGTACTTTAATCTGAAGCCCCTGGAAACAAATCAAATATGGTTGTCCTACATCCGCCAAAGACCGTTGTTCAATGTAATTAAAGCCACAATTAATGGATGTGGCATGACCGTGGCATAAACTCAAGTACATTTTAAGGCAGGCCTGCAGCACCAGGGCAGTGAAAGAACCCCCATATATGAAGTTCTTCTTACTCGTGACCTTCACACCTAATTCTGGTGGGTGACTTGCTCATAATTTGTTTTTCTCCTTCTTAATTTAAATTGCAAATACAAGGGTTATGAATAAAAAATCAGATAACTTTCTACCCCAGTCTGTGTCTTTTGTTTCCTTCAGAAAGCTGGCTTTAACCTACATAATCTGGCCACGGTAATGCAGTGTAGTGTAGCTTTTTCATTTTATCCATGTCATTAAAAGTAAGAAACCCAATTTCACAAGCAGCAGTTCCAGTTTCATTTTCTTCTTTTTACTCTTCACAGCAGTATATTGTTGTAGGGGCTAAATGATGTTTGAAATGAGCAATGCATGGATAAAAGGCTTCCTCACCTGATAGCCTGGCGTATAATCAGATCTGTTTCATCACAGATCAGTTTGATCTCTTAGAATAAACAATGCATTACATATGGACTCTCTCAGCCACCCAATTCCTTGCTCCCAGTTCTCTCTTGACATTTTTTTCATACATTTTTCAACTCCTTATCCCTGTCCTCCTCTACTTCATTTCAATTCAAACATTTGCTTTCTCTGTTAAATCTTAGACTTGCACAGGGAAGACCGGGAAGGAATGTAACACTGTGTAAGTTGTAACACTGCCAGTTTGACCAGTCAGAAAAGAGTTGTGGTGATGATATCACTATCAAAAATTCCCATTTTCTTTTTGAGCTGATAGGAGACGTGGCATGTCTCTGTGAGCAACGCTGTGGATTTTATGAACAAAAAAAAAAAAAAAAAATTTTCAGATAAAAAGCAACATTTTTTATCAAGATTATTTCTGACTAGTTTTCATTGTATTGTGCATACAGTGGCTTGACATACAGTATAACCGAAAGCAGCAGTTTCTTTAGTTTAATTTGATGCTTGACATTGATACTAACTTCAAACCCACATGCTAAAACTGTTAGCTATGTAGTGGCTGCTTGGGGTGGGGATGTTGTAACAGTATATCTTCATATGACCATCCCCTTATACACTGAAGCCCAGTGACCAAGAGATTCTGACACCTCTGGTGATGAGAATCTTTGGATTGTGTGCATGAACACTTTGCAAACTCCAGGCCAAAAGAAGTCTGGGTCAAGGAAGTACTTTGTCACTTCAGGGCCCACAAACCCTGCACCCCAGTGGCAGCCCTCTACATTTGTCACATCTGTGACAGTGATTGAACCATTATGTGACACATGCACATTTTGAAAGACAGATACCCCCCCATCACCCTTATATTTAACAGTTTTCAGGTCTTTACATTTACTTAAATTAAGTTTCTAGAGACTTACTTTTACCCTTACCCCAATAACGACGTGCCTAACCAAACTTGTTTTTGTCACTTACCTTATTCAGAACTGATCATTCTTTATTATTCAATAAAATTCTTGTATAAATTAGATAGTATGGATATTATTTTGTTACATCCATCCCCAGCTGGAGTTACAATTCACCCCAGTAGTGGGGTAGGTTGTAACAACAGAACTCTTTGCATTTGACACAAATTTACATAATTTGTTATTGTGTAGTTGTCATCCAAGTGAGCTTTATTTGTAACAGACAAATATGGGTACCATATATCAAAGTTTGAGAGATCTAGCACGAACAGGCACTGAATTAGTGATGCCCAAAGAAATCATGTTACAATCATCCCCCAGTCTCCCCTAAGTGAGAAGTATACTTGACACATCCTTATCTTTGTTGTTCTTTGCAGTTGTATCTAATCCCTCCATTCCTGTTAAATTCCCATTCCTATTCCCCACATTTCCTTCTCCCTGATTTACTGAATTATCACCAGATGAACAGCACTGAACAGCATTATTTACATGTATGGATTAACACCATTAAAACACAGTCAACCCTCATGCGTTTGAGTCAAAATTCTCTCGGTTTAATTTTAGAGCAGCACCTGAAGGCAGCAGCCCCCCTCTCTCAGGCCCATCCCTCCTTCTCCCCTCCACCAGACTCACCTTGCTCAAGGAGCGGGCTGGTTCCCAGACCACAGCACCGTGATCGTGGAGTCGCTGGAAACTCACCGACAGCGCGCCTGGGTTTATGTATGTGGCCTGAGTGTCCCGCCGTCACCTTCCTGCCGGTTTACGCATGGAGGAGTTAGCCAGAGAGAGCATCGGCCTGCTGGCTTCAGCCTCAGCCAAGCCCCTGCTGGACGTGGCCACCGGGCCTCGGCTCGGTTCCGTGGGAGCCATTTTCATCATGCTGAAATCCGCTCTGGGCGCCGGGCTCCTCAACTTCCCTTGGGCCTTCGAGAGAGCCGGGGACATCCGCAGCGCAGTCACCATGGAGCTGGTGAGTATTTTCTTTCTTTCTTTATCTTCTTCATATATTTAAATTTATAATAAACTATTCCTTAGCAGATGCACTGCTGATGTGCAGTAATGCTCTCAAAGTTGAGGGTGTCAGCTTTGTAAAGGTTATTTATAAAAGAAAGTAGTCTATTTGTGTATTTGTTTATACTGGAAGTGCGCTGTGATCTGCTCCACCAGAGAGGAGAGACCTGACCTCAGCATGTTTTTCATTTAATTTTTCCTTATCAATATGCATTTTCCTCTGTTGCTCACTTCTTTTCTCCCATCTGTCACTGAGTGCACTGCAATAAAGGAATCTGTTATTTAACACTAAACAACCTGTCTCTTCTGCCTCTGCCTAACCCCTAAACTCATTGTGCATAGACATTTCACCCATGCTAGTCATCACTTTATTCTGATAGGAGCTTAAGTGAGCCATCCCTGTTTTAGCCAGACCCCCACAAATACCAGCTTACAGGGGCAACTGCGGTTCAGTGGGTAGAGTGGTCATCTCCTACCTGGAAGGTTGGAGGTTCGAATCACAGTGCATACAGTCCACATGTTGAAGTGTCCTTGGGCAAGACACTAAACCCAAAGTTGCCCCTGATGGTTAGAGCCATCGGTGTGAGTTGGCACCGCAGATGGCTGCCTTGGTTCTGTACCGAAAACAAATTCCTTGTGTGTGTGTAACTTACTTGGCCCAATAAAGTGATTATCCTTATTTTCTGGCCATGCCTTTCTTCTGGGGAAAGTGTCTGCTGGGGAACCTGTTCCTTCCAGTTTTAGAATTTGCCAAGGAAGAACTCAATCAGACAACCAATATGATCCTATTTGGCTTTGTTTTGTGTTAACTCTACAGATCAAGCCAAGAGCTGGACAGAATGTAGAAGTCATTACTTTATTCTCATGCTGCCACTGCCCGCCCAGACTGTCCTCTTTTATAACTCTCATTCTGTCTTCTGGAATAATCACAGAGCAGTAAGGAACAGAGGGGGTTCGTTTCTATTTTTCTCTGTTGAGGTCAGCGTGCTCGCAACTCCTTGTTTATCATTCTTTTTTCTTTTTTTTTGTTTTTTTTTACAGATTTTGACAAAATATGGCTTGAATATGTTTGAAACTACATTGTCTATATCATCTGTGTTAAATGTCAAGTGGCAGTCCTTTTTCTCACGGCTTGCAGCCACTGTGATATGACAATTTCACTGTCATGCCCAGTTCCAAAGATAGATGTGAAATTAAATAAGTGAGTTATGTGATGAACATATAATTCAACAGTACTTTCCATATTTTGCTTAAAGGTGCATTAAATAAGAATTTATAATTCATAAATCAAGTGAATTTGGGACAGGATGTGATGTCTCTATGATGTACCCCCTCCATGACACTTCAGTGCTTCAGCTGTTATTCCAGCTTATCTATGCTTTTTACAGTTTGTAAATTAGCTCCACCTGGTACCTAGCGACGGTTATAAGAAGTGTTTTCAAATTGCAGGTAGTCATTTCAGACAGTCTGAAACAGTGCCTGCCAGAGGTGGCATTCTTTTGCACAGAGCAGGGCAAAGAGCAAAAACAAGGGTTAACATTGGTTTTGTTTTTTGAGATGGAGAGTGTTAAAAGCAGCCTTAGGACTTAGGATTTGATTCTGACGTTCACCAGCAGAGATGATGTTCCAGTTCCAATTTTTATTGCTGTTATTGCAAGATTTCTTATTGTTAATAAGGAAAGACGCAACCTCAGCCTTTCTTACCCACAAATACCAGGGACTCCAAGGGAAAAGGTTGGGAACCACTTGTCAGTCTGTTTCTATATCATCTTCTTCCTCCACACCAGGCCGAGTCCGGCATTCAAAGCAATCATTTGTGATGACACCAGTTCAGTTCAGTTTATTTGTATAGTGCCAGTCATAACAAAACGAAAATTATTGCTTTGCAGTTTTATGCACCAGTCAAATTCACAGGAATGGGATACATGTGAGGTCACTGACCTTTGACCACCAAAATCTAATCAGCTCATCTTTGAGTCCAAGTGGACACTTGTGCCAAATTTAAAGAAATTCCAACAAGGTGTTCCTGGCGTGTCACATTCACAAGAATGGGCCGGACATACAAACAGACAACCTGAAAACATAGTGCCTCTGGTCCTGGCTGGCACTGGAAAGGAGACATAAAAACTATCTCAGGACACTTTATATAGTAAGGTCTAGACCTTACAGTGTCACAGAGATAAACCCAACAAATATCCCTTGATCAAGCACTTGATGACAGCGGAGAGGAAAAACTCCGTTTAGCAGAAGAAACCTTTGACAGACCCCAGCCCATAACTAAGGGAAATCTCTGGGTCACCTCTACCAGCCCTAACTGTAAGCTTTATCAAAAAGGAAAGTCTTAAGACTAACCTTCCTTAAAATGCATCATCTGTATCCACTCAGGTCTCCCTTGTGTTCCTGGTCAGTGGATTGATAATCTTGGGATATTCCTCGTCTATCAGTGGCCAGTGCACCTACCAGGCAGTGGTGAAAGAGGTGTGTGGGCCAGCCATCGGGCAGCTGTGTGAGATCTGCTTCATCCTCAATCTTTTTACGATTGCTGTGGCCTTTCTGGTCATAGTGAACGACCAGCTTGAGAAGTGTAAGTTCTTAGCTCTGAATACTGACTTGTACTTTACTGTCAAATCTTTCTTGGGTTCATAACTAATAATAATTTTTGTAAATAATCCATTTGTGTTTGAACAGGACTTGTTTCTGAAATGACCTGTAGTGGATTTCATGAGCTACTTGTAAAAGGAAATCCCTTGTCTGAGTTTGAACCTGACCTTGAATCACTTTGTTGTGTCCCCCATTCAGTCAAACGGCTGCTCTGATTTAAAATTTGGTTGAGAACAGTCGCTCCCTCTTTGTATGTTATAGTAGATGAAAGTTTGGCTTTTTTCTCCTCTCAGTTAAAGGGCAGATTTATGAACTGAGGACTAAACATGAATGAGGTCTGAAGCAGGTCTCCTTTTTATATTTTGCTGACATTGCTTTTGCATCAAAAGCTAGTGCCCCGGTGTGTTGTCTTTCAGTGTGTGGCTCCCTGTATGAGCTGGTAACTGGTTTGCTGGACTCTGAGATGCCGTACCACTTCTACACAGACCAGCGCTTCCCCCTGGTGCTGCTCTGTGCTTTCCTCATTCTGCCGTTGTCCATCCCCAAAGAGATCAGCATTCAGAACTATATCAGGTCAGGTGGCCCATGTCACGTGCTCATGCATGTGTATAAAGAGTTACACCTACACACTTAGCACCAGGACATACCAGCACAATACGTTTATGTTCATATTACTTTTATCATTTTGGAGTTTTAATACTTATAGAAAATATTTTCTCTAGATTTATCTCAGCTCAGTTATACTTTAAGTGCGGATTTAATTGTGTTTTTATTACAAAGTTAGGTTGTTTTGGTTGGTCCAATACTTGTGTCCAGAACAAGGTCATTTGAGAACTACTGGACTGAGTTTTGCTATAACATTTTTGATATCTGTTTATGATTTTTCCACCACTAAGCCAATGCTTTTGTCATTAAACAAAATTTATAAAAATCTATTGCTATCTATTGCTACCAGAGCCACTGAAAACATTCATGATCCCCAGAGGGCCATGAACTTTCCTCTGGGGAGGAAATAGCCTGAAATGTTAAATTTATAAAACAGATACCTCAGAACCCAGCAGGCAAATTACCATGTGACCTTTTGTTGACCATTATCCTCAGGGCAGACTTCACCATTTTACACATCAGTGCTAGTGTTGTATGCGACAAAATGGTCAGTTCCTTCTACCTGGTTTCTGTCCCGCTGTCTATCAGTCAGTTTCCAGTAATCCACTCACCCATTGCCCTTTGACTGAAATGTTGCATTGTTTGTCAATTTCTGTCTGAAGCTGGTGTTTTGTCTCTGTCCTTCCACAGTGTTCTGGGTACTCTGGCTGCCACCTACCTGACTATAGCCATTGCCATCAAATACCACACCATGCCTTCTGTTGTGGTTCCCATCACCCCTGTCTATAGCAGTGGGTATGTGTGTGTGGTGACAAGGGGACAAATGCTTGGAACCAAGGGCTCCACACAGTTGGTTTGCTCCACTGGACAAAAAATTGATCTTGAGAGTAGATGTGTCAGACAAACTGGCTGCATTAAGAGTGCCATGAATTATCAGTGCTGTGGTTAACCCACCTATTATCCTGCACATAGATGTTTTGTTTCTCAGAATGCATTGACCATCTGTCAGAAGTATTACTTTAAAAGAATAGTTTGACTATTTGAGAAGTATGTTTATTCACTCACAGTAAGGTGAAATGATTGAGAACCCTCTCATATCTGTGTTAAATATCAAGATAAAGCCAGGCAATGGCTTGTTTAGCTTAGCAAAAAAACTTGTAGCAAGGGCAGACAGAACCTCTCTGTCCAGACATAAGAAATAACATGACACAGTGTATTTGAGAGGTGTTACGGTTCTATTGGTGGGCAAAGCCATGCTGGCTGTTCTGCCCTGCTTTCAGTTTTTAAGATAAGGTAATTGCCTGCAGGTTCATACTTAATGGACTAGATACATTTGATTAGTTGGTCCACAAACAAACAAACAAACAAACAAATAAATAAATAATAATGTGCAACTGTAATAATTAATCTCTTGTATTTTCTTTTAAAGAAAAATGATAAACATCTTGCTCATTTACTGTTTTCCTCAGTTTTATATTATTGTTGGTAGAAAATCTTTGGATTTTGGATCATTTGTCACACAACAAAGCTGTCTTGGTGATGGCTCCTTGGCTTCTGCATTACAGACCAAACAACCTATTATCAGGAAAATAATCAGCATCTTAATAATTGTTAGCCCTACAATGGACAAATATTTGTATCTGATTTTCACCAAGATTTTCTTTCTCAATTGGCAAACTATTTCCTTATTTGCTTTTGTGTATCTCCTAACGACAGATTGTCCATCCATCCATCCATTTTCCTCCGCTTATCCGGGACGGGGTCGCGGGGGCAGCAGTCTAATCAAAGATGCCCAGACTTCCCTCTCTCCAGACACTTCCTCCAGCTCCTCCGGGGGAATGCTGAG
>NW_018127945.1:2873266-2895646 GCF_001952655.1 Monopterus albus | reverse complement strand
CCCTTAGCAAAGGGCCCTGGACCCCATACTCCCGGAGCACCCCCCACAGGGCGCTGCGAGGGACACGGTCGAATGCCTTCTCCAGATCCACGAAACACATGTGGACTAGTTGGGCAAACTCCCATGAACCCTCTGCCACCCTGAAGAGGGCATAGAGCTGGTCCAGTGTTCCACGGCCAGGACAAAAACCGCATTGTTCCTCCTGAATCCGAGGTTCGACTATCGGTCGAATTCTCCTCTCCAGTACCCTGGCATAGACTTTCCCGGGGAGGCTGAGGAGTGTGACCCCCCTATAGTTGGAACACCCCCTCCGGTCCCCCTTCTTGAAAAGAGGGACCACCACCCCGGTCTGCCAGTCCAGAGGCACCGCCATGCGATGCTGCAGACGCGTGTCAACCAAGACAGCCCCACAACATCCAGAGACTTAAGGTACTCAGGGCAGATCTCATCCACCCCGGTGCCTTGCCACCCTTGGACACGTGGACTGCCGGCACTGAGATTCGAACCTTCAACCTTCTGGTTGGGAAACAACTGCTCTACCACCACCCCGCAGTGGTGCGGTGGTAGAAAGAAACTAAAAATAGAAAAGTAGAAACTAAAATAGAATAAAAGTAGAATAAATAGAATATGGAAACTGAATTCAATTTTCTCCGTGTCCAGAGATCGGGTCGTCGGGGCCCTTGCTTTCGACTGCTGGCTGATCCACTGTGCACCAGCCCCTTATGGATCCTCCTGCGGGTGTTGGGCCCACAGGAGGACATCCCCACGTCGCTCGTTCAGGCTAAGCCCAGCTGGGCCCCGTGGCCTGGCCACCAGGCGCTCGCTTTCGAGCCCTAACCCCGGGCCTGGCTCCAGGGTGGGGCCCTGGCTGCGCCATGCCGGGCGACGTCACGGTCCTTGATTTTTTTTTCTATTCATAAAGGGCTTTTGAACTAAATTCAGGCCACCAGGACAGGCAAAGTAGATCAAACCATTGTGCACCCTCCTCTTCTTGAGCTCTGGGGGCGACAGTGGTGTTGTGGATAGAGCAGTTGTCTCCTAACCAGAAGGCTGAAGATTCAAATCTCAGTGCCTGCAGTCCACATGTCAAAATGTCCTTGGGTAAGACACTGAACCCCCCAAATTGCCCATGATGGCGGCGTGTATGCACATAGCAGCTCAGGGTCCCTTAGCTCCAAACAAAATATCTTTGTACGTGTTAAAATAAAGCTTCTTCTTCTCTTACTGTTATTAGACATTGTCGGCTTCACTGACTTACCACAGTTGCTCTTGTCAGTGTGCACCTACATATGACTGACAGTTCATCTCTGTGGCAAAATGACATGGCATTATGAATGGTGCCCCAACAAGAGCTTATTTCCTTTTCATATGATGTGTGTCTCCTCCTGTATCTGTGCAGGAGCAGCTCCTGGGCCTCGATGTTCAGCGTCATCCCGACCATCTGCTTTGGTTTCCAAGTGAGTACAGCTATTTCAGATGTATTTATGTAGAACTCTTTGAGACCTGGTTAACATGTGTTTGCAACATCAAGCTGTGGTAAGGCCTGACGTGCAGTTGTTTGTTTGTTTGTGAGGTCAAATATGTATAGATGGGGGGGGGAGGGGGGGGGGTGTTGTGGTTGTGCAAATTACAAATACATGCATGTGAATGTATTAAAAAGCCGAACATAGTTCTCTCACACAGGCTATCTATCCAGGCAGACAGTTTGGTTTTACAGTAAAGATTTGAGGTGTTTTTCTGAAATTTCTCTCTCACCCAATAATAGTGGACATAAATGACATTCTTCTGTGGTGGTCAAAACAATGGGAAATTAAATTTGAAAAATCCCCACAGCGACATCTGTTTCCTGAAATCTGTGTTACTGGAAATTCATATTACAGCAGATTCTGTGCTGGCTTCTGTGCTGTGCATGCCACAGAGCAGGGGAATCATTAATAGGCAAATAGCAAGTTAAAAATTCTTAGCATTAGTTAAGACCAGGGTTAGTTTGAAACACACTACTTTGTATATGTTATCTGACCACCTCTGAAGGCAGCAGTGTTCATAGGTGTTTTGTCTGGCTTCTCATCATAGAGAAGTTCAAGATGTGGTAACTGTTCAAATGAGAACAACAGCCCACATCTTGGAACTATTTCTGAAGTAACACAAGGCTTAAATGAAAATTATTTATTCTTTGTCTTTAGTAATTGAACTGTTTTCCATTATAACTTCAATTTTCCATGTCATGTTAAAATCAGATCACAACACAGAAAAGAAAGTAGTGTATTGCATTTCAGAGTTCTCCAGCAGAGGGTAGCATAGACCTCCAGAAACTAAATGCAAAGCCTTGTCTATTTTTCCTGGGGAAGTGACACCATGGATGTATTATAGGGCCTGGATTCCGGATTCAAATATGATACCTAGTCACTTGAATGATAGTTGCTCGCGTGGCACATGATGAACCAGAAAAGTTTTCTAGCCCACACATTCTCCCTCAGCCCATAGACTAAAGCATCACAAAAATCATACTCACTGTTTTAGACTCTTTACAAATTTCAAACCTCCATGGATTAAAAATCTATAATAGAGTAAAAACCAAGCGTGCTTGCAGTTGGAGGTGTCCTGTCAACAGTTTTACAGACACCTTTTATCATTGCATTCTAGGGGGAAATAGTTTTTGGTCCACAGAGGAATTTTTTGTTGCTTTACCACAAGTGGCTACTGGGAAAAATTGTCAGCAAGACTGAGTGGCGGTGCCGTATCCAGCTCTCTTAATAGAGCGATGGGTGAGCTTTTTCTTTTGAAGAAGAGGCGTCATCAGTATCAACATCAATATCAGTTGTAGCATTAACGTTACATATTGCACATGGATAGATAACAATAACTACACTGTGATGATGTCGCAGTGTACTTTTGGACAGGGCGAGCTTAGCAGGTTTCTTGTTTCTGTCTGCTAGCTCTACTTTGTATTTAGAGTGCAAACATGAAAGTATCAGTCTTCTCATCTCAGCAGGGAAGCTATTAAGTGTGTTTCCCAAAATGTCAGACTATTCATTTAATCACACTTGCTGTAGCTTTTTACCACTGGCTACACTCAATAAGGTCAGTGTAGCTTGGGGTCAGAGTTTGAGCTTTCGACTCTCATCCTGTGTGATGATGTGTATTTGTTCCTCTGGAAAATCTAAACCTTACTGTGAACAGTTTTCAGTGGAATTACTTTCTTCAGAAGAACCTGCCCCAGCGACGTCTGTGTAAGACAGACTGCTGTTGTATTTTTAAATGTAATTTTACAATGCTGTGAGCACCAAAAATTTAAATTCCTCCACTGTATTGGAGTGAAAACTTTAATATGAAAAAACCTAGACAAATACCAAGCCTGCCTGCATGGTGAGACCCACTAGAGGTAATGATATAATGACTTTTGGAATTTGGCTCACGCTTCTACATATTTCTTTGTTGGTATTAACGGCAGACCTTTTAAGTGATATAGTGTTTTCTTATTTTTTCAGGAAGGTGTGTTTACCCTTAGGGTGAGTGATTGCAGTGCCAAAGGTTGACAAGGGGGTTGATGAGATCCTGAAAAGAGTGGAAGGGAAGACAGTCCAGAGGAATAGAGATTTAAAACCAGACAATGGCAGCTGAGATCAGGTGGGGACAAGAGTCTATATCTGGACCTCTGATGCTTACCTCACCCTGTGGTGCCACTCAGAGCTCATAGCCTTCCTTTAATCACACTGGCAGAGTGATCAGAGAAATGCCCTGTGGATCTTCACCCTACACTGTGTGCACTCTATTGTTTAGTGGATCTGGGTTTTGTTTGAATCTGGAATAAAAAAACGCAACTGCTGAAATCACCTTGAGGAGTACCTAATTAAGTTGGCTGCTGTGGTCATCAAAATCTTCACTTTCTGCACTGATTTCACATTTTTAGATTTTTCAGTTGACTTTCTTGTCTGTGTGATTACTTCAGTGCCATGAGGCATCTATTGCCATCTACAGCAGCATGGAGAACCAGCAGCTCTCTCACTGGGTCCTCATCTCTGTGGCCTCCATGATTTTCTGTCTTGTCATCTACTCCCTCACAGGTCTGACATGATTCTGCTCTCTCGCTCTTCTACACATCCAGATCTCTCTCCAAACATTTCTAGTACAATGCCAGCTCCAGAGGAAACCTCAGGAAGGAATACAAAGAATGGTGTTTAGGTGGTTTGACTTTGGTGATTTTCTGATGCTTCCTCTGGTGCCATAGGCAGGTTGGAGTTTTCACTTTATTTGGTCAAGTATCTCAATATCCATCATATGGATTGTCACAAAATTTTGTACCAACATTCATTGTTCCCAAATGATGTATTGTAATGACTCTTGTGATATCAAGTTTTCCTTTAGTTTCATCATGAAGTTGATATTGTTTTGAGTAAAATGTCTTGACAACTTTAGAATGTGCTGTCATGAAATTTGATTCAAACATCAAGTTCTCCTCAAGAGGAGATGGAATAACTTTGTTACCTACAGAACTAATGACATTCCTCAGCCTCAGTTGTAGCTACTTTGTATTTAATTTCCAGAAGGCAGCATGCTAACACTCTTAAGATAAAATTGGGAACACACTAGCATGCTGATGTCAGCATTTAGCTCAAACCAAAGCACACTATCATATCACAGCTATGATAATTATGAATTTCTGACTTGAAACATTTGGTTTTGAAATCAGATTTTTTTTCCTGACAGCTCTAATATATTTGACTTAGCACTTCATAATACTGTACAGAAGTGGATGAACATCAAGCAAATGGACATTTCACATCAGCCAAAGTTCATCGTTCAATGTAATTAAACCCACATTCAGTGGATATAGTCTTCCATGGTTTGTTCAGAGTATTTTTAACTTGCACAGCAAACTCTGCATTCACACAGCTGTCCTTATTTGTACTGAGTGAATGCTTTCAAGTCATTGAATTAGGAACATTTCCCATCCATGTGACATGACATGAACCTAACATAAGTACAGCCTCACACAGCAGCTAGCATGCTGTAGACTTTTTACCTTATTTCCTTCAAATACTGAAAATGCCAGATGTACCATTTGGTGTAGCCAGTGGTTGTTGCTGGATTAGGATTAAGAAAACACTGCCCCTCTTTTTCTGTCGCAGGGGTTTATGGGTACCTGACATTTGGAAAGGATGTGAAGGCTGACATTTTGATGTCATATGCCAGCGATGACATTCTGATGCTCATTGCCAGGCTGCTGTTCGGAGTCTCCATCATCACTGTCTATCCCATCATCCTGCTGTTGGGCAGGTCAGAGCCCTACAGCTGAATTTTGTTAAAGACTCATTCATCTTGTTGGCTGTTTCAGTGAAATTACATTATCTAAGGTCATCTGAAAAGTTAAGATTACATTTAAATAACATTTCCCACCTTATAGGTCTTTATAATAAATCTTACCTGATATGAACACTTTGAATTTGAAACATTTTGAATAAGATTGTCAAAAACTAGCTCACAGTTCAGACAAAATAAGAGAGAACACATGATTTGAATCAAAAGTAAAAATAAAGTAAATGGATAACTCAATCAAAACTGTGTAGAGGTCAGTGATATCAGTAATGAAAGTAAAGGCAAAGATGAGTGAAGAATGCTGTGTGCTGAAATCAAAACCAACAAAAGCAGGTGAATCCTGACCAAGTGAATCTCCTCACATTGATGACTGTTAGGCTGGTTACTTCATGAAAGGAGAACAGAGACCAAGCCAACCAGCCAGGTAGACCAGGAAAACTGGCCATACTGATTGATTAAATGCTCTCATTTCTGAACATCAGATCAGTGATCCAGGACCCCCTGCTGAGTTGGTGGCAGAGGCGTTACGGCGTGGTTACAGTGGAGTTTGAAAGCCGCAGCCGCTACACACTGACAGTCTTGTGGATTGCAGTGACGCTGCTCATTGCCATCTTTGTGCCAGACATCAGCAGGGTCATCAGTGTCATTGGAGGGATCAGTGCCTTTTTTATCTTTATCTTCCCAGGTAACACTCTGGTTATAGATTCATATTTGGTCAGATGTGTTGCAACCCTCAATCCCTGTGTTTGTGTTTTAACAGGACTCTGTCTGGTGTTTGCCATGCAGTGTGAGCCAGTGTCCTGTAAAACCAGGTGAGGAAAACCTCATTTAAATGTTAATGTCTGGATGATGACCCAAAGAAATACTCAACAGACAATGAATGAATGTAGTTAGTAAAATCATTTGGACTGTCTGAGTGGGTGTTTGTCAGTATGTTCACCCTATGACAAATCCTCAAAATGTCATGTTTTTGAGGTGTTAAGTTTTTGTCAGAACAAAAACATAACACCTCAAAAACTTAATACCTAAAGTTTGTTTTTGCCTGATGATGTCTTCCTGCCACTCCAACCCCTCATTTGCCCAATGCTTTGGACCAGTTCACGATATTATAAATATTGTATAATATTATGAATAAGCCAATGATTTTTAAAAAATCCTTGCCTTCAATGTACAGTAGGAGCCCCCACCCCCAGCCCCAAGCCAAAATCTTTACCGTTAGGTGACCAATCCTCCACCCACACACTGTACATATACTATATATATTTTTGCAGACAGACATCTGCCCTCGTTAAAATTTGTGCTTGTGCTCAACAAAGCTTATGTGCACATCGCTGTGACATGTAATGAGCACATTTTGGTTTTCCTGAGGTTGGACCCTTGCTATTTTACTACTTATTGATACAAGCTTTGGTCTAGTGTGGCCCTCAGGTCAAATTTGTTTTAACTTTTATTTGAATGACCCCAAGACCTGTTCTCTATTACCACCCTGACTTAATATTTCTAGCCTAAGAACAGCAAAGGCTTTCAAAAGTTTTGCACTTTAGTTAGTGCATCTTGTACTGTTACAACAGGAGCTACATGACAATTTATCATTCTCTTTGAGGAAGGGATGGATGTGCCAGATCTCTATATAATCTGTCCAGGAGTATTTCTGATATTCTACTCAAAGCCACAAATCTGAACCTTCTGGTGGTGCTAGGGAAAATCTGAGTAGTATCAATCAGTAGGATTCACCCTCTGGGAACCATGAATGTCTGTACCAAATTTCACAACAGTCTGTCTAATAGCTTTTGGGAAGAATAAATCAAATCAAATCAAATCAAATGTTTCAGTCTGGACCAAAGTGGTGGGCTGACCGACAGATGCAGCTATCACTTGGGCCATGCTGCAATTGAAACTTACTCATTGTCTTAGTGAGGGTGCTACATTCAAATTCAGAACTGCTATCCCATCAGGATGCATTTCTGGTGATGAGTGGTGTAATGGATGCCTGCATAATTTGCTGCAGATTACATTAATATTTGTCAATTCTACCTGAACCTGTCTAGAGTCGTCCTCACAGCCTGGGGAGTGGTGACCCTCATCTGCGGAACCTTCATCTTTGGCCAGAGCACCACCATTGCTGTCATGCAGCTCCTCAGAAAGATTTGACTCTTACACTTCCCTCACAGATCCAGGTGTTTTTACTGAAACAGTGTGAGTACATCTGAACTTGTACTCCTCCCATACCCTACCCTAAAGAGCCTCTGGTGAATTATTTCCATTATAGATTATCTCTTAGATTATCTGGTAGCAGGCAGCTGGTGAGTGTGTGGGTGCTGGTAAAGAGGAGGTGGTTCTGGAGACAGCAGTTATTGCAAAGGTGCCCGCATGCCTCTCACAAATTTTGGAACAGACAGGTCAAAGGCCACAGTTCATTCAGAAGGGCTGCGAAATAGTGACTACTGGTGAGATTAGCCAATTGTACAGTGATGGTGGCTGGACAGCTGAGTGGGCCTGGCTTTCAGATGAAGCTGCCTAAGTGAGCCTATGTTGCTTTTACTGATTAGCAACCACTGTGACTGCAGGTGACACCTATGGGGTTATGCCACCGCTGTTTAGCAATTAGCTAAAGTGCAAAGCTATTGGAAGTGGAACATATACAGCAGTATTTACCAATTATTTTTTTTACATTAGTAATCTGTCCAGCCACCACCATAAGCTACAGGTCATACCAGACAAAGTACACTCCTGAGTGTACTGAACATTTTGTATCTTATGGTAAATGGACTGTATTTATATAGCGCTTTTTCTCACAGTGTGTTGCACTGGCCAAAGCGCTTTACAGGAGATCATACACCATTCACCCATTCACACACCGATGACGACAGGCCGCCACACTAGTCAAGCCACCGGGAGCAATTCAGGGTTCAGTGTCTTGCTCAGGGACACTTAGGCATGCGGGGAGACCGGGAGTCGAACCACCAACTTGCTGGTTAGGCGACGACTGCCCTACCTCGTGAGCCACAGCCATCTTATGAATGTATCCTTTTATTGGTAAGCAAAATAAGGGGCTATACAGTATCTTCTACATAGACTTCCTTGGTGCACTGGATCATACAGTGGAAAGTTTTTTTGATATAATTAGCAAATACTAGTGGAGCTAGATGAACATCTGTAAAGTAGGTCAGCAGTTATTTTCTGTTCATCAGGTGAAACGGCCTAATGATTGCTCAAGCCACAGAGCATTTATTGTTTGTTTGGCTGAGGGTTGAAGAGTTGAAAGTAGTATGAAGTGTATGTTAGGTCACTTATAAAGGTGCTATAAAGTTAGGGCTAGTGTCACCTGTCACATGGGACCTAAAGATGTATAACAGCATACCCACTATGTGGCCTAGTAATAGGTCAGAGCATAATTTAACATTCATACTGTGCTTTTATAGGAATTCTCACCCAACCTTTGGCATTTAGCTAAATGTGCGTCTGTTTGGTGTTTAAGTTTACATGTAGTAGGTGAACTAAAACACCAGTGGTCATGCAGCTTTTGTATTTAAACCTTTGTCTTTACTCATCAAAAATGGCTTGGATAATGGACACAACACTGCACATTTTTTAGAAACAAATTTAGGGTTTCAGCAAACTGCATTGTGATTGACCAGATGTGTTCCGGACAGAAACTTCATTTACAGTATGAATGAATTTAATCACAGACCTTTCAGCATGAATTAAGCAGTTATGAATCATGTGCCATTTAAAATCAAAGCCAAAAAGCAGTTTTAAGTTTTACAGTTTTATTGAATTGCATCACTCTACATAATATAGAATTTCAACCAGATATTCTTTAAAGACCAAATATAATACTTGCATCCCTGCAATAAGTCTCTATACTTAAGAAGAGAAAGCTGTTTTACTAAAACATACATTAAGAATTAATATTTCATTAAAAGTGAATGTTAATGTATACCATGTTTCTAGTCATATATTTTACATAATAGATTTTAGTCTCTGTCTGCTTCATAGGAATACTAGAAAAGAAAGAAGGTAAGAAATGCACAAAACCCATTGAAGAGTAGCATGGCCTAATACTACAGCAAAGAAGTTACTGGACATTCAGTTTACATGCACTCAATTGAAGGATAGAAAAGAACACAGCCATAGAAGGGAAGAGTTACTGCCTTGATCTTGGTCAATTTGGCAAATGCCAGATTGGCTCGGTATTATGTGACAACACTTCTTGAGATAAACTGGGTGACGTGTCCTCTCCACCGCTTCCCTACAGCTACATAAAGTGATGCTGCCAACAGGAGGCCTAACCATTTCATACTCTGCTGTTAAGGCTTTTCATGTTAGCAGAAAACATTCAGAGGCCTATCTCACTACAATTCAGTGGCATAACTCTTTCATTATATGACAAAGCACAGGTTGCACTGAGGAGTAGGAGAATAGAAAAGAGCAGGTTGCACAGTCTGAGGGACATTCAGGAATGTATGAGCAGGAAACAGTACTGGCATTTCTGACAGTTCACTCACTGTCTACCTCATATACACAATCCAACCAAGCCGGGCACAATGTACAGGAAAGAAACCCTTGATTAGAGCATGTGGGCTGCATTCAGTTGGGCACATACTGAGAACTGTAAAACTATGGCTATCAGTACAGTAAAATCACTGACATGTAAACATCAATCCATGCAATATGGCTTTATATTTCTATACAGCAGCCCCTTCTTAAACACATTCAAGAGCTTTTAGTGGCACAAGAGTGCAAGTAGTTTTACTTTTTAACAAGTGAAAGGTTAAAGGTGCACTGTGGAGTTTTCTTGTAAACAAACCAAACTAGTGTTTAATATTCAGTATTTCTCACTCTGTTATTAGCTTAGCTGCAGTTTAAGATTTAGGATAGGTTTAAAGTTGTTTTGTCTGGAACAATACCACATGGCCTCTAGGGATGCAAATGTCAAGCAATTACTTGAATCCATAGTTGGCCACATTAACAATAAATAACTGGCTAATCAAACAATTTATCAAATACATTTTCCATAATAAACTCATGTTTTATTTACTGATGTGATCTATGTTTGTTGTAAAATCTGAGCAAATTGGGATTTAAAAGAACAGATTAAATAAACACCAAGTTACTTGAGTTACAAATTAACCAACGGAAACTACTGCCTTCTTTCTAAATTGCAGAGCTTCCACTCATGCTTGTCGCTATTCATCAATTGGCCTATTTCACAATGATGTCAGGTAGTAAATAGTGCCTTACATTCTGGGATTTTTTTAGGGGCTTGCTAGCAAAATGACAGCAGTAAGACAGAGAATACGATGTACATTTTGTATAAGGGATATCCCTATTAATGACATTTCACTGATAACACATCATCATCTACTAGCATAACTGTTAAGCTGTTGTTTTTGTGTGGTACGTAGCTGTGATGGTATTCAATTGACAACAAGTAATGCTTGTATAACCACACATTAACTAAGTCATCTGTGAAAAGTGGCCATTTAAACTTAATTTAACAGCCTCTAATGCAGTTGGTTGGTTAAACTTTTATTCATTCAGGAAATCTCAATGAGATCAAAATATCTTGTAACACTAATACCCTGTATTAACATTACAGTTGTGAAATTGCTACTACCTATGCACCATATGTGCAGCTTAATGGTTAGATTAGCTAGTAGATGATGTAGCATTAGTAAGGTTTCCAACTTCCAGAAATGGAAATAAGCAAGCCCCAGGGGGTTTAGGAAAACATTTCAGTCATTAGTGCAAGCACATTTTAGATTACAGATGGAATCTTCTAAATAAAAGAACAATTAATGATTGAAAATGTATCTATACAGGGCAAATGAACTATGGAACACAGCCTCTGGAGATGCCTGGCAGACAAAGAACTTTAACAGTTCTCCTTCTCCCTGTGTCCTCCCGCTCCTTTTGTGATTTTCTCCAGATACATGCTGCTTAATGTCATAAATTCCTCTGTGACTCATTGAGAAAGCCTGGTAATAGACAGTGCAGTACTCCTTATACACATTGTCATTCACACATTCCAGCCATTTCTATTCATTTTCCCATTCCCTTCTGTATTCTTGCAACCTTTCCCTTGTTTTTTGCCAGTGGACTAGGATGATGGGCCACCATTTTTAAAATCCTGTGCCACCTCTCATGTGTATTGCAGCAACAATGACAACGCTTGTCATTGGTCCTGAGTCATGACCAGTGAGAAGTGCCTTTTCTGTCTGGGTAGTGGATGTTCCACTGTGGAACAGGACAAAGGTTGCAAAAATACAGAATAGAATGGGAAAATGAATAGAAATGGCTGGAATGTGTGAATGACAATGTGTACAAGGAGTACTGCACTGTCTGCTACCAGGCTTTCTCAGTAAGTCACAGAGAAATTTGTGAAATTACACAGCATGTATTTGGAGAAAATCACAAAAGGAGCGGGAGGACACAGGGACAGGGAGAACTATTAAAGTTCTTTGTCTGCCAAGCATCTCCAGTCTTTCATAGTTCAGTTGCCCTAAATAGATAATTCCAATAATTCATAGCTCTTTTAATTAAAAGATTGCATCTGTAATCTAAAATGTTTTTGCACTAATAATTGAAATGTTTTCATAAATCCCCCAAGCGTCCCTTATTTCCATTTCAGGAAGGCAACCCTAATAGCACCATTGTTGGTCAAAAACACAACAGTGATGGTGAGATGAAGACTCACTTTGGTGTTGAGGCTTCCCAGCCGATAGTTTCACCAAAAGGCTCATTTCATGAAGCTTCGTTTCTGAAATGCTTGTACTGTCTTGTTTTGGGGTATTCTTGATATGTTTTTCAGAGATCCTTACAGTGTCTGTTGTTTAGTCTCTACTACTGTTGATATACAGGGTTTTTCCCATTGTGGAATTAATTGTGGGAGTAATATTCCAGTTCTTGATTTCTCTCAAGCGCTATGTTTTGTCTTGTCTTTTAGGTATTTTTGATTTGCTTCTCGGAGGTCCCTATGGTGTTCATTGTTCTTGTGGTGTTTTGTTGTTTGCTCTCTATTACTGCTGGAACACTGGAATTTCCCCATTGTGGGATCAATAAAGTCTTACCTTACCTTACCTTAGGAGCTCATTATTACTACATCTAGAGGACTCATTTTGTATAGCAAACAGACCCTGACATATCACAAGCTCCATGCTGTACCACATAATCATAATCATATTATGAAAATAGAGCATCTAGTAATGTTGCAGTCTTCACTGATAGCTGTCAGTGATGTTGTTAGTTTTGTTTACAATAAAATGCTTATTTGACCTACTGTATGTGCTTGTGTAACTGATGAGGGTATTTGTTAGTGATTTTTATTTAGAAATAATAGTCTGCCCAAAATGTTCACAAACAGGTCATTCTCTTTGTCTGTAGCTCCATTTGATAACAGATGCTGTCTGATAAGTGTCATATAGGCCTGCTGATAGGAACAGAGGGAACCATCTATGTGAACAGGCCTTTACTCAATCCACTTGAAGCACAAAGCAAATCATTCATGAAATTCTGGCAAAGCAAGGCCCCATTTGTCATTGGTCACAGGACAGTTAGGTTAATGGCACAAGCTTCGAAGTGAGGCTTCATTTGGAAACGCCCCCTCTGCTCAACACAAGCTTCAACACTTAGGTGTCACACATAACATCACTACCACAGAGTACCTTTAACACAAATACAGAGATTAATGGAGACATTTCACAGATAACGCAGCAACACTTTTGCAAACCTACTGTAATATGTATTTCGGTGACAGTGTATGTAATAATACTCAACATTTCCCCATTCCACCAATTCCTGCCCTGCTCAGTGCAGTCCAGTACTCTAAAAGAAGGTAACGGTGCTAGAACAACATTAGCATCAGTGTAGCTGGATTCCCACTCACTGTTACCACAGTACTACTAGATGACAGACTGGCTATCATTCATAGATGAAAAGAGAGAAAACAGGCCCAGCAGTGAGGTGAACGGTACAATGGCATCTTTGAAAATATAGCTCTATAAAGAAGATGTGATTTATCAGCAAATATGTAACTCTCTTATTATATTCTTATATATTTGTATTATTTTGCTGCTTAAGGTGCCTTAGATTTTGTGTTACTTATTGATCTACTTTATATTTCATTTGTATTTTGTGGCATTCATGTGGACGGCAAAGTAAGAATTTCATTGTACTGGGAAACACGTTTCCTAACTGTGCATATGACAAATAAACACTTTGAATTTGACTTTGAACTAGGTAAACATTAATACTATATTTATCTAAAGTGTCTCAACATACTCACTGACCTCTTCTATACCATACAGTATCTTTAAGTTACAGTAGTCACTCATTTTTACATTGTGCTTTCTGAGTGAGAGTATGATTGTTTTACTGTGATGGGCTTGTAATTGTGTTAATGGTACTGAGGTTAGGTAAGGTGTCTGGGTGATTTTGACCTGAATCTGATCTCCATTCACCCTGTGGTGAATGGGTGAGATCTGGACCAAACAGCAACAAAGATCGGGTGCAGGTGCAGAGGTGGGTCAGATCAAATCAGTTGAGAACATGGGAGCAGACAAAAACGTTGCAAAAATTAGAAAATACTTCAGGTATTCAGTTAGGATTATATACTGTAGAGTAACTGTATTGGGCAAAAAATTGGAAAGGTGTAGGTTTCAATCTACTTGCATGTGTATGGCTTGTGGAAAGAAACAGAGGCAAAAAAATACACACTGCACAAAAGGAGATGAATATAGACCTCAATCATCTGTTGAAAAGCAGAATGTACTGTCATACGTCATGTCACAATAATATGCCCAGCAGGGTTTTGTGAGGATCGTTTGGCCTCATTTTAGAAAGGCTAGCTGATCAGACCCATCCTGCAGTGGATTCTCAATACTAGTGGGATGCAGGTTATAGAGGAATTTTTATAATGTCCTTCTGTTGAGTTATACGTAGGTTGCAAGGCCTTTTTCCCTATTGTGTTTTTTTTTTTGCACTTAGTGTTGGGGTCAATAGTATACAATATACACTAACCGGACACTTTAGTAGGTACACCTGTACAATTGTATGCAATTCAGTACAACACTTCCACCTTAATATCTGTGTTTATGGAGCTCAAAATGTTTCAGTTTTTGGTGAAATGGTCATAAATGTATGAATTAAGTTATATGCTTATTATTGAAGTCATAGTTAAAGGTGGTGTTATATTGGACTACATTATATTCAGAGGTGTTCCTAATATTCTGAGCCTCTCATATATGTAGCTGGGGAGGACAAAAATATAGAGACACATATACATGATCACTGTGTATTAGACATTGATGCTGAGGTGGTTGATCTGTCAGTTACAGTATGCCAAGTGATGGGAAGTTCTATTCCAAAGTCAAGGTTATTCTTCTAGTATTATTTTGATAACTGAACAAGGCTGGTGTATAAATACTGAATGCAATTTGTCAAACAGTCTTTGTGTCAATAATGCAACATGGGCCTGGTGTGTAATCTGATGCCAAGAGGTCTACACTGACAAACCACTAGTGGGCATTTTACTACTTACTGGGAGTTTACATCCCATCAAAAAAGGAACAGTCATGTTCTGAAAACCCTTCAACTCTTCTCTAGCATGTGGTGATGTTTAAGGCTTTAAAGTCAACGTCATTCAGATGAGTGTTTCTGATGGTAGATATTCTGATTCAAACAAACTGTTAAGAGAAGCTGCAGAGCCTATCAAGCTACTGTCACTTCCACTGAGGAAATATTTCTACCATAGCACTAAAAGATGTCAATAAATACAAATATAATGATCATACACCACATTTCATTATGTACAATCTCCACTAGAGTTACACAACTAATATAAGATACCAATTGCCAGCTCAGACAAGGAATACACAAAAACAAGGCAAAAATAAAACAAAATAAAGCTGCCTTTTTCTCTCTACTCTCAAGGTACTGTAGCAGCAGACCCTCGTGTAAGTCAGAAACGATCCTCTGTCAGCACAGCGTTCTATTCACCTCACCTCTTAGATGATCTTGATGTCAGTGCAAATTAATGTTAACCCCAAAGTGTTAAATGAAATAAAAGCTACATGAAGAAATAAGAATACATGTTTCTCTATGTGTCAGCATGTACATGCCTAAATCATTTACTGATAAAATCATGTCCGGCTTCACAGACATTTAGGTTTGGGGTTTTAATGCTAAACATGCTAAATAAGTTCATAGGCTACCATCGTAGACATTAATCCCACAGCAGCCATTGTGAAGAACAAGGGGTATAGAAACTTGTTAATCACACACACACACACACACACACACACACACACACACAAAAATAGTGTGAAAAAATAGAGGTTCACGCGTTATGCCAATGTATGAGGGGCCCTTTAGGAAATAGGCTGTTGTGCACATGCCTGTCAAATACTCGCACATATGCATGTAAAACATTCTTAAATATGAAACGCACATACTTGTATATATGTATATGAAATACACAGTACTGTTGTCATGTAAAACATTCTTACATACATTAAACACTGTCACAGATAATTTGTGTGCATACATACAAATGAACATACACACAACCTGTGAAACATTTTTACAGATACATGTGAGACACACACACACAATCACAATTGAGAGGCACTTGAAATCATGCATATAAATACTGTACCTTTGTGAGACTGAAATATTTTTGCGATATGTGCTTCATGTAATGTATGAGCGTAAGTATTTCAGTTACATTCGCAAGAAAAAGTAATGGCTTTGTTTGCAATTTCCTGGTTTTCTGCATAAATTGGTCATAAAATGTAGTCTGATCTTTACCAAAGTCTCAAATATCAACAAACAATATTTCTATGCTGATAAAACACAAACAGTCATGATCTTTCATGTCTAATTAACACACCCTTTAAACATAAAGTGATGGTGGAAAAAGTAATGGCAACATAAGGCTTCTGATGTCACTAAATGCCAACTAGTCAGGTATAAACCTGGAGTCCAATCAATAAAGCGAAATTGGAACAGTGGACAATTGGAGTTAGACACACTGTCTATTAATGGAGACTATCTGTTACTGTGGCTACTCTCCATATAGCATAAGATAGCACTCAGTCACTTCAATAATGATGAAAATTCAATAAAAATTGTTCACCTGGTTCACATAAGCCAAAAGGTTTTCTATCTTCTGGGTCTGATTCTGGCTTGTGTGGCCCACTGTACATAAACTTTAGTGCTTCCCCCGCTTCGCCAACTTGCGTGCTCCATCTTGGAACATAAACTTACACTGGTCACTGGAGAAAACTGGCTCGCTACCGAAGCACACTGTATTCATCAAAGGAAAAGTGGAATATGTTCTCATGATTATGACAAAAGATCCTGGTATCCAGCACCCAATCTACAATCTAGTCCTTCCAATTATAGCAAAATGCCTTCCAGATATACCGAGATTTACTTTCTCACACACATAACTGAAAAATGTTTCTATTGATGTATACCTCAACATCCTCATCTCTGCTACCTCCATCTCTGTCTCTTGTCTTTTCTTCACTGCTACAGTCTCTAACCCATACAGCATAGCTGGTCTCACTACCGTCTTGTGCACCTTTCTCCGCCCACTCCAACCCACCTGCACTTGCCTCTTCACCTCTTTCCTACACTCCCCATCGCAGTGGACTGTTGACCCCAAATTTCTATTGATGTATATATACAGTACCACTAAAAATATTTAGATCTCGTAAATGTGCAGTTGTTTATATACTTGATTTCAAGTGCCTCTCAGGTGTGATTGTTTCACATATAAATATACTAATGTGTGAGTATTTCATATGTACACACATGTGCACACTGAAATTAGATTTGGAAAGGTAGCGTCATACATTCATGGACTACACATTAGCAGACATTTAAAACTTAAGGTTCAACCTTGGTTTTCTGATAGCATAAGTGTGCATGGGAGCGTATCAAGCTAAAGCTTGAAAGACAACTTTCTACCTTTGATGCTCTCTATTGGTGTACTGAAGCAGTAGTAAAACTCTTCATAAAATTTTGTTATTTTTCAATAAATTAATTCAAGGTGTCATATGTTGTATCTTATGACCGCCAGCTAGTAAGCTAGCTAACCTTCAGACTAAATCTGAGCATTCGGTTTTCCTGAGATTGCAAGCTACTGTAATTTGACAGCTAGGTCTGTCGATAGTGTTCATTTAATCAACATGTTGACGTGAATTCAGAATGGCTGATATAAGAATAATGTCCCAACTGTTCAGCTACAAAACATAAAAATGTAATTATTTTAACACTGCATATGAGAGCAAAAGAACAGCTACTATGAAAGCTTCATAGACAAGCCAATCTGGTGAGACAGGTGAAAAAGGCTGTATTCCCACTACCCAAAAACTGTAACTGCTACATGAAAAACTCAACCCTGGGGTCCATGCTACATGACAAACTCCACCTTACAGTGGGTCAAAGCTACTTGAAACATGAACATGAAACAATCCAAAATCTTGAGCCTGCAAACTACCATGGTGAGATGCAAATTCTTTGTAGCAATATCATATTATATAATGCACTGTTTGTTCAATGTTCACTGCAGTTGACACCATTCTTTTACACTGTGTAAACATGTACTTACAAAAAGAGTTGAGGAATGTGAGGGTTGAAAGAGGAGAGAAGGGGTGGGGGTGGAGGATGAGAGTGCTTGAAATGCAGGGAGGGAAAAGGAAGTGGGAAGCATCCAGGAATCTTGGTGTGTAGTTGAATATCTTCAAACTCAGTCCCTGTTCACGCTGCACCAGGCGGCTACAAATAGAGAGAGGTAGTAGAGGTTAGAGAATGAATGAGACTGAAAACAAAAGGAGCCCCAGAGGAAAGCACAGACAGAAAGACGTGAGATAGAATGAGAAGAAATAGATTGAATGGAGATGAGGAGAAATTGACAAGGCAGAGAAAGAAAGAAAACTGTGCGAGGGTGGAGAAAGAGAAGAACAGAGGGCAAGTGGATAAAGAATGAGAAAGATAAAAATACAAGTGCCCATCTGCTAGACATCACCTCAAGTCACTGACTAGTGTGAGGTCTATACCTCAGAGCAGCTTCATGTTAGTATGCAGCCAGCTTCAGTGACAAACAATAAAAACACTTTCTCAGGATTTGGTTTGCTTTGTATTTGCTCTGCACTAGTGGATCATTTCCTTACTTTCTACAGACTAAATTCAATTCTGGTTTGTTATATACTTTTTTATTCAGTACTAAACAGTTTCATGGTTTATCAGCTACAGTTTTGATAATTGGTTAATAATTTGTTTTATAAAGAAATATTTTAACTTCTCAAATGTAAGGATTTGCTTTTTTTCTCTGTTTTATATCTTTACCATATTTGGACCATTAGATAAACAGGCTACTTTAGGATATGCTCTCTGGCTGAGAATGCTAGTTTCTGATATTAGACAAACCAAAAAATGAATAGATTATTTGAAAATAAAAATAAAAATCAGCAGATTGTGTGCTCCACTCAAATTAGAAGACACACAATAGCAAGATTAAAGTGAACAAAAAAAAACCATATGGCCCAAATTGTGTGCATAAGAGGCTGAGATATCAGATTCACACCATCATCACAACCCAGTTTGACCAAATGCTGCTTTGGAACAGGGTTTAGAACTGAGTGTACGCAATTCACCACAGTCTTCTATGCAACACCAGTTGTTGGTAGTAATGTACCTAGCTTGGTTTTATGACTAACAACAATGAAGAGACATGAAAAAAAAGTCTGTGGCACGTTGGGCTCACAGTAAATATGATTCACATCAGACACTATGAAGCACAGCGTTAGCTCAGGCATTGAAGTTGCAGTGGTATCAGCTAGACTGCATCAATGTCTGACATCGCTGGCTTACAGATGCATCATGCATTTGCTACAAGTTGTCATCCAGTCATATTCATACACATATTTTTTGGGGGACTTACTAAACTGTATCTTTTAATCTGCCAATTCTCCAGTGCCAACGCTGAATTCTGCACACCTCCCTCCACCACTCATCTATCTCCCCATGTCACTGAAGCTGTAGTATTATCTTGCTAAGCTCACGTTCATACTTTTGTATCTGTTCCTGTGTCCTAAGTGTTGAGGGATTAGCTCTCTCAACAGGATCCTTTTCACTCTCCATGAATCCCAAACCCTACACTTCCCATAATGCAAATCTCTGCTGGGAAAATGACCATGTGTGGTAAACTCAGACTCACACAGACTTTGACAAAGTTTGTTCCAGTGACTGATGATAAAAGTAAAGTTCACCTGCAGCACTTATTTTATTCTTTAGTATTTTACCACTGACCTGGCACGGCTACTGAGGACACGGCCTCTGGCTGGCACAGTGTATCCACCTTCACATGCTGAAAGGCTTTGTTGGGGGGTGACTGGAGGTGCCTGGAATCAGAGGGAGAAGATGAGAGAGCACACGCACAGCTACAGACTTTAATGTGTGTGCATGTGTGCGTGCATCTGTAGCCATTCATAAATGCATGCATGCACATGTAGCCTCAAATCACTTAGCACGGCCCTTAGCCTTTACTGTAAGAGCTGAAATATTAATGGCAGTGAGACCCTGTGTGCAGTGGAGCAGAAACTCAGATTGGCAGACAGCTACATCAGCAGCCTCTCCTCATGGCCTGTGCATCACAGAATCATGGCGACCTGCTGCAACTCGAATGCGTCTGTAACTCTGGACCAAGCCAGTGGCTGAGGAATGTTAATTAAATGTGGATGGAGGAACTGCAATCACCAATCAATGAAACAACAGCAGGATGCTCAGTTCCAAAAAACCTTCAGAGGTGCCAGTGTGCTGACTCAAAGGCATTTTCAGAAACAAAATGAATGTCCTCCGTGCTGAATAATTAATGTAATACCTTTACCAAGGTTGAGCACTGGTAATGTTACATTAAGAACCATTTGTCAGCAATCACATATGTTTCATTCTGCCAACTGCATTGGCTCGTTTTAATATCACAGCAGGACAGCTACTGTAAATACATTTTTTATGCTTGTCCACACAAGTCAGAGAGGATGACAAAACTCTTAACACTGACATAAGTGACAAATATTAGCAAGAATTTTAGTTAGATAATTAGTTTTAAATTTGAAATAGTCTTTCTGAAGAGTGTGTTAAGCCAAGTGTGATTGAAAACTCACCGCTTCCACTCCTCTTCTCCATCCCAGAACTCATAGACGACGAAGGACAAACCATCTGGCAGACGCACAGCAGTCACACTAGAGCAGAGACAGAGAAGAATGGGAATGAGAGGATAATAGAGAAGAGAAGGTGGAGCATGTAGGGTAAGGAGGTGAAAGTCATGACAATGACAAGCAGATCATAGAGGAAGGAGGGATGTGAAGGGACATATACAGTAGATTGATAGTATATATGATGGCAGAAGAGGAAAGAGTTTAAAAAGAAAAGTGGAACAGTAAACAAAAAGAGATAACAGGTGCAATGGACACATCAGTCACATGTACACATTAAAGACACAATGTTTAAATGTGAGATACTTGGACAAGAGATAATAGTGGGTGGTGAATTATTTCCCAGGTCTGCACAATATTGATGTCACAACACTTAACACCAAGGTAAGGGCATAGACATTACAAACCGCCATAAAAATGAAACTTGCAGTTATATAGTGGAGCAATGTGTGAAGAGTTCAGTGCAAATGAAGGGTATTAGATGTTTCTGAGCAATTCCTGAGGATGCACTTTGCTGTAGTGAACAAGAGTTCCACATCATCTCTAAACTACACAAATATGTATGTTGAGGTGTGGGTTCACCACGGTGCTGAAAGCAATTCACAGGAGGTCTGAGACCACTTTAAGGGCTGCAGGGGTCAACTGGAACCACATTCATGCTGCAGTGATCTTGGCACTACATGTACTTAAAGAGAAGGTGTTATTCTGCTAGAAATGTCAAAGAGACAAAGAATGAACAATCCAAAAAAGACTGCAGGCCATCACCAGCAATATTTAGGTTTAAGGTTGCATTAAAATATTGCCTTATCTCTAAGCAGTAGCTTTGCTGCTGACTGTACTTTTTATGTCATGCTGGCAACTACATGTCATAATGGAAACAGTCCAGTCATGTCCTGTCAGTCATAAATAATCCAATTATGTTGAAGATACTGTATGTCCACTGTAGTGTTACTTGTTGCTGTATGTACCGCCATAGCCCCAGTTTGTGCCTCTCGTGCATTACCATTCACTTTGAGTCACAGTATTGGATTCTCTGAAGAAAGACAGTAGTTCCTAAAAAGAAGAAAAAAACTGCAATTTTGCAATCCTTACCTCTGTTCTAATGGTAATGCCACAATCCATAATGACCCTTACAGTCAGCTGGATGAAAGATATTATGATGACGCTTGTATGGAATAAAAACCTTTTTTCAAGTTGGGTCTCTTTCCAATCCAAGTAGCCAGAGACGACAGCTATCAATTCTAGTTGCCATCTTTGTTTGGATTAGGAAACCTTTTTCCATCCAGATGGTCATAAGGGTCTCTGAGAATTCAGCATTTTAAGTGTTGTTTAATAACCATTTGGGCCTTTCAGATACTGGTGTATTTAAATATTGTTTAGAAACCATGATGCTTAGCTCTATAACTCGAATGTAATGTAATACAATTTATAATAAATGTAAGTACACCCTGTGCAATATCAATAAAAGTTTTACGGAATCAAATTTGTACTGTGTTACAATTGTATTATTTTTAATTAGAAGTATTAGGGTATTGCCAGAGAACATTCTCCATGCAACGGAAGTCAGTTAATCTTCTTCTTTTTTCAGCTGTTTCCGTTGGGGGTCGCCACAGCGAATCATCTGTTTCCACCTAACTCTGTCCTCAGCATCCTCTACTCTCACCCCAGTTAACTTCATGTCCTCTTTTAGCACATCCATATATCTCCTCTTTGGCCTTCCTCTTGACCTCTTGCCTGGCAGCTCCATCTCCAACATCCTTCTACCAATATAACCACTATCCCTCCTCTGCACATGTCCAAACCATCTCAATCTGGCCTCTCTGACCTTGTCCCCAAAACA
>NW_018127945.1:2865805-2873174 GCF_001952655.1 Monopterus albus | reverse complement strand
CCCATACAGCATAGCTGGTCTCACTACTGTCTTGTACACCTTTCCTTTGATTCTTGCTGCCACTCTTCTGTCACACAACACTCCTGACACCTTTCTCCCTCATCACACTGGACTGTTGACCCCAAATACTTAAACTCCTGCACCTTCTTGACCTCAGCCCCCTGTAACCTCACTGTTCCACTTCCCTCCCTCTCGTTCATACACATGTATTCTGTCTTACCATGACTGACTTTCATTCCTCTTCTTTCCAGAGCAGACCTCCACCTTTCCAGGTGTTCCTCCACCTGCTCTCTGCTCTCACTACAGATCACAATGTCATCCGCAAACATTATCGTCCACGGAGATTCCTGTCTGACCTCATCTGTCAACCTGTCCATCACCATAGCAAACAAGAAGGGACTCAAAGCCAATCCTTGATGTAGCCCCACCTCCACCTTGAACTCTTCTGTCTGACTTACAGCACATCTCACTACTAAGTCAATTAATCTGTGATTTCCAATAAAAGCTAATTGAATGAATAAGGCCATACAAGAACCCATGAACACACAGCTTTCTCAGTTTTGGCCTAATGCAACATGACTCCACATTGCACCATACTGTGAGACTTCATAAAGATGGGAGAGGGCAGAAGAGCATCAGTTGGCCACTGAACACAATAAGCCAAAACCCAGTCACAACAGTGGTCAGGAACTATAGGAGCAGCCATACCAGCAATAACAGAAGGTGCATGGCTGTCATGAAAACATGAAGCCTTGTCCCATTCACTAAGCACACAACCTTGCATCAAAAACCAGATGTGTAGCTGCTTCTGACTTGGCATGACACTTATCTATGGAAACTGGTGTTTCACTGACTGATCAGACAGTGTGAAGGATGCTGCATGAAGTCAGCCTCTGGAGATGGTGTCTGAGAAGAAAACCATTTCTCACAATGTGACACAAAACAGCAAGATTAAACTTTAGACAATATGAATACTTAAACATTCTGTGATCAGATGAAACCAAAATAATCTGCTTTAGGTTCCAGCATGTTTGATGTTGACCTGGCCAGAGCTACCACAATGACTTTTCTGTGCTGACTGCGAAACATGGAAGTGGATGTGTGCTGACATGGGGCTACATGAGTGCCGGGAGTGTAGGGGATGACATTTATACTGTGAATGCAAGTTTGTGTTCCCAAATACTGGATAAATAGATTGCATAGTCTCAAGAAGCTTCGCAGCAGAGGAATTTTCCAGTATGACAGTGATCCCAAACTCACTGCAAAAATCACACAACAGTTTTTAAAGAAGTGAAAACTATGACCTGGTTAAATATGTTTCCTGACTTGACTCCAATAGAAAATCATTGGAGTATTTTCAAGTTGAAGGCACAGCAACAAAACCCGTCTACAGATTGGTACAAAACCAATATCATCCATGTCCGAACAATCGAATCTGTCATCAGACAGACAAAGCTGGACGTATTAAAATATTCTGAAAATAAGAGAATACAATCTGACTAGCAAAGTGTGTCCTAATTTTTGTTGCAATGGATTCATACATTTATAGTCGGACATTTGTTTATGCATTGAACGCCTTGAGGGAATTTCTTCAAATTTGGTACAAGTGTCCACTTGGACTTAGAGATGAACTGATTAGATTTTGGTGGTCAAAGGTCAAGGCCAGTGACCTCACTTCTGTCCTATATCCGTGAATTTGACTGGTTGGCGGAAGCATAAAATTGCAAAGCGGTAATTCTAGTTTTCAGATGAATTGACTTTGTTCTTTTTGGACTGCAGCTAAAAACAAATAAAAATATATTAAATTGACAGGATTCTTTAATGTTTTAATACTTTAGTGATAGTGACTCAGGATGTGCTTGTACACTCCATGAGATTGACAAACTGGGGCTAGTCCCACTTCCACTGGTGAAACCAATAAGTACACAGGTGAACAGGACTGTATTATTTCCGAGGATCTGCTGTGGGGCTGTTGTTGTTGCTGAGCTAGAATCTGATTTCTAAATATTTACCTAGGTAAATATTTGGCAAATCAACTACAATGTAAAAAAGAAAAGGCAATCATTACATCCATACTTGACTCTACAGGTGAAACTATTCATAATACACAGGATATTAACAATGTATTTCAAGCATTTTATAGCAAACTACACTCCTTTGATCATGAACCAAATCCATCTGAAATAGATATTTTCCTAAACAATATAAAATTAACAACACTATCCAGAGAACAAACCGGTACCTTAGATGCCCCTATCACTCTGGATGAACTTCTTAAACATTGAAATCCATGCCAAATAATAAATCACCTGGACCTGATGGATTCCCCACTGAATTTTATAAACATTTCTAGGAGATATTATCAGTACTATTTCTCAGAGTTAACACTAAAATTAAAAACCACAGTACCGACACATATAAATACAGTTGCCATGACACTCCTGCTGAGACCCAATAAAGACCCAACCCACCCTTCCAGTTACCGTCCTCTGTCAGATTTACTGATTTACACTAGTCACTAGAATAGAGACAGTTACTCCAATAATTGTCAGGTCCACGACCTGCCTCTCTTCCACCTTTCTCTCCTCTGTTCTCTCGACCTACGAGATCTGCACCTCAGCTGTGTTGCATTCGGTAATTAGTGACTTGTTTGTCGGTGCACACAGCTGGGGTGCATCCCGATGATTACCTTCCTCCTTATTTATACCTCTGGCAGACGCTCTGTCGTCACTGGAACATTGCTTTACCTAACTTGCATACCCTGTAACAGACCTATTGTATTGTCGTGGTATGTATTATACGTCATTTGTTTTCCATGCTGACAGTTCCTGTGCTGTGGATCGCATTTTGTACGTTGGTTATTTGTTTTGTGTTATACATCTCTGGACATTCCACGCTGACAGTTCCTGTGCTGTGGATGTCCTTTTTCGTTCACCAATCCTCCTGGTTAGTCGTCTATTCACTTGTCCGTTCTGATTCTCCCACTCTCCTGGTTTCTGCCGTTAGCTTGTCTACTCCCCTAGTCATCTTGGTCTCCTCCACCATCTCTGCCCTACTTTGCTGGTTTCTGTACATGGACTCTGATACGTTTTGTTGTTACTGTGCATTTCCCACCATTAAACCTCCTTGTATTTTAACTAGCACCTGGGTCGGCAATCTTGAGTCCAACCTCAGTTCTCCCTCACCCTCCTGGTGAGGGGAACTAATCATAACAATAATAATCCACCCAGACCAAACAGGCTTCATTAAAAGTATACACACTTTGGATAACACCCGTAGACTATTTAACTTAATCAGTCTTGCACAACAAAAACAAACCAACACCATAATCGTATCATTAGACATAGAAAAAGCATTCGACAAAGTTAACTAGTTATTTCTCTTCAGCACACTATGAAGATTTGGTTTTGGAGAGTCTTTCATCCACTGGATTAAAACACTATATACATCACCTAGAGCCTCACATCACCTCACAAAGTTTCACACTTCACAAGGGAACCAAACAAGGATGCCCACTCTCACCATCTCTATTTGCCATTTTCATTGAACCTCTAGCAGCAGCAATATGACTGAATAATAGTATCACAGGAATGAAAGATACTAACTCACAACATAAAATTAGCCTCTGTGTATGATTTATTATTATACTTACAGGACCACTACACTTAATTACGAGAAACGTTCTCCATTATTAACACATTCTCCAGGATTTCCAACTACACAATAAACTGGAATAAATCCACCATATTTCCACTCTCTGAAGATGCCTGGGATTCTGCAGCTCATGACTGCCCCCTTCCACTTCACATTGGCAACATTAAATATTTAGGTATAGTATTTCCCCCAGAAGACAATATCTAAATGTTGTAAACTAATGTCAAATACAGATAGAACATGACAAAATGGGAAAAGGATTTTGTGCTCCTCCCAGCTTTAAGGTCAAAGTGTTTGTCATATGCACAGTTAGGAAACGTGTTTCCCTGTACAATGAAATTCTTACTTTGCCATCCACATGAATACCACATAATACAAGTGAAATATAAGGTAGATAAGCAATAACACAAATCTAAATAGGCAGTAAAATCACAAATCTAAGGCAGCAAGTGAAGGAAGCAAATAAAAACACAACAAGAACACAAAATAATTCAGAGAGAATATATGCTTGAATATAACAATGTATGCTGTATGGGAGCAGCATGTGCAGCAGTCAACAGTCAATGTGCAAACTGAGAATGTAAACAGTACATCACGTATTTCCTGGTAATAAACTCCTCAGCTGTTTAGGAGTCTGATGGCAGAGGGAAAGAAAGAGTTTTACAGTCTAGTGGTCCTGCATTTCACACTTCTGAACCTCCAGCCAGAGGGTAGGGAGGCGAACAGTCCGTGCTGGGTGTGGGTGGGGTCCTTGAGGATGGAGGCAGCCTTTCTACACACCCTGCGGTGGTAAATGCTCTGCAGAGAGGGCAATGGAGTCCTGGTGATCTTCTCCACAGTCTTTACCACTCTCTGCAGGCGCTTGCGGTCCATAGAAGTAGTGCTGCCATATAATACTAACAACTACACTTGCTACCAGTTAAAATAGAAAACAAAAAAACTAAAAGTGGATCATGCAACAAAACCATAATGTCACATGTTGTATGTACTATGGAGCCCCAGAGTGTTCTGCATCAAATAGTACAGTAATCCTGTTCACTAAACATTTATTACAAAATGTTTAATTCAACATTTTTCAAAAGTCTGTTTATATTTCTTATTTTTTCCTCAGTGACACCTTTACTATCACTTTTTAGTCCACAAGAAGTTCTTCCATGAACCTGTAGAGGGTGCTGGGAGGACAGGCTGCTGCTGTCTATACTGCCTATTCTGCTGGAGGATATAAAAAAAACACACATTCACCCTAAAATATAATGAGGAGGAAAGACTGAGAATAAATCAGCTTTGTGTATAGACAGATTGTGCAAGATTAAACAAGGAAATGATGAAAAAGAAAAGCCAAATGGTAACATAAAAGAGAAGTAGCGTGACTGCTCACAGGAGAGACAAGTCTAGGTCAAAGGTCAAAGTCCTTATTTGTCATATGCACAGTTAGGAATGAAATTCTCACTTTGCCGTCCACATGAATGCCACACAATACAAATGAAATATAGAGCAGATGAATAAGTAACACAAAATCTAAGGCACTTTAAGCAGCAGATGCAGTGTTATAATAAAAATATACAAGAATATAATAAGAGAATGTAAGTCTACTCAGTTAGTTAGTGAGTAGCCTTCCTCCATCAACAAACCGTATTCTGCCTCATGCATTATTTACTCCATCCACCTATTAGAGCTTTTATAGGGAGCCATCACTTTTACAGATAAACCAAGAGAGTAACAAAAGTGCCAGTGAAAAAAGTAGTAGTAAAAACAAACAGAAAACTAACAGCAGTATCTGACTGACTGTAGTGTTGGACTCAAGAGGACTGTTCTACCTGTGTGTGCTATTTATTGACCAGAGTTAAACATTTAATACTTTTTGTCCTCCAGGGCCAAGTGTGAAGGAGGTGTGACTGAGAAGTGTGAGTCACTGAAGGGAAGACTTTTTATCTGTTAAGGTTTACACAGACCCTGAAAAATCCTTGAAGGTTTTTCAGAAAGTGGTGTTGGATGGATGATGAAGTTGCTGATAGTGAAATCTACTGGGTATGTCCAAATTCTTTACATACTGAACAAAACTGGATTCCTCATTTGTGCAGCAGCACTTCTAAAATCACTGATTTCACCTTGATGCCATCTACAGAAGTCTCATTTGTGTGGTTTTAATATCATGTTCACCACAAAACAAACATTTCCATGTATATATGGCTGTGAACACTGTGAATGAATGTTTGGTTTTCACTGTACACAGATTATACAATTCAGCATCAGTGTTTCTACTTATCCGGCAGGCTTTATTTTAGAACATTTTACTTGTTTCAAGCTTTTTGTCTTTAATTAACTTAATACGATTATAACTTGTTACTGAGATTTTAATACTGGTTCTGAGTAACTTAATGCTAGAAATTAGAGTCACTAGAATTATAAAGCTGTTTGATCAACACTGCCAAGTGCAAAACTGTTGTGTATCAAATAAATGTACTAGTTTTTTTGTCCAGTTGTGCTAGTTCTGTGATATCTTTGGGTTCTTGAAATTAAATGTCTAAAAACAACTGGTTTTATCATTAGTGATTTAGATTTCCCAATTACTTTATTAATCGTTTATTTAAAGTTTTAATTTTTGTATTTATAGAGATTTGTTATTAAGTCATATACAGTACAACTGTCTCTGATTACAGTAACTGGAGGGAGAAACCATAATACAAAGGTACAAGTGGAGTAGAGCCAGACCCTTGCATACAGTATGGACTATGTATACAGCATACTGAGACTGGGATTTGGAGAACTATCTTTATTAGACTGTTTCACAACACCCCGAAGCTCTGAGGCAAGGAATGGGTGTAATGGGTTAAGCATGTGTAAATCTGACTATATTACAATATTATACACACACAGTGTGCAGCACTGAGATAGTATCTCACTCATCCAAACTACGTGGGAGTTACTGCAGTTAAAATACCTGTGTATGCACACGTGTGGGTGTGTACTGTTAGGGTGATTTTTAAGTTAGTTCTGGTATTTCAGTATCTTTCTCCTGCCTTTTTGGCGGCTGTATCTGCAGCATCATTTCCTTCTGCAATGCTGATGTCCCTTACACTTCATCACTGCCACAGCAGCAGGCAGATGCACTGCATTCACTAGCTTCTCAAGTTGTGCTCAGTGTTTTACAGGAGTATTGGCAGCAAAATAAAAGAACTTTCTTCACAGTACAGTATATGTGTGTGTGTGTGCATGAACACTAAAAAATGCTCACATAACCAAAGGAGGGATTATTTGAAGCAGTACTTAATAAAATTAGAAAAACAGAGAGTTCCTAAACAGATGTGAAAATGGGTAGTAGTAGTGTGACTTACTGGAAGCAGTCTCTTTGAGCGGAGACATTCTTCAGATACTGCTTCAGAGCCTCACAGAACTCGCCCAGCTTCTTCTGGGAAACCACCATCTCCTGACGAATCAGCAACAGGGACTGCAGAGAAGGAAAGGAATGTCAGTTTTGTACAGACCTTGATAGTGTAAGCTATCACATTTCTTACAAGCCAAGAGGTAAATACAGATATGTATAAAGTTCTGTACAAAACTATTTTAAGTGACTTTTTGATTGTATTTACTGGCTAACACTACTCAACACAAAGTACCTTTTGGTGCTTCTAATTTGCTTTGCTAGATTGATTTTGGAAATAATGTATGTAACAATTGCTTGGCCAATGCTCTCTGTGTCTAGTGTTGAGCTTCA
>NW_018127945.1:2856749-2865736 GCF_001952655.1 Monopterus albus | reverse complement strand
TTTATTTCCTTGCACATACTGTAATCATATCAGGGTCAGTCATGCTTTGTTCGCCAGAAGATAGCCAACTGTAGAAAAATATACAACAGCATCCAAATTTGAATGTGTGGGTTTTTTTCACTGACAAAAAAAGTAATCTGGGCAGCATTAGGGTTTCTATCCATCCATCCATCCATTCATTATCTATACTGCTCATCCTGAAGAGGATCACGGGTGGCTGGAGACAATCCCAGCTGATACTGAGCGAAAGGCAGGGCACTCCCTGGACAGGTCGCCAGTACATTAGGGATTCTACTCATACAGTATTTGCTAATGTCTATTGGTTGTATAAATGTACGTTTTTGAAGAAACTGTTAAATATTTAATATGCCACATTGACTGTGAACAGTTGGATTGCATTGTAATTAAGACATGGTGCTCAAAGGCTGAATACTTATGTGTCTTCCCCATCTTTTAATGCCATAATTATGTTGAAATTTCAAGACTAAAATCTTGACAACTATTGGATGGATTAACATCAAATCTGGAACATCAATGATCCCCTCATAATAAAGTGTAATAGTTTAAGTGATGCCTCAACTTTTCTGCAAGCACCATCTTTAGGTCAAAATTTCGAGTTAGCCAATACTTTAAGTTTCCCACTGTAGTGGAAAAAACGAGCAAGTTACAGGTTACAAATTAAAATGTGGTATGCTAGAGAGTACAGGCCTTGGAGTGAGCGGAACAATGCTTGCATAATTTGTCCTGAGAATTGTTTGTGTGCAGAAACAAGGACTTTAGGGAGGCGACCCATCTGTTTCCTGTTTTTGGGTTTATCTCAGGAAGGGTCCTCTTATAAGTAAAGACAGGAAGCTAAGTTTGGAAATTGACGTAAGACCCTGTGGATAAAGAGAGCTAGGTAGAGTGTGTGCATTCAGGAAAGACAGATGAACAGCAAGAACATGGACTTGAGGGCACCGTCCCGACTCTGGACTCCACCTGACTGTACCTTATGGCCAACAGCGACTGACTGATTCTTTGACAATTCTCATATCTAATGCTTTTGTTTATTTTTATGCTGAGACAGTGATTCTGTTTCCTATCTTTCAGACTGTTGAATTATCTTGCAAATTATTGAACTGTTTAGAAGTATTGTACTAATAAATAATCATTGGGATGATTTGCCTGAATTGATTTAGACCTTAACCACCCCTAACTACTGCAATATTTAGCTGACAAATTTTGCTGCTTAAGAGTTTTAGATGCTCCACATTAACTGAGGTGGAGGGGTCTGTCTGTGCAGTGATTTTGGTGAACCTACAAAAATAAATAAATAAAATAAAATAAAATAAAATGTTTAAAAATCCAATTTACTACACAGGTTTGATGTGATAATTAGCATGTTAGCATGCTAAAATACTAAACTAAGATGGCGCACATGGTAAACCCAACACCTGTAAAAACATCAGCAGTCAGCATCATCATTGTGAGCATGTTAGCTTGCTACCTCAAAGCAAAATGCTAACCGCTATAGACTCTTAATCTTGCTAATTGGCCAGTATGCCACTGATTAATCTGTATCAGTGTTAGCCTGTTAGCAAGTGGACAGCTAAATGTGCTGTCATTATAAACACGTAATTTATCTACAGTGTTTTATTATAGCACCAAGGGATTTCAGATACATTACTACAAATCTTTTATCTGTGGCTTAAGTTTTATGTCTCCACTACAGCTACAGGCAATTTCTCTGACACTGTATTACAATGAGAGGTTATAAGCACTGTTCACACTGTACAGAAATGTCTTTATGAACCCAGCGGGCTGAGATGCATAAGATGTAGCTGCATCACGTCCAGAGATATATTACTTATCTGACAGAGAGTGAACAGATATTTTGCTCTTTTTCTGTTTAATCTTAATTTTCTTTACAGTATTGTAGCTCCCTTTAACCTCTAGAGTCCCTGCGTCCTCATATGAGGACCGCACAGCTTGGGTTTCCAAAGCTCAGGACTCTAGAGGTTAATGCAATGGAGGACGTAGCGTGTGAAAGCCTGGAGGATTGTTTGAAATCATTTGTGTAAACTACCTTTATAACAGGTATGATCAAAGATTTGCCTCACAGTGAAGATTAGCAGCTATTCTCAGATATTTATGCACCATTGTAACTGTAGCTCACTACAGTAGGATTAAAAATTCACTATGACATACTATAGATACTGCGATGGATTGGCGACCTGTCCAGGGTGTACCCCGCCCTCGCCCGATTGCCAGCCGGGATTGGCTCCGGCACCCCCGTGACCCCGTTCAGGGACTAAGCGGTAGAAAATGTATGAATGAATGCATACTATAGATATCTCCAGTACACTTTCACATACATACAAAAATGTGTATGTTTGCTTATGTGCACATCAGCTAAGGTTACTCTAAACATATTTTCTGTTGGGTTAGCATTGCTTGTGCGGTGGCACAGTGGTTAGCACTGTTGCCTCACAGCAATTAAGTTCCGGGTTTGTGCCCTGGCCAACCCAGTGCCTTTCTGTGCAGAGTTTGCATGTTCTCCCTGTGCCTCTGTGGGTTTTCTCCGGGTGCTCCGGTTTCCTCCCACAGTCCAAAAACATGCAGGTTTGGTTGATTGGTGATTCTAAATTAGACTTCATCCAGCGTAAAACATGCAGAGTTTAGCATGTGCATTGTCAGTTGGGTGGCAACTGATGATTTGCTGTGGCGATCCCTAACAGGAGCAGCCGAAAGAAGTTGGGTTATCATTTCTTAATTACTCTGTGTATCATCATAAAAATTTATCCTCAGATTATTGTGTTCTCTTAAATTAATAATGTCCAGTGCGTTCCTCCAGTTGACTTTTGAGTGTTAAAATTCACTTTCTTGTTACACCCATATATTTATTATTCTGCCAGGCTCATAAGGGAAAGTGAGACATGTGGTTTATGTTAAAGTATCTTGTCAAAGAAGCTGATTCTTCTTTTGACGATGGATGAACATTGCACATAGATTTTTATGAGCTGACACGACAGAAATACAACAACAATACAAGCAAAACTGAAACTCAGAAATGCAAGATACAGAAATCACTAACAAGTGTTTACATGTCATTTGCATTTTTCTTTTAAGCATATAACCCCTTGTCCCTCCAAAACTACTTTTTAAATAAATTTTACTTGGCACTGGCTTACCTTCCTCAACTGTGCTATTTTAGAAGACCCATATGCAATGTAAATATTAGCTTTACTTTTTATTGTTTTATTATTACGTATATATTGTTCTGATAATATATTGTCTGTTGCTTTTTCTACTTTTACCACCTTGTTTCTATCCCTTTGAAGCTGTAACCTTGTGAATTTCCCTGTTGTGGGGTTACTAAAGGTCCATCTTATCTTATCTGATTTTATCTTTTCTGCTTACTTTATTTTTCATCTTATCCAACCCTGTCTACTAACACTAAAGCTACATTCACATTACAGCTAGAGTGACTCAAATCTGATCTTTTCACAGACATGTGAATGAACCAAATCATATATTTTCAAATTAGATCTGGGTCACTTTCATATGTGGTTCTAGGTCTGATTCATGTGTTTGTTTTTTCAAGTCTCACTCCTGTACATTGGCACATAAGCCTATTCTTTGTGGTCAACATTCAGTGTAGGCCTCTCCCAGGTCGGTAAATTCAACATAGATGAGAGCAACAGTGGCAATAGCAGCCAGTGGAGAGATGAGGACATTTCACATGTGTTGGACATTTATGGAGAAGCCTCTGATCAAACCAAGCTGGAAGGAACTTGTCGTAACTAAGCAGTTTTTGAGAAAATCGCACATTTTCATAATCATACAAATGACATTATTGCTCACATGCGGCTCACATCTGAGGTAAATCTGTGTTTGTGGGGCAGTTTAGAAGTACAACAGTGTTTGAATCAAACCTAGACATGTCACTTACAAATATGAATGTGAACCTTCAACACAAAATGTTTGTAACTGAGCATTAGGGCCTGTAATGTGAACATAGCCAAACCCTCTTCCACCTCTTCTGTTCTTGCTCTCAATCTTCTCCTCTGCCTGTCTTTGCTTCTCTACCTCTGTCCTTATTCCCATAATACAGACAAGATTAAATCCTACTTATCTGGTGGTAAATCCCTGCTGCTCTCTGTGTTCGAAGCTACAGTATTTTGGAAGGTAAACCCTATAGGTTTACCTTTTTCTGTTTTTAATATCCACTTCTTTTCTTGTGATGCAAACTATCCCCAGTCATCTTTAAGATGCTGACAGTGAATGTGTACAGATGACGTGCTGTTGCTATTATATATCAAAAAAGATATTAGATATCAGCTAATGTAACTGCTGAGTAACTGGAGATAGCTTGCTGTAAAACATCCTAACAAGACACCTCTATCTTTAGTAGATATTAGCTACAGCAGCTTGTACACATGCACAATCAAAGTATTCAATGCATCTACATCCACTTGTGTGTTTGTACACCACTATTGTCTTTTTATCGCCATGTAATGACTGCTTATCGCTTCATTGCTGTTATCTTCTTCCATTAACATAAACTGCTGTCATGAGGCAATAACATTACTGCAACAATAAGCTGCATGAATGAACACCTGGCTGTCAGAAAAGGTGTGTATTCTATGTGTGTATGGGATTTATGAGGCTATGACTTCATGGGTATGCATGTGTGAAGCATCTATAACAGTGATAAAGCCTTTACAGACTGCCTCCCAGTCCACCACACACACATCCTACTAACTCAATTAGAAACACTGCACTGTCCTGCAGCCCCTGTTAATGTAATCACTACCACTCCATTAACTATCCTGCCTCCTTGAACAAATAAGCACAATTACATCTGCTCCCCTCTGACACTGTGGCCCTGCAGAAGTGATACATCAGAAACCTCTAACTCTCCACCTCTGATCTCACTGCCCTGCTAACCTCTGTGTTAATGGTCAGCATAACATCCATGAAGGTAAAGGCCTTTTTAATACCAAGTCCAGTTCACAGTGAATTCCAGAAACAGATGGTATCAGTCCAAACCACAGCAAGTAAATTATTAACACGTTCATGTCTTGATGGCCTGAGAATCAACTGAGCTGGGCTGAAAAGTGAATCTGATAAAGGAGTAGAAGTAGTAACTTAACCTCTGACAGAATATTTATTAGATGATTTTCCTTGTTGTCTCTCTAAATTGAATACACTGGAATTGCTAACAAGATGCTAATTGCTTCATGGTGCTGAGAGGCAGAGAGCTGTTAGCTGTGGCCAGAATCAAAAAATACTGAGATCATTACTCCATGTTCCCCAGTGTCATTCAAGACGAGTTGACTGTTCAAATTTTCTTACACATTGTCTAAATACAGTTCCAAAATCCACATCAGGCATCTTATTGAAGTGTACATTTATATAATTGTTTATTCACAAATCCATTCATTAAATATTTACTGAAATGAATGGGGAAATCAGTGTAATGCCTGAATGTTCATTATTCATTATGTCACTGCAGCAGTGTTTTTAGATTATAGGTTATGTCCTGAAGTTTAATGTCAGCCAGTCTGCTAATGATACTTCTCATGTATAAGTACATTGCTCAACAATTCTATTAATTAATTCTATTATAATACTTTTATGAATTCTTTGTACTTAATACATTTGTAGAATTTGTTTTTCTTTTCTTCTTTATCATATGGCAATACTGACTGTGAATGTGCCAGATGTCATATTTATATTATAATGGTTCCCAGAAACCTTTTTTAGTAATGTTTTCAGAGTCTGTTATGCTTATTTTGACATTAGAGCTTATTTCTTATTATTGGCCCCTGTGTTTTTTCTAATTGATATCTTCTATGTCTCTTTAAGTTTGTCTGTTTGATGTCATTAGCCTCTTATTATGTGTTGATTTCTACCCTTGATCATATTTTTATTATGTTTATAGGCCTGACATATTTATGAATCTTGGCTACATGTTGTACATTTAATTTGTATAATGTATAACTAATGTTTTTATTATCATTGCTTTTTGTAATATACCGTTACATATCAAGTCTTGTGCTTCAGGTTGCCCCTGATGTTTATCTACCTGTGACCTGTGTTATGTTTTAAACTCTGAAGCTTAAAACTTAGGAACAAAGTCTACACTGCATCACAGTCAGTCGTGCTCCTGGTTTTTGCTTTACCTAACTTTATGATGTAAAGCTTTTTCTTGCCCTGTGAAATTATATCAATTACATGAAAACAGGTTTTGGTTTGTTACAGTTTCAAGTTTAATTGTGCAGACTAATTCAAAATGTTATGATCTGATTAGAAGGCTCCGTTTGCAATACACCTTACTCAGAATAGTAAAAACTGATGCAGCAGAGTTAATGGTTAGACCCTGTGTAATTGATAAATGCCCATATGTTTGAAACATTGCATGTTTCCGCCTTCTGTTAAAAAATTATAGTTTCAAGTCAAATCTGAAATAACCCTAATGGACATTATTAGGAATTACTTTTTTCAGACTTACTAAGCCCCTACAGAGCCAAGAAGACACCACAGCCTGAAAACTCATTACAATGAGAAAATTGATCTTCATGATTAAAATAAGTAGAATGCCCCTTACAAATAATGCGTGCGTCTTTTAAATAACCTGTGACAAATTAGTTGTGGACAGTTTAGAAAACAAACAAACAAAAAAAAAACCCATGTCTGTCATAATTATTTACATGCCCACAATTAACTGAAAGCAATAATGTGAAAAACCTACCCTGTGATCTTGGGAAATGTAGGGAATTGTAGACTAAATAGAAATAGGCAAGGCTGATGGGGTTAACCTAGTGGGTACACGCCCAAAATAAATTCACCCAATTTGAGACAAAAATGCAGTGAACAACTAAGGGTATGATAATTTTTTCATTAAGACCCACCAGTTCTGAAATAGGCACAGACTGCTGTCAGAAGTCTGCAGCTCATTACTTTCTTTTAAGAAGTGCCTGGATCTCTTCATATATATGATACAATGAATTTGCTCTGCCAGCAGCCATGTGTTGTGTCAGCAAGAACATCTACTGTATAATGGTGCTTCATCTTGCTCCTATAAAGCCTGCAAATGACTGCAGTCAGTGTGTGTGTATATATGAAGCTGCTGGCTGTATGAAACTGTTTGATTGTTCAAGTGGCTGACTATCCGCATGTTGTAAAGACTGATTGATAAATCTCACTCAGCGGGATAGTGTGTCAAAAACCTGATGTTCTACAGGAAGGATGCACACTGGCAAATGTGTGTGAGTGGCTCAGATGTATGTAAAGCCTTTTAAAAAAAAAATCTTTCTTTCTACTCACATCTGGATGCAAACCCCTTTGCAGTAACAACTGCATAAAGTAGGCGGAGATCATCACTGTCTATCAAGGACACAAAGTACATTGGATTATGGTTTATGTATGTACTGTATGTGTGTGCGTTTCATATGCTTTCCCCACTGGGAATGAAAATGAGAGTAGCTGAAAGATACAGTATGTGAGCAGGTGAGCAGGGAACTGGCCCAGCGTTACCATGGGAACTGGGAAATACCAGTTACCCACATTCAGGTCTTCATCTCACACCCCTATTAAGCCTTTTGTGTGTCAATTTCTGCACACACTCCCCCATTCTGTCTCTTCCTCAGGCCTTCCTTTTCCACTTTTCTTTATTGCCTCAGCTATTGTTTTTGACATCTAGGAGGCTCCGCACCATTTAGCCTCCTCACTTCTTTTTCTTACAAGTCCACCCTCTTACTACCTCCAAACACCCCTCTATTTTCTTGCTCATCTCCTCCCCTACTCATTCTTTCTTTTACTTCATTATCCCTGTCCCTCTCCTCATTGCTTTCTCTCCGTCTTGCTTTGGGCTCAAGAAATTCTTTGTCTATTCAGGGATAATTTACATATACTGTATGTCATTGGTCTGCAGGACAAAATGGATGGCAACAATGTGACTATAGTGTCCTGAGCTGCTGACTGCAGCAGTAAGAAAAAAAGAATAAATAACTTAGAATAAGCAGCAGCAATTTACTTACAAAAATGGTTGCCATCTGTTTTTGGCCAGCAGCACTACTGTATGCTGTTCTTTATTTTCAGGCTATTGGGACTTCATCATTGTGAGAACTAGGAGCTCAGAGCATCATGGGAGAACCCCTACCAGTATAGGCTTGTAGCAGCATAACTAAAGGTGTGTTTCCACTGTCTGAACCTAAGAAGCAATATACCCTGTACTTTGACCCACATAACTTCCTGGGTTGATGTAGACTGGCCTGCTTTTTCTTTCCCCACTGCATTTTCTCTGTGCTGGTCTCTGTTTACAGGAGGAAAGAGCTGTGCCCCTCTTACACACACACTCATCTGAGCAAAGGGAGAGCAGACGATATGAACGATCTCTCCATAGTGCAACAATCAGCCAGTAACACAGACTTTATGAGCAGTTTATTAAACAGCTGTTGAACAAGCAGAATACAAAAATGTGTAGGTTCCAACAATGAAAAAAAACCCTAAAGAGAAGGCTCAGGGTCACCTGAGTCAGCCCCAACTATAAGCTTTATCAAAAAGGTACGTCCATCCATCCATCCATTTTCCTCCGCTTATCCGGGACTGGGTCGCGGGGGCAGCAGTCTAAGCAAAGATGCCCAGACTTCCCTCTCTCCAGACACTTCCTCCAGCTCCTCCGGGGGAATGCCAAGGCGTTCCCAGGCCAGCGGAGAGACATAGTCCCTCCAGCGTGTCCTGGGTCTTCCCCGGGGCCTCCTCCCGGTGGGACATGCCCGGAACACCTCCCTAGGAAGGCGTCCAGGAGGCATCCGAAACAGATGCCCGAGCCACCTCAGCTGGCTCCTCTCGATGTGGAGGAGCAGCGGTTCTACTCTGAGCTCCTCCCGGGTGACCGAGCTCCTCACCCTATCTCCTACTACTACTACTATACTTACTTCACTATACTTCACTCACTTATTGCACATTATTTAAAGGACCATGACATTGTCACTACATGT
>NW_018127945.1:2855637-2855799 GCF_001952655.1 Monopterus albus | reverse complement strand
GTCCAAGTCGCCTGCCTCAGGAGTCCCACGAGCCAACCAGGCTCGAAAGGACTCCTTCTTCAGCTTGACAGCATTGCTTACTTCCGGTGCCCACCATCGGGTTCGAGGATTACCGCCACGACAGGCACCAGAGACCTTACGGCCACAGCTCCGAACAGCCGC
>NW_018127945.1:2855136-2855420 GCF_001952655.1 Monopterus albus | reverse complement strand
CTGTAGATAGCACAGAAGTCCAATAACAAAACACCACTCGGGTTCAGATCGGGGGGGCCGTTCCTCCCAGTCACGCCTCTCCAGGTGTCACTGTCGTGGCCCACATGGGCATTGAAGTCCCCCTGTAGAACAAAGGAGTCCCCAGTCAGGGCCTTTTCCAGCACCCCTCCCAGGGACTCCAAGAAGGCCGGGTACTCTACACTGCCATTCAGCCCGTAGGCACAAACGGCAGTGAGAGACCTATCCCCGACCCGAAGGCGCAGGGAAGCGACCCTCTCGTTCAC
>NW_018127945.1:2840486-2854271 GCF_001952655.1 Monopterus albus | reverse complement strand
GAGGACGCTGCCAGATTGTTCTAGACCCCAGCTCTGACTTTCCAGCAATATATTCGGTTTTTGGTATTTTGTGTTTCTGACCCGGACTGTTTATTGGATTACTCTGTTCTGCCTTGCCCACTTATTTCGGACTGCTCATGTGTATCGGCTTATCGGACTTTCCCCTCGGACTACGCACTTTGGATTCCCCTGGATGTACGTGTTTGCTGGCTCTGACCTGGGACCGATACCGACCGTGAGTTTTTGTGTTTGCACCGTGTCTTGTATGGTTTTGTTGTTTAGTTTTCGTTCTCATAATAAAGAGACGGTTTTTTGTTTAACACTTCCTCGTCTGGCCATTTAATGAGTTCACAAAACACTTTTCGGCCGCACTACGCGCGCCGTTTCTGACATCTATGGACTCTAGGAACCGCACATAGACCTGCACAGAGCGAAGTGCTCTGTTGGGACGATAAGGTACTATGAGGTCTTTAAGATACAATGGAGCCTTGTCATTAAGGGCTTTCTATGTTAGGAGAAGGGTTCTAAATTCTATTCTGTATTTTACAGGGAGACAGTGGAGAGAATATATGAGAGATATGATATATCTTGCTAGTTCCTGTCAGTACTCTGGCTGCAGCATTTTGGATTAACTGGAGGCTTTTTAGGGAACTATTGGGACATCCTGTGTCAGATTTGATGTGTAAGAACGCGAAATGGTGTTTGTGGTGGACGCAATTATAAAACCAGACTAACTGATTTAGCTAAAGGTTTATACTAGTAGCAACTAGACAATCAATACACAGTCCGGGATACACAATCAGGTCGATAAGACAGTCCAGGCTCAGTGCCGGTAGACAGGTATAGCCAGGAGATCCAAACTCGAGAGGTCAAGGGGAATAACTCAGAAGGTCGGTACACTGCAGGCAATCAGAAACTGGAAGGGCATAGGCAAAACACGGTGGTCGAAAACAGTAATCCAAGGTCAGAAACAGAAAATCAGGCAAGGTATAAATGCTGGAGAGTCAGAGCTGGGGTCTAGAACAATCTGGCAGCGTTCTGGTGGGAGGACGCTGCCTAAATCGAAGTAAAAAACAGGTGCAAACAATAAGGAGCAGGTGAACTAATGATGATTAAATAAAAGGGCCAAAACTGAGGTGAAACAAAACAGGAAGTAATGTGAAAATAAAAGCCTGACAGGAAGCAACGGAACCGAATCGTGACATCCTGATAGTAAAGAGTCAGAGTAGTCCAGCCTGGAAGTAACAAATGCATGGACCAGTTTTTTAGCATCACTTTGAGACAGGATGTTCCTGATTTTGCATGTGCATGGAAGATGTATCATTAACATCAACAAATTGGAGGTTGTCTGATAGGCAAGTAAGATTTTAACTAATTTAGTTCCTTTGATCTCAATAATATGTTGCAGTCTCTGTAATAAGATGATATTTGTGATCTTTGGTGTCAATAGCAGCATTGAGATCTAAGAGGACAAGTAGAGTCCTTTGTCTGAGGCTAGGAGGAGATCGTTGCTGACTATCACCAGTGCAGTTTCTGTATGATGGACTCTAAAACCAGACTGAAAATCTTCAAACAAATCATTCTTGTGCAGCTGGTCAGATAATTGCCTTGCAATGGCTTTTTTAAGGATCTTAGAAAAAAGTGGAGATTGGATATTGGTTTATAACTAGAGAAATGCATTTCCTGTTGAAAATGCATGTGGATGCTGGTATGCTGAAGGATCGCCCTGAAAATGCCTGAAATCAATAGCTGAAACAGCTGAATGATGAGAAGAAATGGCTGAAGTTCTTTGTTGAAAAAGTTGAAGGTTGAGAAGAAATGGTGGGAGTTCTTTGTTGAAATAGCTCAAGGATGAGATGAATAGAAGGACTGTGCACGTGACTAAGCTTGGACACAAAATGAACAATGAAAGAGCTGGAAGGAACAGTCATCGCAGAGCATCAAGTGTACATAGAAAGAGCACACAACCTGAAACAGAGGAGTGGTACAATCCACAAGGTTCAGAGAATGACAACAACATCAGCTGTAGTTTCACTGAAGCACATTTTTGAACATGGCATGGCTTACATAGCAATCAGCAGAGTGACCTCCCTTAACATGGATGAGACATGATTTTATTTGAATTCAGAGATCACATCAGCCCTGGAGACCAGGAGACAAGCCAACATGGATGACATGATGCTGCTTCTTCAGATCAGGCAAACACTGGGCACACCGTAGAGCACTCAGAACTGAGTGAGCCCGTAAAAATTCGGATGTGTCCCGAAGACAGAAGTGAGTAAAAGCACATGGGGAAGCCCAGAAGGCTGCTGAGCAAATGTTCTCCACAGCCCCCTGAAGAGTGTTTCCTGCTCCTTGCCTAGTCTATGAGTTGTTCCTGTCTCTGATGGCTACTCAGTTTCCTTCATGCTTTTTATGCTTTTTCGACGCTAAGAGTCTCCATTCTGCTCTCCTGTGCTTGATCTCCGATGCCTGGGTCGTTTTCTGCCTGTAGACAGCTCTGCTCACCTGTGCTTATTCCCCTATGCCTGCGTCGTTATCCACCTGATGACAGCGCTGCTCTCCTCTGCTCATCTCCTCCGACCACTGGGCTTCCTCCACAATGCATTTTCACTGTGCCACAGGTTACAATGAGTTAACCCCAATCCCACATTGTCACTCACCTGTACTCTGTCCTCTCTGGAGGATTAGGTCCAACCATCTCACCTCGTGTCATCCCTACACTGTTCCTCTAACCACTATCCACCCACCCTGTAAACTCCACGTGGTGGTGGCAACCTCTGGCTTCCCTGGGTGTCACTCTCCAGGCTGGGTCCCCCATAGCAGGCCTCCTTCATCGGCCGGTCTAACCTACCAGTGGTCACCTGCCAGCAACAGACTCTGTCTGACTCAGTATCATCTAGTGTTCCAATAAATTTGTTGTTCCAGAAAGTTCTGCCCTCTGAGTCCTGCTTGTACTTTCTTGCCCCTAGTCTTACCCACCAGTCCTAACACCATGGCAGGACGAAATGGCTTTCACAGTAGACAGAGCCAGGTTTCTGTCAGCCAGGGTCTGCAAAAAATCAACACTTGTACGAGTGAGCATGACATGGGGGCTGTGCTTCTCTCTGCGCACCCCCGCTGAAAAGCAGACCATTTTGCTGCATAAGATGCCATCATTGATGGGGCTCTTGCACTCTGAATTGTATGCACAACCGCTGTATGCAAGCCTAGGCTCTCCAGTCGCTCCCATTCAAGGGCCAAGCCCACAGACTCTACCGTATCATAGGAAACTGTTGAATCACACCGTCCAACTGGGAGAGTACGTCCCTGTGCCATGTGAGCTGCCACGGTTCTCCCGACAGCAGCTGCACCAGCGTTGGAAACCAGGCTGCACCTGTGCGTTCTGGGGCTATGAGGATGACGTGCAGCCATTTGTCCTGTATGCATGAGAGGAGGTGTGGGATCAGTGGGACAGGAGGGAAGGTGTAAAGGAGACCTCTGGGCAAGGGGTGATGAGCGAAGGTGTTCACCCCTACCAGAGGCTCATCTCGGGCACTTATTGAGAACCAGAGAGCGCACTGCACGTCCTCGCGAGCTGCGAACAGGCCCGCCACTGCTCACTCGAACCTGTCCTACAGCACTTGAAACAGCTAACCACCATGCTTCTGTTCACAAACCACTGTGTAAAAATGACAATTTGTGGTTATAGATGCTATATTAGTAACATGTTAACTAGTGAGCTTTAGTGATGCTGATAGTTTTTTTTTCTTTTATCTAACCAGACAAAGGCTAGCTGTTTCCCTTGGATTCTATTCTTTACATGCAAATTTAACCTGTTTGTTGTTTAAAGCAAAGTTCAACGTTTAGAGAAATAGCCTATGCTTTTTCATTTTCTTGCCAAGATTTAGCAAAGTTGTTACCACTCCTGTCTGTAAACAGTAGCTGTGTAGCTGGAGCAAGAAGCTGGCTAGCTTAACAAAAAGAAACAGATAGCTTACTAATCAACATATCATATCTTATTACTGTATGGGGGATATTTAATAAGGTTTTGCAGGTCATTTTCTGGCACTAAACTGTGAAATTGTATATGTTCATAAGGCATCACAATGAGGTTTTGCAGAGAATGGAAATTTATACAAATACCCTCAGTGCCTGATTTACCACGGCTGTGACAGAGGGAACTGCAGCTGAAATTTAACGCCAAGATAAAGCAGTTGTAAAATTTGCTGCAATTCTGTCAGACTGGCAGCAGTTAGTTATCTGAGACCTTGTTGGAGTTAAGAACATGGTTGAGGGAGAGGGTGTTTGTAAATCACATTGTTGCATTAAATATACTATGTTCTGCTGTTTCTCACTGCTAGACTGAAAAACTGCAACAATATTTTCTGTGCCTGAAGGTAATTTGTGGGAGGTTTAATATCCCCCTATGAGTGTGTTCTGAAGAGTTATAGATTTTTTAAAATTTATTTACTGTTCAGACACAGCCAGTTTCCCTGTCTCCAGTTTCTATAACTAAACTGGTGGGCTACTGGCTCTAACTTTAGTTATTTTGGTATATGAGTGATGTTGATTGTCTCATCTGACTTTCAGCAAAAAAGAGAATAAGCACAGCTCCCAAAATGGCTTCAGAATACAGTATCTGCACCAGGTAAAAAAACAAACAAACTGGCATGTTTTACTTTAGATAAAACATTTTATGTTTAGGGTGGAAGCAAGAATTCAATAAACTCATTTGACAGTGTATCTCTACATGTTTTGGTGAAACTACACCATTATCTTTATCAACAGGCATACAGTGCCTTGCGAAAGTATTCGGCCCCCTTGAACTTTGCGACCTTTTGCCACATTTCAGGCTTCAAACATAAAGATATAAAACTGTAATTTTTTGTGAAGAATCAACAACAAGTGGGACACAATCATGAAGTGGAACGAAATTTATTGGATATTTCAAACTTTTTTAACAAATAAAAAACTGAAAAATTGGGCGTGCAAAATTATTCAACCCCCTTAAGTTAATACGTTGTAGCGCCACCTTTTGCTGCGATTACAGCTGTAAATCGCTTGGGGTATGTCTCTATCAGTTTTGCACATCGAGAGACTGAAATTTTTGCCCATGCCTCCTTGCAAAACAGCTCGAGCTCAGTGAGGTTGGATGGAGAGCATTTGTGAACAGCAGTTTTCAGTTCTTTCCACAGATTCTCCAAACATGGTGGTGGTAGCATCATGGTTTGGGCCTGCTTTTCTTCAGCAGGGACAGGGAAGATGGTTCAAATTGATGGGAAGATGGATGGAGCCAAATGCAGGACCATTCTGGAAGGAAACCTGATGGAGTCTGCAAAAGACCTGAGACTGGGACGGAGATTTGTCTTCCAACAAGACACTGATCCAAAACATAAAGCAAAATCTACAATGGAATGGTTCACAAATACACATATCCAGGTGTTAGAATGGCCAAGTCAAAGTCCAGACCTGAATCCAATTGAGAATCTGTGGAAAGAACTGAAAACTGCTGTTCACAAACGCTCTCTATCCAACCTCACTGAGCTCGAGCTGTTTTGCAAGGAGGAATGGGCAAAAATTTCCGTCTCTCGATGTGCAAAACTGATAGAGACATACCCCAAGTGACTTACAGCTGTAATCGCAGCAAAAGGTGGCGCTACAAAGTATTAACTTAAGGGGGCTGAATAATTTTGCACGCCCAATTTTTCAGTTTTTTATTTGTTAAAAAAGTTTGAAATATCCAATAAATTTCGTTCCACTTCATGATTGTGTCCCACTTGTTGTTGATTCTTCACAAAAAATTACATTTTTATATCTTTATGTTTGAAGCCTGAAATGTGGCAAAAGGTCGCAAAGTTCAAGGGGGCCGAATACTTTCGCAAGGCACTGTATATGACAGAATATAAAGATCCCACATTCAATAGGCTAAATTTTAACCAACAAATATTACAATACATAATCCCACATAGCAAAATTAATCTGGCCCAGTTCTGGCTCACACAGTGCATTTACACTCAGCCCACATACCGCAAAGAATGATGGCCCTTTGGTGGCCCACACATGGGCCAGCACAAGACCAGCTGCAGACACACTGGTGGCCCTGTGCTGGCCCAGAATAGTTTCAGCACTGGCACCAGATGTCAGCCTAATGTATACCTTAATCAAGCCAGGCAGTAATGACATGTGCCGTATTCAGCCCAGATTAAAAATGCCTCAACAATGGTAATACAATTATACAAATAACACCTTTTTTTGAATTGAATAACTTATTCTAAATAACAATGTATATTTAATCAAGCAATCAAAATCAATTAATTAAACATCAAATTAAAAAAAACATTTAACTGTAAACTGAAACATGACTGCAATATAAATAGTGCAAGAGTAAAAAACACATTTTGCATTGAAACACTGTCAGTCCTTAACAGGACAGTGTTTATTTGTATTGTATTCGTTATAGATATCAGCAGATCCCCTCTTGTCAAACCCATAATAAACACAGGGAGACAAAAAAGATGAACAATTCCGGGTTCATATACAGTATCTCTATTCTTATTTTTACATCCTACACTCTTCAGTCTTGCACAGTTCACTCAATAGTTAAATTTTGCAAGCGTAACCATTGGTCAAACCATAAAACACCATAAAAAAGGGTATTAAAACCCAAACTCTGCAATTTGTGGGGGAAAAACCCCCACAAACATTGCATTGGTGGTTTGGTGGCCACATACATTCTTGTCCGTTGACGCACTTTGATGGTACCACTTCCACTTCATTAGTTTTCTCAAAAATAATGTGATACATTGCCTATATAAAATGTAAAGACTTTGTAATTTTCATGTTACTCTAATGAATTATCTATAAAGAACTGGAGAACTTGAGAGCAATATGAGAAGAAACAAACACTATTTGATGACAAAAGGTACTGCAACAGTCTCAACAGGAGCAAGAGTTTATACACAACATAGTGCAAAGAATGTGCACTCAATCCTGGCATTCAAATGGGCCCTGCCGCTTCTTCTAAGAGTTCAAAGGAACACCAAGAACCACACTCAACCTTATCTTACGCTCATTATAAAATGGCAAAATTTCTGTCTACTCACTCTCTCTCAGTGGGGGGCTTGGGCAGTTCAGAAAGATGCCTATTGACTCAATTACCCCTGTAGAGAGATTCATTTGAATCTATCAGTGGCACAACAACAAAGTCATCATGATATGGCAATCTGATGTACTTTTTTTACACTTTCCTCCATCTGAAAGTACTTCACATTCATGGACAGGCTAAAAACTTTGTATAGTCCTTCCATCCAACCAGATGACACATTTTCCAGTCATTACCTTATTTGGCATGCAAAGTCATGTTTATTCAGAACTATTGCATATCTTTTACCATAAAAGCTCAGTACACTGCCCGTAACTGGCCTCCACCCCACTGCGATTCAGCTTCAGATTCTACTTCTGTTTTCTCGAAAATTAAATCAATCTAATGGCTAATAAAAGTACAAGTATCTCACATCTGATTGAAATACAAAAAAATCCCATCATCACATCTAACTAAACCAGGGGTGGGCAAACGTTTTGACTCGTGGGCCACAATGGGTTATAAAATTTGACAGAGGGGCCGGGCCGGGCCGGGAGCAGAAGAATGGAGTGTTTGTGTGAACTAATATAATATATATAATATAAATGGCATATAAAAGCCATTACATAAAAGGTTTTGGCCTTTAACAGGTAACAAAGCATGAATATGCAAGGCTTATTGTACAAATCATTTTCCAAATGCATTTTTTTCATAACACAGTAGAGAAATAAACCTTCAATTTCAGTGGGAACAGTGTTGTTGGTCTCCCAGTGCATCAAAGTCTGGAGTTAGTTTTGTTGTGGTTATTCTCAGGATAGATCTGAGGTGCTGGTCAGTTAACATGGATCTGTGACTGGCTTTGTTGATGTTCATGATGCTGAAAGTAGGTTGAGCCAAACAACGCCAGCATCTTCTGTGCTGTCCCCTGGTGTCATGTTTGCTCGGCTGCACCTGCCTCTCTTGCCTCCCTCTCTTGCTTTTTCAGTCTCATCGCCCCCCTGCCACACATTCTTTAATTAACATCAGCTGCATTCACTCAGTCCTTCACCCTACTTATGCTCTGCTCATGTACCACTCCCTTGCCAGTTCGTCACCGCTCTTATGCGGACAACCAGTGCTATCTTTTTCTGGTCTCTGTGTTTCCTTCGTGCCACTAGTTTGTCTTTGTCGGATTATTACCTGTTTACCCCATCAGAACCTAGCTATTCTCTACCTGCTCCTCCTCACCCACGCAGCCACGGGCAGCCTCCACCAGCCAGGTCGGTGCACAGTCCTACAGGCTACCACCGCTTACCACCGTCATCTACACTGTCTCCTCAGCAGGGGCGTTGCTAGACTTAAATCTTACCTCCCTCAAACTCATCTCTCCTTTCTGCTTCCCTCTCTTTGCCTCGAAAAAACAGAAATTTTCTGATATCCATCTACAGGAGGAATTAGTCATTGTTCAGATAGTGTAGCTATCACTCATGGAAACTTTACTTTCACAGCGTTTTCATACATTATCTTACCTGCTCGTCGCGCGACGTACGCTAATTGGCATTTGAAACGTGCGCGCGGTCGGTATACACGGGCACGCCACGCGGGAAAATAGTTTCCACGCGCAGCTGCAGCATCGTTTTTGCAGCGTTATTGCAGCACGTTTTTGTTTTTATTGTGTTTCTTTTACGTGCGTCAATTGGTTTATTCATTCATTCATTCATTCATTTTCTACCGCTTAGTCCCTGAACGGGGTCACGGGTGGGGCCGGAGCCAATCCCGGCCAGCAATCGGGCGAAGGCGGGGTACACCCTGGACAGGTCGCCAATCCATCGCAGCATAGGTCGAATAATAACCCTTACAAATATGGGAATGTATTTACTGGGGCACAGCTGATTTACACTGGGGCACGTGCCCCAGTAAAAGTGGTCTAGCGACGCCCCTGCTCCTCAGCCTGTTCCACCTTCATCGGCCAGCCAGTGAGTGACCCCTCTGTTCCGCAGCTCAGCCCCCTCTCTTCTCCACAGTGACTATCTCCATACTGATCGACACCCGGTCCCACAGTCTGTCTTATCAATGCTTAATCCTCACCGCCATTGTAAACAGTTGTATAGCACTTAATAAATACGCTTGCACTGAAGTCAGCCCTCTGGGTCCGTTTTCCTTCCCACACTCACCTTCCCGTGGGTGTGCGATTCTAACACCTGGAGGTCTAGAAACATGGCTTCATTAAGTGAAGCATAAAAGTCATTCAGTTTAAGAGAGCTGAACTTCTCCTTTAAAATGGAGACAGACTGAAGATCAATTAGTTCCAATTACAGCTCCTGTGGTGCTGTTTCAGGGTCTTGTGACAGGGGGCAGAACACCAGCTGAAGTGACTTGTCAATTTTTTCAAAATCAGAGAACTGTCGGCAGAATTCTCCATGCAGGTCGTTCAGTGATTTGCTGTATTTCTTTGCATTTCGGGTGGCCTCTTTCTGCATGGCTAGTGTGGGAAAATGAGCAAAAGATTTGTTTGAAATTCGTCTGGAGAATAAAGTCAGCTTGGATTTGAAGGCTCTTGCATTTGTGTACATGTCATGCACAAACTGATCTTCTCCCTGTAGCTTCATGTTCAGCTCAGTCATGTGTGGGAAAAAATGTCCACAGCAAACGCAAAGTCACAAAGTCAGTTCTTGTCGCTCAGCTCAGGAAATTTGCTCTCCAAAAATGCGTTAATCTCTTCTTTAAGCTGAAACACTTTGCCCAAACTTAACCAGCGGACAAGAGAGTGGTAAAGTAAGTCCTGGTGATCCGCATCGGTTTCCTCCAGGAACGTAATGAACTGACGGTGCAGAAGTCCCCTTTCTTGTATAAAGTTAACAAGTCTTACGACTGGATTCACGGCATGATTAGGCTGCAATACAGACTTACAGAGATTCCTGATGAATGATGCAGTGAAGGAAAGTAATATCCCAGTCAGGGTTTTCCTCTTTCATTTTATCCTGGATTCTTTTCAGCAGCCCGACGTTTTATTCCAGTTAAATTTGGCGATCCATCCGTGCTGACATTGGCAATTTACTCCAAGGTAGCTTCATTCTCTCGATGACAGCAGAAACCCGGTCATATAAGTCCTCTCCTTGCGTATTTCCTTTCAGGGACTCCATGGCCAAAAACTCCTCCCTTATCTCAAAACTGTCATTAATCCATTGGATAAAAATTAGGAGCTGAGCAGTGTCTTTTATGTCGTTACTTTCATCCAGTGCTAGTGAATAAAACTTAAAGGACTCCGCCTTTTTGTTTAAATCACTGGATATATCTTCATCAGTAAGTCCCACACGGCGAGTCACTGTTCTGCGTACTAAACAGATTTTTTTTTTTCAAACTTGCTTTTGCTCTCCAGACACAAGAGACCTGCTGTTTCTACCTTGCATTCTTTCAAAAACTGTCCTTCAAAAACTGAATGAGGTTTAATGATAACATAATTTAATAATATAATTTGGACAAGGTCAGTGGGCTGGATTAAAAAGCCTAACGGGCCGTAGTTTGACCATGCCTGAACTAAACCATCAGAATTACTCACTGTTACACAAAAACTATGCCTTAAAATTAAAACATAGATCTCTATATTTTGAATACAACACTTGACTAAACATTGGTTAACATTGATTTGACAGTGATTGAACAGTAATTATCAATCAAATCTTTATTGTATGCACAAAGCCATTATTTTTACTTTTTCAATAAACTCAGTGTTTTGTTTTGTTTTTTTTTTCTCCCTCAGACACACACACACACACACACACACACTACCTGCAGTTTCTTTTTGGAGGGATGTGTGTACTACTTCCCTTTATCTGTGACTCAGCATTATTCATTTTTTTACTTGGATTCTCTCAATGTAAAATCACTTTTTGTTAATCAAATCAAATCAAATCAGATTTATTTATATAGCACTTTAAAAAAACATCCAGCTGACCAAAGTACTTTACATGGGAAAAAAAATCACAATAAATGACTAAAATAAAGTAAATGAGATCAGTGCAAATAAAAATAAAACAGCACAATAACACAGACACACATAACATATGTTCAATAAATTAAAATTAAATTAAAAGGAGTTAAAAGGAATGCAGTGATTAAGCAATGATTTAAAAGTAATGAGGTCAGTAGCTGATCTAACATTAAAAGGTAGACTATTCGATAATTTAGGGGCTGCAACAGTAAAAGCATGATCACCCCAGCGTTAATATCTGACCACAGGAACCTCTAAAAGAAACAACACAACCTGATAATGAGTTTAAGCATATACGTAGTTTAACTATCAACAGTAGTATGCCAACCTTCTCAACAGTGTCTCAGAAAGTTAAAACAGGCAGTGGCAACCCAACGGTGTTAACAAGCTGCCTGGCTGCGGATACCTCACGGTGACAACACAAGCAGCACTTTTGTGATTGGGCTTGTTGCTCAGGTGAATTCCATACAAACCGGCTGGCTGTGAGAAGGGAGGTGGTGTTTAGAAAGTTATATCAAGTTATCTAAAATATCCAGTTGTTTACTTGTTATTTAATATCCTATTGTAAGATTTGAGTCTTATAGACTCTAGTTACTTTATCAGCTTTAGTTACTTCTCATACCTGTAATTCCCTTTAGTTACTTTTCATAACTTTTTCCTTGTTTACAGCTGTATTGATAATTGTCCAGAACTACTGAGCTTTGGTTATTTTAATACATTTATTCTCCTTGCTCATATGTCTTATAAATGTAATGAAGTAGAATCTGCCCACTTTGAATGCTGTAACTTCTGTGTAGAGACTAGATGTCTGCATCTCTTTGTGACCAGACAGTCTATTTACATTTTAACAGAGTCCTGCTAGCCCGTTTCACACCCACACCTAGACGGTTATATGCTCGAATTTCCTAGTACTTGTCAAAAGACGAGCAGCAGCATTTTGCACCATTTGGAGATGATTGAGAGAAGACTGGTTAACACCATAGTACAAAGCATTGCAATAATCAGAAGTGATAAAAGCATGAATTGCAATCTCAAATTCATTAAAAGAAAAGAATGACTTGCCCTTGCTTAACAGCCTCAGGTGGAAGAAGCTAGATTTCGCAACTGAGTTGATCTGCTTGTCAAACCTCAAGTTGTCATCAACCATCACCCCTAGATTTTTTACAGTCAACTTCAGGTGTTGAGCTGGGGGGCCCAGGCCCTGGTTAGAAGCAGTTAGCTTCGCCAGGTTGCCAAATAGCACACACTCAGTCTTATGTTCATTGAGTTTTAAAAAGTTAAGTGCCAACCATGATTTCAAGTCTGTCAGACAGTCAAACAGCAGCTGTAATGACATTCCTCTTGTTGCCTTTAACGGTAAGTAAATCTGAATGTCATCAGCATAACAATGAAAAGAAAGGCCATATTTCCTTAAGATAGATCCCAGTGGGGCATGTACAAAGAAAACATAATGAGACCAAGCACAGATCCTTGGGGGACACCACAGGACAGGATAGCTGAGGATGACAAACAGGTAGCAATATTAACAATAAAATGTCTATTTGTGAGATAAGATCTGAACCAGTTAAGAACAGTACCTTGAATTCCTACGCACTGCTCCAAACGAGATAAGAGGATTCCATCATCTACTGTATCGAAGGCAGCAGTGAGATCTAAAAGCACCAATAAAACTGAATCCCCGGCGTTCCCAGCAAACAGGATATTGTTACTGATTTTTAATAATGCAGACTGTATATATATTTTACTGAATATATATTAAAGCAATTTTAAAAGTGTTAAAAAAATAATAATGATGCAGACTCAGTGCTATGTTTTGATTTAAAACCAGATTGAAATTGCTCCTCAATGCCATTATCTGTTAAAAAAGATTGAAGTTGTATAAAAACAATCTTCTCCAGAACTTTAGACATAAAAAATAATTTAGACACTGGTCTAAAATTAGAAAACACTAAAGGATCAAGATTTGGCTTTTTGAGAAGAGGCTCTTTTAAAAGCATCTGGAACTGAGCCTGTCCTTAAACATAAATTAATTAAAGCCAGAAAGCTAGGCCCAACGGAGTCAAAAACATCCTTAAACAATCTAGCTGGCAAACAATCCAAAGAACAGTGAGATGCTTTCATGTGGTGAACCAGTTCAGATAGCAGAGGTAAGGATACAGGCTCAAACTGATCAAAGACAGCAGAATGCAGAGGAATATCAGCTGGGTCGGGATTAGTAGAACTGGAGGACTGCCTAATGCTAGTGATTTTATCAGTAAAATATTGAAGAAAACCCTCACATACTGCTACAGATGGCTCGGGATGAGAAGCAAGGTTACATGGGTTGATAACAGAATTAATTGTACTAAACAAGACCTGAGGTTTATGGTGATTGCTGGTGACAATGCTGGAAAGGTAGCTCGATTTGGCAGATTTTACAGCCTTCTGATAGTCAGAGAGACAATCCCAGAAATAGTGGAGAAAAACATGAAGTTTATCCTTCTTCCATTAGCGTTCAGCTTGCCGACATCTTTGTCTAAGTGCCCGAGTAGAATTGTTTAGCCAGGGTACTGTTTGCACCTTGGCTGGTCTGCGTCGAAGAGGGGCGATAAAATCCAATATATCCTGGCAAGTGGTCGTTAATGAACTCAGTAGTTCCTCAGGATTCGTGTAAGAGGAGACATCATCCACCAAATACAGACCAGAGTTTTTAAAATGAATAGAAAACTCTCCTGCTGTAGAAGAAGTGACAGTACGTCTAAAAGCAGCAGGA
>NW_018127945.1:2836142-2840417 GCF_001952655.1 Monopterus albus | reverse complement strand
CAAGCGGTACTTAATGAGTTTAACAATTCCTCAGGATTCATAAGGGAGGAGACATCATTCATCAAATACAGACCAGAGTTTTTAAAACGAATAGAAAACTCTCCTGGTGTAAAAGAAGTGACAGTATGTCTAAAAGCAGCAGTAATAAAAGGTTTGTCTACCAGTGATGGAGCAGCAACATTGAATAAAACAGGCAAGTGATCTGAAAACCGAGTCACATATTTTGGTAATGGAAACAGGCAGTCCATGAGAGATCACAAGGTCCAGTGTGTGTCCACGCTCATGTGTAGGGCCATGCACCAACTGAGTGAGGTTAAAAGAGTCAATAATATTTAAAAAGTCTTTGGCCAATGGGTCCTCAGGACAGCAGATATGAATGTTAAAATCACCAAGTATTAAAAGTTTATCAAAACCCAAGAAGTCAGAAAACACTTGAATAAAACCCAAGGTTGAATTTAGGAGGGTGAAAAACCACTGCACACAGCAGTGGATAAGACAGCTCTACCACAAACAGCTGTAGCTCGAAGGTGGAATAGGAGTCCACTGTGAGCTGCCGACATTTAAAACTGTTTTTAAAAACTGACGCCAGGCCGCCACCCCTGCCTGATGTGCGCGGGGAGCTAAAGAAGGAGCAATCCGGTGGGAGAAGTTCAGAAAATACATAATGCTCACCGTCCTTTAGGCAGGTCTCGGTCAGCATCATATATCCAGTTCCCGCGATATAAAAAAAGTCATTCAAAATAAAAGTCTTGTTGAGATCTGGCATTAATCAAACCCATCTGGATTGATGAAGCAGAGTACAGCGGCTGGGAAGACCATCTCAGTGGGCGGAGGTTGGCCCAGTCCACACCTCTTCTCGGGTGTCGCAGAAACTGGCAACATAGAATTGGCGCCGATGAGTCCGGACCAATGGGCCGAAGGTAAGTGCAAGTGAAGCCAGTGGGAGCTAAACACCAAAGGGCCTTAAGCCTTACAGCCACTCCTCCCCTCTTCCCTCATCTTTTAGGCCACTTTCTTTATGGGCAAACGAAGCAAGGACGGCAAAGGTATGTCGGTACCTTCGCCAGTGGGGGTGGGAGAGACTTCGCATGATCCCAGCCGAATACACTGGGACACTTTTCCATGGACAGTCGAATGTTAAGAAGGGCTGTGCGATCATAAACTAAAATAGCCAATGCATTCCAAGTAACAGTCAAAAACAGGGATAACAGTAGCACAAAGGGGAGCAATCGACGGCAGGCCACAGGCAACGGCGCCATCTAACCGGAACTGGAATCAATACCATCAATACAACCAATACTTTTCCCAATACCATCATTTCTTATTTTAACCTTACATGCCTAAATACTACTTATTGTAAAAAAAAAACACATAAATCATCTTTATTGATTACCTTTGTTTACTAAATATCTTAACTTTCTACTCTATGCATTTCAGCTTTAGCTCTTTAATAATTCTTCTCTCTCCCCCAACTCCTCTTGCTGTTTCCAGTTTTGCATTCCACTCGTCCACTGCCACATAGTCATCCATCTCTCTCTGGTTTGTTTGTTGTTTCCTGGGAGTCTTCCTCCTTGAATAGTGGACATTCTTGTAAATATTCTTGTTCTGGTGGGACTTCAAATTATAAAGAAACAATCTGTTCAATGGTGCTCTGCAACTCCCCCTGTAAGGTCATTTCTGACACTGGGTCATCAAAGGTCAGCGCTGCTTCAGTGGCCTGTGTTTCCTGGGCCTTTTCCTGGTTCTACCTGGGGCACATTTTTATAGCTTTTCTGACACTATGCTCTTAAGAAGTGCAAGACTGTCAAATTTCAGCTGCAGTCTAAAGATTGTTAGACCCAGTTCTTTAGTTGAAAGCACGAGAAGAGAAGACAGGAGAAAACTGTATAAAATCAACAGAAAATTTACTCAAAGTCTGAGCGCATGTAAGGCAAAGCAGCGCTGGGCTCAGAGCGACAGAACTTCCACAGGAACTCTGTCTCCAAAGAGCTCCGAGCTATCATCTGTGGTCACATTTATCTTCTTGGGCTGAGGCTGCCCCATACAGCCACTGTTTTTCTTTTATCAACTTTGATTTATGATCGCTAGACACTTCTAGATATTCGTAAATTAATGTCTAGTCCACCATGTGTCTATCGAGGCTTCCAATCGAATCCACCACCACCCCCATTAGCGTCCATACCTTTGTTCCTCTGGCGCTCTGTTGGCCCCCCTCCGGGCTGTTTTCACCGTAGGCGACGGGGGAGGCAAGCCGGACTTCATGTTAGATTGAAATCCTGTCTAGATTCACTGTCAAGGACGGAGCAACTCATGGAGCATGGTGACATCAATCCAAGGTGGACCATGACTCATAACTACTGCTTTCTTCGTCCGGTCGACTCTGAAGCCGACCCCGATTTGCCCATGCTGCTGACTTGTGAGACACTCCCACCGGCACCGCACTCTAGACAATCTTCGTCCAGTGGCTCATGCTGCTTCGCTTCAGGATGGGCCGGCCCCGCTCCTTCTTGCGCTTTTTAATGCAAGATCCCTCAACAACAAGACGTTCATTCTTAATGACTTGACTGGACGTGCTCTTTCTCACTGAGACCTGGTTAACGCAAGGCGATAATAGTCTGTTCTCTGAGCTCCTTCCAGCTGGATATTCGTTTTTTAACACTCCGCACCCCTCTGGCAGAGGCACCGGTCTGGCGTCTGTTTTTAAATCTACCTTTAAATACCAATCAGGTTTGAGGGCCTACCACAGTACTGAATCTGCATTAATGAAGGTCCATAATAATATCACTATGGCCATCAATGCCAAGTGCCCTGTCATTTTAGCTCTCTTAGACCTCTCTGCGGCCTTTGACACCATCGACCATGCAGTTCTTCTCTTCCATCTGGAACATTACATCAGTCTCAGAGGCGTGGTGTTACAGCAGTTTACGTCTTTTTTAATGACTAAGTCCTTCTCAGTAGTTATTGACAACTTCTCCTTTGCCTCTGCCCCTCTTTCTTCTGGCATTCCCCAAGGCTTGATTCTGGCTCCGCTACTGTTTTCTTTATATATGTCTCCTCTCGGCTCAATCATATCGAAGCACAACGTCCACTTTCATTTTTATGCAGATGATGTTCAGATCTATTTGCCGCTGGTGCAGCACGATTCAAATGCTCTAACCCCTAAACATTGTCTATCCCAGAACTTTCTTCATCTAAATGAAAGTAAGATGGAATACATTGTTTTTAGCCTCGATTCTTCCGCTACTGTACCTCATCTAGGGCCCTCGGTCCCATCACTTACAGGTACTGTCAAAAACTTAGGAGTGTTGTTTGACAGCGGCCTTAAATTCGACAAAGGGGTCAGATGTGTGGTCAAAACCAGCTTCTTTCACCTGAGGCTTTTAACTAAAGTGAAGCCCTTTCTGTCACATGTTGATTTAGAAAAAGCCATTCACGCTTTTATTTCTTTGCGACTCGATTAGTGTAATGCCCTTTATATCAGAATTAACCAATCTCTTCTTTGGAAGCTATAGCTGGTACAGAATGCTGCTGCTCGTCTATTCTCAAATGCCCCAAAGTATTCCCACATCACTCCTGTTCTTTACTCGCTGCACTGGCTGCCAGTGAAGTCCAGAATTTATTTTAAGGTGTTGTATTCAAATCTATTAATGGAACGGCCTCGCTCCATTATATCTGTCCAATCTGCTGTCCATTCGCACTCTGCTTAGGGCTCTGTGTTCCTTGGAACAGGTGTTCCTGGTCGTCCCGCGAACAAAATACAAAAAATGGGGCGATTGTGCATTTTCTGTTTACGGCCCAAAGCTCTGGAACTCTCTACCGCTGGAGTTACGGTCCATAACTGAGTTAACTAAAAACTTGTCATTTTAGACAGGCTTTTTGTGGTTAATTTGCTTCATGTTGATGTCTTTTAGCTTGCTGTTTTATATTTATATTGGATATGGAAGCCTAATCATTACCTTTGGATTTATATCTTCTTTTTTTGTGTTTTTAGTTTCTCTTGTTTTGCTCTTATTTTGTATGTGTGTGGTCATGTATTTTATCTGCTGTTCTGTGAAGCGCTTTGGGCTCCTACTGAGTTGTAAAGTGCTATACAAACAAAGTATTATTATTATTATTATTATTATTATTATTATTATTATTATGACCGCCACCAGGGCTGTCGACCTACAGGGTGCTGGTGGAAATTGCACTACTGTTGGTTGAAGAAGAAGAGGCAGAATGATTCATAGAGAGAGAGAGAGAAGAGGAAAGGCAGGAGGATAGGTCTGAGAACAG
>NW_018127945.1:2826677-2835798 GCF_001952655.1 Monopterus albus | reverse complement strand
GATTCTGGAGTGAGTTAGATGAGGTGATGGAGAGTATTCCCAGAGGGGAGAGAGTGGTGATTGGGGCAGACTTCAACGGGCACGTTGGTGAGGGGAACAAAGGTGATGAGGTGATGGGCAGGTTTGGTGTTAAGGAAAGGAACCTAGAAGGACAGATGGTGGTGGACTTTGCTGAGAGGATGGAAATGGCTGTTATTCTGTCCTCACAGTGGCGTCCCATGTCCAAAGTTAGACAGACAGCAAAAAAAAACTCCAACAAGCCGTGTTCTTGAAAAAATGTGCAGCATTACTGATTGGTTCTGTAAAAATGAAACGAATACAAAGATAGGTATCAACAACTTACGATGCATGTGCAAGAAATATTACATTGAACCAAGTGTACACAATGTGTGTTACACACTAACGCGCTATGTACGTTACAACATAACACCTGTGCAACTTTAAATAAACTGGGTCCTAGTTACAAGGATAATAAACAAGAAAGTATGAGCGCTAAAGGAAAATAAACCACTAGCATTACACATTTACACATATAGTAGAGCTAGCAAACAAGCGACACATCATTTCACATAAATTACCAATGTGTGAAAGACTAAATAATTTTCTAATGAAAACACTAGTACAACAATAATTCCATGTTTTCAATTACGGACATAGCTACTCCAAGGCGTAAACGTTGGTAAACACCAGTGATATACTGTAAGCTGTCCACCATTTCACCGTGTGGTGGATAAACAAAACTTAACGCAAAACCATCCACTAGGGGGTAGTAAATGAACAAGATTTCCAGCACAGCTGTAGTTAACACCTATTTCCAGAAGAGGGAGGAACATAGAGTTATATATAAGAGTGGAGGTAGGAGGTATGCAGGGAGACTACATTCTATGTAGACGAGGCAATCTGAGAAACATTAGTGACTGCAAAGTGGTGGTAGGAAAAAGTGTAGCCAGACAGCATCGGATGGAGGTGTGTAGGATGACTCTGGGGGTCAGGAAGAAGAGGAGAGAAAAGACAGAAAAGAAGACCAATTGGTGGAAGATGCAAAAGAAAGAATGTTGTGAGGAATTCAGACAGAGGTTGAGACAGGCTTTGGGTGGTCAGGAAGAACTTCCAGATGACTGGGAAACTACAGCAGAAGTGATCAGGGAGACAGATAGGAAGGTGCTAGGTGTGTCATCTGGAAGGAGGAAAGAAGATAAGGAAACATGGTGGTGGAACAAGGAAGTACAGGACAGCATTCAGAGGAAGAGGCTAGCTAAAAAGAAGTGGGACATAGAAAGGACTGAAGACAGTAGACAGGATTACAAGAAATTGCAGCATAGAGTGAAAAGGGAGGTGGCAATGGCCAAACAAAGCATATGAGTTGTGTGCCAGGTTAGACACGAGGGAAGGCGAGAAGGAGTTGTACAGATTAGCGAGACAGAGAGATAGAGATGGGAAGGATGTGCAACAGATAAGGGTGATTAAAGACAAAGATGGAAAAGTGCTAACAAGTGAGGAGAGTGTGCAGAGAAGATGGAAGGAGTATTTTGAGGAACTGATCAATGAGGAAAATGAGAGGGAAAGAAGGATGGAAGAGGTGAATATTGTAGAGCAGGAAGTAGCTAAGATTAGAAAGGATGAGGTGGCATTGTGATCTGTAGTAAGAGCAAAGAGCAGGTGGAGGAACACCCGGAAAGGTGGAGGTCTGCTCTGGAAAGAAGAGGAATGAAAGTCAGTCATGGTAAGACAGAATACATGTGTATGAACAAGAGGCAGGGAAGTGGAACAGTGAGGTTACGGGGGCTGAGGTCAAGAAGGTGCAGGAGTTTAAGTATTTGGGGTCAACAGTCCAGTGTGATGGGGAGTGTGGGAAAGAGGTGAAGAGGCGAGTGCAGGCAGGTTGGAGTGGGTGGAGAAAGGTGTCAGGAGTGTTGTGTGACAGAAGAGTGGCAGTAAGAATCAAAGGAAAGGTGTACAAGACAGTAGTGAGACCAGCTATGCTGTATGGGTTAGAGACTGTAGCAGTGAGGAAAAGACAAGAGGCAGAGATAGAGGTAGCAGTTCTTTTACATACATAGCTATTAACCTGGCTCTTCAACAAAAATGGCTAACAACAACTTCAACAAATGCAATTAGCTGAATAAATGCCTTAGAGGCACCACACTCCCCGCGTCACCTATGTGAGGTCACTAAGAACATGGGAATACCCTGGTAACTAGACCAATATTGTTTTTACATAGAAACAGAATTCCAGCATAGAGGCTAACTATGTCCCATAGACAAGACATTACAAACCAAAATATGAAAAAGCAATAGTTTGCTCACTGCAGGGCTTCGTTAGCAATTATACATTGCACAGAGAGAATGACGTTTCTAGCAAAGCTTCTTTTCAACAGACATGGCAAACTCGGAAATTCCAGCTTCCCCATTCAACTGGAATGCATCTTAAGCTACCAAGTTATTTCTGTACAGATTAAATAAATAAAACTGTAAACTCACTTCGACTTTGTTGTTCTCTCCTTGCTCAAAACAGTTCTGTTCGTGCTCTTTACAACACAACAAGTAGCTAGAGCCAATGAGAGCGTAGGAAATGGGGTCACATGTTGAAAGATGGCCAATGAGAGCAAAGGACAAGAATGACTGGTTGGTTGGTTGGTTGATGTCAGGTGGATGGCCATTCTGTAGTTTTATTGATTGCAGGGAGGCATCAGCAGACAGTCTTTTAAGAATAGTGAGAGATTTAATTTCTCAGCACACAAACGCTAAGTTGTCCTGTAACTCAATAACAGGTAAGGTTAGGGCCATCTGTTTTAATTATTACTCATTCAATTCTGACAAATAAAGGTTTTCTGTCAGTGTTTGAGCATGTGATGTGGATGTGTTTATGAGTTTGAATGCACTTAATTGCTAAAAACTTTGAAAGACTAAATTGAATTAGGAGTGGGGTGGTAGTGTGTGACACCAGTAAAGGTAGAAAAACATTTTAAAGGTAAAACTTAACAATTCTTTGTGGTTCACACTTAAGAGCACACATGCGCGCCTGTTCATATGAGACAGATATGGGCAACATAAGCTCAACCATAATCAGGCCACATGTGGCATGCCATCATATAAACAGTGCCATCATTGCCAGACCCGGCCCACATCGGGTTGACATACCACTTGCCATGCCCGCAGTGCCGGCTTGATGCCAGATCTGGCCCAGATCTGTCTGCTATGTGGGATGAATTAAAAAAAGCATGTGTTGACATACATTATCTACAAGGTAGGACCCACTTGTCAGTGTCAGCACTGGTGGTGTTTGAGAATTATGATTAATCCAAAGAGCAGGCCCAGCTAATGGAGGGCTGCTGTAGAGGGCATGACCTGATCATACAGTCATAGCCATATTTCTAACCTTGATTTATTTTTAAATGTCTCTCTGGGATCATCATGTTTTCCTCTCACTGCCCCACCATCTGTCCCATTTATCTATTTTAATTGGAGGATACATTATATATTTAAGATATATGTAGAAGCTTTTACTCATCTAATCACACAGCATCAATTTGCTTCCTATTTTCTTTGCCAACTGCATTATTTGCCTTTTAGTGTTCTCCCGCTCATCTGTTTTGTGTGCAGTATCTTAACACCCTGACTTTCTATATTTTTAAATGCTGATTTGTCACCTCCCCAATACTTTCCCACATATTTCTATCATTAATCTGTTATTGTTTTTTAATTGGTCTGTTCTGCTAATGCATTTTGTTGTTGGCAGGATATCTTCAGGTGTTATAAAAAATTTGGCTGAAATCTGAAGCGTTCCCCAAGGAGAAAGTGTTACAGTAGGCTATATATTTAGGCCCAAATCTTTTTTAGACATGGTAGTGGTGTTGGATGGTTGGTCCAACATTACATCTGACTGTAATGTTGACTGTTCACTCAAGTCAAAACAAGTTTCAAAAGAAACATGATAAACATTTTGCAGACTTCCCAGCATCCACTGTTAAGATCCATCTTGTCCTGAGACATTATGGAAACTTTGCATTTTTTTTTTTCATTCATTTTCTACTGTTTAGTCCCTTGCGGGGTCACGGGACTTTGCATTTTATACATGTTAAATTAAGTCATGGTTGCTTTTTATTACATAATAGTGAAAACTGTGTCAACAGTGCCTTCTTAGCTACAATGCTAATATTGCTAGCAGCAGATTGCTAAGTTTCAGAAACTAAAATGGTGCTCTTTTTTTAACAATCTTGGTAGCTGTATCTGCATGCTCATGCTGATGCTGTATATTGCCAAGTGAATAGGTTGTCTGTCTTTGGTTTCGATGGGAGGGTCTCACTGTACAGTTCTGGAATTTCAGAAACAATTGTGCTAATTACTTTTTCATTCATTCAAGCAGACTGTACCTACAAAGATCAGCACAGCTGGCATCAAAGTTCAACAAATGTGAACTTTCAGAACAATCCTGCTCCACTCAGCACAACACCTGTAGAGCCATGACAGTGTACCATTGTTAAATTGAGACAGCTAAAAATGATTTACAGTTTGTTGGTTTACTTCATTAAAGTTCAGTGACAGTAAACATAATACATTCTTCTACACTTCCTCTTAGTCCACATGTGTGCAATAACCTAGAGGCACCAGGTCCTAAGTGGAGGTGTATTCAAATGAACACAGCTGAGGCTGTGCTCATTTATATCATCAGTGTTGGTAAATACACCACTAAATGGAAAAACTGCGGTGCTGCAACATTTTGCGAACCTGATGGGAATTTGCGAAAAATTTATTAAGTATCCACTTAGGCTATATCTTTTGAATGGCAAACTTGGCAAACTAAGACGTTGAACATGTCAAAGATTACACCTGTTAAACATCAACCATTGCCATTGTTTAGCATTTAGCTCAGCAATACAATCTTACAGGCAGCCCATAAAGCTGTTAGTCATCCTTACATTTTATTTTCTTAGAAGTTCAAACCCTGAAAGATGTGTTAAATGGGAGGCTGCAGCTTTGCAAGATGGAAAATAGCTGAGCATTGATGTAGGTTTGTGCTCTGACTGCCTTATAGTTAATTAGCTGTTTAATTTAGAAAAACATAGCTGAGCAAGGATTCTGTAAACAAGGATAAAAAACTGGAGGAAAGGATGGCAAATTTGTACTGCTGCAATTTTAAAAACACCTCAGGCTATTAAAACATCCCTTCTTAAAAATAGAGCCAAGCATGGTCCCTGTGGCCTTTTATCTTTCTCTTTCTTCTCTTCTATTATCTCTCTTATTGCTCTGTGATCTGCCCTTCTATCCCACTCACCCCTGTACATTTTTTTTTCTTTTGTATTGTTTTTTTATTGTTTCTCTTCTCATTTCAAGAGAATGAAAAGATACAGTATATATGATTGATTTACCCACTTCAAATGACAGAAATCATTGTCAGCCAGCCGTTCACTGCTCACAAGTGTGTACTACTAGGAAAATGCACATTGTAATTCAGCTCTTCAACTGCAGTTTCCAAGTGTCTCAGTGTCTCTCATTCAATCCCATGTGTGGTGATAGGACTGATGATAGGTTGTCTTTGTGCAGATACGAAGGATTATTACTGTTACAAAGGACTGAAAGGGAGAGGAGAGGGGTAATCACATTTGAATCTTTCTCCTGGTCAGAGAATGGAAGGTCAGGGGGGTGGATTGAACTGGTCAGTGGAGGCAGGGTGCAATTACTGTATGTACAAGTGAAGAGGAGCATGACCTTGTTAAGAGAATTTTGTTTTTAGAAGCAGGAGAGGGGGCTCAAAGGAGGATGATATTCTCAGGTTTATAGGATAAGAGGCTAAGATGAAGGGGTGTGGAAAGGAGGATGAGAAAGGTGGATGGTGGAAGATTTAAAGGAAACTTTTCATTTAGTTTCACTTTTTACCATGCATACTACATGATTATTTGAGTTTGGTAACAAAAGACCAGATTTATACTTGGTTTCAGAAACATTTTGTGATTACTGATGTGTGATTTATTTGGCAGGTACCTAAAAATAGAAGTTGGCATACTTTGATATTAAAAGGACAAGAAATAAATGGCCAATAAAAAATAAGTGCAACATTCAACCATTTTGTAACAAACTTATTTATATGAGCAGATGCGGAGTTGTGGCTTTGCGCTTATTAAACCAAGCATTCATTGCTAATGAATCATGGTGAGTGTACACTTTTATTAGGGAGACATTTAAGTTTGATGGCTGTTATTTTTTTTTAAACACTCTTTTAATGTGACTGACTTTGTATTGAACACCCAAATGATTCTTCCTCAAATTAAGTTGAAGTTTTGATCTATAAAACAGAAGCGCAGATGGCTCCTCTGTTCACAACATTTTTGGCATATTAAACTGAACCATATTCATTAAATATCACAGTGATACAGCTAACATTAGCATAGTGACTTTCATAGTCAGCCCTGTGAAATAGCTACTCTACAAGGGCTTGCAAGCTAGTTTTTGGCTTTACTACTGTCAGGTTCGCTCGGCGCGACCTGCCTCTCTTTTTCTTTTTTCTCTCCAGCTCTTTTTTTTGTGGCATCCACGCCTCAGCTGTCGCTTTTTGTAATTAGCGACTCGTGGGTTGTCACGCACAGCTGGGGCACGTTAGTGTAATGACTTCCCTACCTTATTTATGCCTCTAGCAGATGCTCCATCGTCGCCAGAGCATTGACTTAACGTGCATTACCAAACTTACCTTACCTAACGGGCATACAGTACCCTGTAACAGCCATTTATTTTGGGTATGTATCGTCATTATGTTTTCCACGCTGACAGTACCTGTGCTGTGGATCACATTTTGTACGTTGGTTATGTGGGTTTTTTTTTATGTTAGATGTCCACGATAGTTTCTTTGCTGTGGATCTCTTTGTTTGTTTTCTTCATGAGGCTAGCCAGACGTTAATTTTCTATCCGAGCTAACAGTTCCTGTGCTGTGGATATCCGTTTTGTTAGCCTGTCTTTTCACCTGTCCATCCTCATGCTCCTGCTCTCCTGAGTTCCGTCGTCAGTTTGTTATACCCGTTTGTCCTGGTCTCCTCCTCCATCTCTGCCCTGCTTTGGTTACCTACTGTATGTACATGGACCTTGTTATGTTGTTTTGTTCCATTAAACCTCCGTTTTTCTACTAGCACCTGGGTCAGCACACTTCCCTCGTCAGGCTGTGATCTTTTGGGTACCAATGTGCAGTCTGTTATATCCCTCGTCCAAGAATTTCTGACTCATGTAAATGTAATCTGACATAGTGACCATTGTATCAGACAAAAATTGTGCAGGCATATCTCCACAACCACAGATTTATTTCAGACTTGGAGCATCATCAGTCCCTCCCTACATTGACTCAAGGGACATCACTTGAAGAAACTGATCACACTTAACAAAGCTCCCTCTGAAAACAAAAGGCTTTACACAACTACTTCCACATTTACTGTAGTACTTCTTTGTAACAGACTTTGATGTTTAAAAGCTGTGGAGTTCCTCTTTAACAAATAATTACTACGGATGTTTGTTTCTCCTTAACATTACTTTTTTGAGCTGATTTGAAACCAAGTTTTTAGGGGTTTTAAGTAAAACTGGAAAAAAAGACCCCAGTGCCTTATAATAACCTTTCTCTGTCTGTGCCCATGACAACTGGACAATTTAGTCTGGGCTCTCACTGCTTGCCAGCAGCTAATGGGAAGACATAAATGGCCCAACTGCTGTGGGTAGAAGTGCCATTAGGTGATTATCACACTGGTCTCCTGCAGACAGAAGGCGACCTGGTATTTAACTCTTAATGGCACAGATCTGCAGGCAGATGTATAAACAGTGCATATGCACAAAAAACTTGCAGACTGCATTTCATACACATAGACTTGTATTTACTGTATAAAACAACTACATGCTGTGAAAATGTGAGCATCTCATGTACTGTATACGTAAGGCCAGTTAGTCTCACATGTTAGTCAAGAATGAAACATCAAAACAACTGCCATGAAATTTGATACCAACATTCATGTTGCCCTAAAATGCTTATAGCCCCCCAGCTTAGCCGCCATGTGTTGGAGTTTACCCCGGTGAACGAGAGGGTCGCTTCCCTGCGCCTTCGGGTCGGGGATAGGTCTCTCACTGTCATTTGTGCCTACGGACCGAATGGCAGTGTAGAGTACCCGGCCTTCTTGGAGTCTCTGGGAGGGGTGCTGTTTGTTCTACTGGGCGACGACAGTGATACCTGGAGGGGCATGATTGGGAGGAAAGGCCCCCCCCGATCTGAACCTGAGCAGTGTTCTGTTACTGGACGTCTGTGCTAGTCACAGTTTGTCCATAACAAACACCATGTTCAAGCATAAGGGTGTCCATCAGTGCACGTGGCACCAGGACACCCTAGGCCGGAGGTCAATAATCGACTTTGTGGTTGTTTCATCTGACCTCTGGCCGTATGTCTTGGCCACTGGGGTGGAGAGAGGGGCGGAGCTGTCAACTGATCACCACCTGGTGGTGAGTTGGATCTGATGGCGGGGAATGAAGCTGGACAGACTCGGCTGACCTAAATGTATTGTGAGGGTCTGTTGGGAACGTTTGGCAGAATCCCCTGTCAGAGAGATCTTCAACTCCCGCCTCCGGCAGGGTTTTGACCAGATCCTGGGAGAGGTTGGAGACATTGAGTCCGAGTGGACCATATTCTCCACCTCCATTGTCGATGCGGCGGTTCGAAGCTGTGGCCGTAATGTCTCCGGTGCTTGTTGTAGTGGATCTTCTATGAAAGAATCTCTCCTGACATTTTTTTTTTCTTTTTAGCAAACTTTCACTCTAACTCTCACCACAGTGAGCCACTCACCCATAAGGTTCCTCCTTACCTCTTTCTTACAGCATTAATATTACCAGAGAGGTGGTGGATGCAAAAACTCGGGTCTGGGAGAATTTCGGTGAGGCCATGGACAGGGACTATCGGTCAGCATTGAAGAAATTCTGGCAAACCGTCCGGCGCCTCAGGAGGAGGAAGCAGTGCCCTGCCAAAACTGTTTACAGTGGAGGTGGGCAGTTGTTGACCTTGACTGGGGATATCGTCAGATGGTGGAAGGAATACTTCGAGGATCTCCTCAACCCCAGTGTCATGTCTTCCGATGAGGAAGCAGAGGCCGGGGGCTTGGAGGTG
>NW_018127945.1:2816808-2826137 GCF_001952655.1 Monopterus albus | reverse complement strand
GGTTCTGTTCATTATTTTTATGGACAGAATTTCTAGGTGCAGCCAGGGGCCGGAGGGAGTCCAGTTTGGGGACCACAGGATCTCTGCTCTGCTTTTTGCAGATGACGTTGTCCTTTTGGCTCCATCAAGCCAGGCCCTCCAGCGTGCACTGGGGCGGTTTGCAGCCAAGCGGGAAGCAGCTGGGATGAGAATCTGCACCTCCAAATCCGAGGCCATGGTTCTCAGTCAGAAAAGGATGGCTTGTTCCTTTTCCGAAATGAGCTTCCTCCTCAGGGTGGCCGGGCACACCCTCAAAGATAGGGTGAGGAGCTTGGTCACCTGCGAGGAGCTCAGAGTAGAACCGCTGCTCCTCCACATCGAGAGGAGCCAGCTGAGGTGGCTTGGGCATCTGCTTCGGATGCCTCCTGGGCGCCTTCCTAGGGAGGGGTTCCGGGCATGTCCCACCGGGAGGAGGCCCCGGGGAAGACCCAGGACACGCTGGAGGGACTATGTCTCTCGGCTGGCCTGGGAACGCCTCAGCATTCCCCTGGAGGAGCTGGAGGAAGTGTCTGGAGAAAGGGAAGTCTGGGCATCTTTGCTTAGACTGCTGCTCCCGCGACCCGGTTCCGGATAAGGAAAATAGATGGATGGACATTCATGTTGCCCTAAAATGAACTGCAAGAACTTTGCGACCTTTAGTAGCATCATCTCAACAGATGTTTAGTTTGCCTTATGATAGAGATACATGAAAAGAGCCTTGGCTGTACTTTGCGTTGAGTGGCAATTTGGTTTCATAGAGTAAACAGTAAACGTGGTTTATTTATAAAGGGCACAGTCATTGAGTTATGCTGAAGTTTCAGTTCTGTAGCAGATTATTTTGCCTTGCATGGCCTGTCAGCTCATTGCGAGTTACTAAACTGCACCACATAATGTATGTTCTCAGTCCAGACAGGGATATTACAGGAATATTATTTTATCAGGGCTTAAATAATAAACAGTAAACTGGGTTTTCCCGTGAACGGAACTGGGTTTTTCCATGAGCCAGCTGACATACTTCGGCACTTTCTATAAAAGTCTGTCTTGGCCCTGCAGTGTAGCCTTTTAGCTATTTAGACAATCTGTACTCATTATGCTAATGTTTATTTTTTAATCTCCAATTACTAAGTTATTTTGCATGAAAACTGATCTAGAATTCTTGACAAGATTTGAAGAATCCCCACATTCCACCTGTTACCACAACTGTCTTGTCATAATATATAAAGAATTTAATAAGCAGTAATGTATTCATATTGCAGACTAGAGTTACAGTATCTCTGTAATATAAAGTGGATTTATTCATCCTCTGAAAAAAAGTCACCACTGACCACACAGCATTCATTGTTAACAGAATAAATGTTCATTGTTCAAAATCAAAATCAATTAAATTACACGCAAAATCACTATGAAGTGTCATGTTGTTGATCGAACTCTTAGATCAGAGGACAAAAAGAATGTATATGCCTATTTCTCTATCTTGACCATATGTCTGTCTTGTCTTCTTACATTACTGAAGGTTTCATGAAAAGTGCATGTGACTACCATACCATATTTTGGAGAAGTATAGATTGCTTGTCTTACTGCAGGCATTCAGAACATTCTTATTAGTTATGTAGTCATGTAAGTGCTGCATGTGATAGCAGCTGTGGGTGAAATTAGATCTGAAAATTGTTTCAAACCATTTCTGTAACAAAACAAAACAAGCACATCTCCTAGAAAATAATTCTAAAGATCGGAGCTGTGGGACAGACACTGAGGCCTGAGTGAGTCGTGCTGAAGTGTTGTCTCATGTTAATTCTGACACCAAGTCATGTCTTAGCCTTGTAACACTCAACCCTGGCTACTGCTGCAGTGGTTGGTCTTTGTCAGGCAGAAGTAAGTGATCCTGCACCTGGGGCTCTGTGTTGCAGTGTAATGTATAACGGTTATTCATTTAATGTCTACTTACTGCATTGGGGGTGCCATCTGTGTCTGTTAGCCGCTGGTGCAGATCAAACCAGACTGTCTGCAAGGAGAAGCATAGCAACAACAACAGCAGCAACATGTCAATCAACAAGACCAATAACAGAAATGACAGAAACTACTAGAGTAACAGCTTGAAGCAGATGTTAGTTAGCCACATCAAGAGATATTAGTAGACACACTGACAGCAGAGACAAGCATGAAAGCAGGAGCTAGTGTCTTTTTACAGTGAAAACAAAGCCCAGCAGGGGAGCAGGAAAGAGGGTTTGGAGAGGAGAGACAATAGATGCATGTTAATAAAAGAAGCACAAAATGAAACTTAGTGAATCATAATGAAGAAGCTAGTGTATAGGCAGTAGAAATAAATTAAAAAAAATTTCACAGGACAAAATTAAAGGGGATGTAGCTTGTAATGCCTGCAAAGACTGTTTAATATGCTCTGCCACCTTAGTTATCGTTGCTATGGCTGTCAATTAGAAAATTACTTGCTCATTTACAGTAGTATGGTTGAGGTACTATAGGCAAACTATGAGATTCTCTCATCAGTCCAAACGTCTCTTGGGACCACTATATATCTTCACCATTGTGCCAGTCAGAGCACATTTTTCTGATATGCGGTGTATATTTTGGGCAGGCAGTGACATTTGGACTTAAGTATAAAAATAACAGAGCGATACTATTTAGTACAAAGTTTCTTTTGAACAGGGACACAGAGGATATGGTTTAGCAGTGTGAGCTAACACTGAATGGGTGGATATTTGCTGGAAATACAGTAACAGGACTGCTTATCCTCTGTGCAAAGGAATAACAGTGTGTCTGCCTTGCATGATATTGAGTATTGCATGAACACTGCGGCTGTACCTGGCTAGGTCCTGCCATGTTTAGATTAGATTAGATTAGATTCAACTTTATTGTTATTACCCATATACAAGTACAAGGCAACGAAATACAGTTTAGCATCTAACCAGGCGTGCAATAACAGCAGTGCTGAGTGCACAGTATCTACAGTATGTACAGTCAGTGCTAATTTACCAATAGATATGTTCAATTGATATTTACAGTAAAATATGTAAGGTAATGTACAATATACAACAGACCTTATGATTTAAATTACAAGTAATGGATAATGTACAGTAATCTTATAAAATACTAGTGCAATGGGACGAAATGGAATGAAATAGTGCAGAATAAGAAGATAAGTTACATGAGTTAACAGTTCAATGGATGTAAATAGTGCAAAGATAAATATACAGTATCTGCATGTGTACAGTACAGTGCAAATGAATAACAGAGCAGTATTCTGTGAGTATGCGCAAGTTAACAGATCACTTCAGTATTACAGGTAACAGAAGTGTATTGCATTAGTCCCGGGAGGAGAGATGAGAAGGGGTGAGGTGTGTGTAATGGAATAGAAGAAGGCAGTGGGGATCATCGGGGGACAGAGTTCAGTAAGAAGACAGCTGTGGGGAAGAAGCTGTTCCTGAGTCTACTGGTCTTGGTCCGGAGGTTCCTGAAGCACCTCACAGAGGGCAGGAGGTCAAACAGTTTGTAAGCAGGGTGAGAGGAGTCTTGAGAATGCTGCGAGCATGTTGGAGATAGCATCCCTGTGGACACCCTCAAAGGCTGGAAGTGGAGTCCCTGTGATGAGTTGGGCAGTTTTCACCACCCGTTGCAACGCCTTGTAGTCAAACACAGAGCAGTTTCCATACCAGACTGTGATGCAGCTGGTCGGGATGCTCTCGATGGCACAGCGATACAAGTTCACCAGGATGGCTGAAGACAGGTGGTTCTTCTTCAGTGTCCTTAGGAAGAAGAGGCACTGGTGAGGCTTCTTAACTAAGCTACAGGTGTTGGTGGTCAAGGACAGATGCTCTGAAATGTGGGTCCCCAGGAATTTGAAGCTGGAGGCACATTCAACAACCATCCCGTTAATATGGATGGGAATGTATGTGCCTCCTTTCTCCCTGCTGTAGTCCACAATGAGCTCCTTGGTCTTGTTAGTGTTAAGGAGCAGGTTATTGTCAGCACACCATACAGCCAGCTGTTGTACCTCCTCCCTATAGGCTCTCTCATCATTGTCGCTGATGAGGCCGATCACTGTGTGTCTGGGAGGCAGGTCATCAAGTGTGCCAGGACCAGGCGCTCGAAGCACTTCATGACAATGGGTATGAGCACTACAGGGCTGTAGTCATTCAGGTACATCAGGGTGGAGAGTTTTGGCACTTGCACAATGGAGGTGGTTTTGAAGCATGTCAGCACAACTGCTTGGGTGAGGGATGGGTTAAAAATGTCCTGAAAGATGCCAGCAAGCTGTCCAGCACATGACCTGAGCACGTGTCGAGGAATGCCATCAGGGCCAGCAGCCTTGTGTGCGTTGATCCGGCTCAGTGCAGCATGCATGTCAGTGGAGGTGAGTGTGAGTTTCTGGTGGTCTTCGGAGGGTTTGGACTTGACGGCTGTCTTCTTGTTGTCCTGGTCGAAGCGAGCATAGATGTCATTTAGCTTGTTGAGGAAGGAGACATCTGTGGTTGTTGGGGTGGAGTTGCTGGATGCCTTTCCATATATATCAGGGGTCAGAGTTTGTGAAGTGTTCCTGCTTGTAGCAGTGCTTGGCCTTCTTGATGCCCCTCCTTGAGTTGGCCCTGGATAAGCTGTAGGCCTGTGCATCACCAAATCTGAAGGCTGAGTTGCAGGCCATCAGCAGGAGCCGCACCTCCTTGTTCATCTGATTTAGGTACATGGTGATCTGTTTCTGGGTTGTGACACTGTCAGTGGTAGTGTTAGTATAGTCCAGCACAGAGGAAGTGTAGGTGTCAATGTCCATGTGAGTGTCACAGGTAGCCAGGGGGCTAACATACTCCAGTCTGAAACAAAGCCTTTGACAAAGCCAAACAAAGCATGTTTGAACAAAGCCTTGCTGGGAATTTCATGCCAAAAAAGCAACTGCTATATGGCTACATGTAGCCTGCAAATTCCAGGGTACCATGTCTGAAAAGTAACAATGTCTAAAATCAGCTGTTTGGAATAGATTCAAAACTATTAATTGTCTGTCACGATGAATGAAAAGGCAAAGGAAAGACAATAAGGCATAACTCCATTCTCTGCTGATTCCAAGTTTGCACCTTTGCCTAAATCTAGATTTCATCTAATGCAGTGTTCACAAACATAAAATCTTAAACTGATCAAAGTAGTCCGACAGATGCTGTGTTTTCAGTCTCCATTTAAAAAATCTAATGAAGGGACCAAGGATGGGTAATCTGTGCAACTATTATTAGAAAATAAAGTAACTGTGTCCATATATATAGTACCTGTGAAAGATTTTTACAGTTACAAAGTATATGAGACACACACAAGTAATTTGTGCACATGTGTACATATGAAATACTTGCACGCATGTCTGTGACACTTCTTGTAGTGATACTGTATGTGAAACAGTTACAATCAAGAAGCCTTTGAAATCATGCATATGAATATTGCACACTGTATGGGTGTGCACATTTCAGTTATGGATGAGATGAAGTAAATCTCAGTATATCCACAGGACACTGGGCTATAATTGAAAGGACTAGATTTCTTCCCTCCTCAAAGACATGGACCATGGAGACGGACTAGTTTAATAGTGAACTGGACAAACCCACTGTTTAATTCATCCGTTGGAGCAGCCATTTACTCACATTCAAGACTTAATGGGAGGGAACACAAAACAGTACAACTACAGTTACGTTAAAATATCCTCTTCAGATACTGTATGACATTAGTAGGGCCAGGTGGGCGGATGGTACATTGTGTGAAGAAACACTGATTTCTAGTTTTCTCCTCTGCATGTGAATCAGAGTTTTAGAAACCTGTTCTAATAAATCACAGTTAGCACTGTCATCAAGGTGACTGATGAGCATCACTGCTGCTACTGTTAATGAATAATGCCTGGATCACTCAGAGGGTAACAGAATTTTTCCAAACACAGCAGGAAAAGCCGAGTCAATGGGGTCTGACTCAGTGGGTAGGGTACATGCGCCCGCACACACACACACACACACACACACACACACACACACACACACACACACACACTTGTTGTGTAAAAGCTACTGGAAACACTGAGTTGTAGAATGAGTCATTTGAGCTTTATGTGACACAGTTTGGTCACAGCTGGACTATGTGTTGTTGGATGTTCAGCACATAAAAGATTTCAGAGGTGGAGGCTCACTGTCTGCTGTTTTCTTCACTGAACAATATACACTGAAATACTTCTTGTGTGAAACACTTTATCCAATAGACCTTTTTTGAGGTGGACATATTGATTTGTTAAACACAGGTGTGACAATGATAAAGTAAAACAAACAAACTGTAAATATAACACTGACATATTGTGCCTCTTGCTTTGGCTAGTGTGTTATCATTCAGTTGCTAATTTAATTTACCTGTCCAGGAGATATACCAAACATTAGCATTCATTTGAAGTCAATTTGTGTTCTGTTAAGTCTAATGTTCACTCTGCTTTTAGCTCTGCCATTGTCTTCACCAGCTCCTGAGAGAAATATGTGGTTATTTAGTTGTGAAATGCTCCAATATGTTCATAGCTAGTTAGTAATTTTGTTTGTTGCTCGGTGCTGAGCAGGTAGCATACAGTTTTTGTTATTTAATTGAAAACGGCTGCCTGCAAGGTTCATAATTATGGAGGCAATTTTGTTTCTTTATTCTGCAGTCAAAGGAAACACATTTGAGAGTAAACTGGTACTGTAATCAAAAAACATTTTTTTGTAGCCCCCCTGTTTTCGTTTCTTTTTTTGTAACTTCAGTCATTCATGGACCTGGAAACATTTCTTTTGTGTTGTGCATGTGTGTTGCATTGTTTTTGTAGTGCATTTTGTATTTACAGCATAATGCTTTACGGTGTAGTAACACGTTTTCAGTTTTTATTAAATTTTTTTGCTACTTGGGACAGCTCAATAAGCTGCAAGCACATTGCTCATTGAGATATTATCACATTATGAAGTTCATATGGCACAACCTCTAGCAAAGAGCAGAGACTATTTACTCATACAGCAAACACGAACCATGTTACCATTCATTTGGAGTCATTTTTCTGACAACCATAATCAATATCAAGTTGTCATTTAGCTCTGTTTTGCTACTCACAAACTTTACCAACTAGGTAGCACTGTGGTTTATCAGGGAATCAAAACATTTAATGTGTGGGGTGTAAAACCAAAACAACAAGCTGAAAGACACTGAAGTGTTCCGTGAAGCTGAAGGAACTTGCAGCGAAAGCTGATATGTCACTACAAGTGACCCTTAACTTAATCTTTTGTAATGCACCATTTTGAGGCAGTTACTGCAGTCAAATACTTTTTTTAGCTCCTACTGAGATTTGCTGATGTGACTTACCGAATGCTGTAATTTTGTTTCATCTGTATAAAGATCATTCTCCTAGAAACATTGTCATGCATGCATATTAGCAGACTCCTGTCAGATTTTAATGTTTCTCTTCCTGGGTCTCCTTCCATGCATTCAGAAAGTGACATTAGGTGCAATTGGACCTCGATCTTGAAGCTCAGCTGGTATCTGTTTTGAAGTACTGACTGATGATAATAATGGAGACAACTGTGATACTAACTGATACTAACAGCCTGCTAGAAATATCACTACAGTATATTTACTCATTTATCACCACTTCTAAGATGTGACCATAATTTTGTTCAGGCCATTTTAGAAAATCTTTGTTGAATAAACAAGAATTCAGAAATTCGAAAGGCAGCATGTATGAATGGCAGAAGAAGCTTTACAAATCAAGTGCCAGAGGGAAGGCCTGTTTTTTTTTTTGTAGGCCAACCCAGAAATTAGTATCATCCTGGCTCCCTAGACAAAAAGCCAGCGGGAGTTTTCCATTGGCTTTTGAAATGTTGTGGAAAATAACCCCTGTGAGAAATAACGGCTTATGACATTTACATGGTTTATTCAGCAAAAACAAAACAAAAAACAAGTAAATCCTTTCCTCTTTGCGTGACCTGATCTAACGAGTGAGCATGGCTGTGTCAGTTAGAATAGCTTGCAAGTGCACAAGTTTAAAAATAATGAGGCTGATGATGTGTAAAATCCCAGACAGCATCTGTAGTTTCATTTAGCAACTTGTTAGCAACCATATTTTTAAGGCTAACGACAAACGTTGACGAGTGTTTGTGTAGAAAGATCTGCCAAAATGAGAAGGGCTTAAAGATCCATCAAGCACGGATGAAATATATAGAGCAGCTGCTAGCACCACAATGCACGGGTCTAGGACCTGGTGAGACAGAGGAGGAGCTGGGCCCGGACGTGGCGCAAACAGTCCCTATGACCAGGGAGTCCGAGAAGAGAAGGATCAAATAGACTCAAGCATCTAAAACGACCTGACAGTAACCACCGAGTCAGTGCCTGGAGGCAGATGGATCCTAGAGGGGCTGGAAAGGGTGATGAGATGGACCAGGATGTCTTTTAAGTCAACAAAATCAAGATCCTTGGTCTTGAAAAAGGGAAGAGTGGTAGATAGGCTCCGCTTCTCTATCTCAGGAATACCAATCCCTACTATCTCTCAGAAGCCGGTGAAGAGTTTGGGAAAGTGTTTTGACAGCAGTCTCAGGGATACAGCCTTCTTTAAGAACACCTGTGAGGAACTAGAGGGATGGTTAAAGGATGTCAACAGGTCAGGCCTTCCAAGGAAATTTAAGGCGTGGTTTCACCAGCATGAGATTTTGCCAAGGATACTGTGGCCACTGCTTCTCTATGATTTCCCTATTTCCACCATATTAGACCTTGAAAGAAGAGTCAGTTGCTTCCTGAGGAGATGGTTAGGGTTGCCAAGGAATTTGAGTAACATCGCCCTGTATGGAAATACCTGCAAATTAACGCTCCCCTTGAAATCTATCAAGGAGGAGTTTAAGGTTTTGTGGGCAAGGGAGGTGCTTCAGCTCTGAGAGTCAAGACATCCAAAGGTCTGTGGGGCAGGAGTAACAGTGAAGACCAGTAGGAAGTGGAGTGCAGAGGCTACAGTAGAGTAAACAGAGCCATGGTTATGCCACTGAGTCCTGGTGGGAACAGTGGCCAGAGGAAGGGCTGGGTTAGGATCTATCGCAACCCCCCATTTTGACAAGACTCAGGGAAAAGAGTGGAGGCAACAAGTCCAGAAGGAAATGAGGACAGTTGTTGAGGAAGAGAGGGACAAAGGGTGACATTGAGAAAAACATCAGGGCTTCTCAACACTGCTCAGGATTGGCAGTTATTAGTGGATTTGGGCAGACAACTCAAGTCCCATCAGAATATTGCTAAGACCTGTCTTAGGCCTGTCATAGTGCTGGTGACTAGGGCAACAAAGAACA
>NW_018127945.1:2814441-2816783 GCF_001952655.1 Monopterus albus | reverse complement strand
AGCGGATAGAGGAGGCTTTTGAGCGGAGGAGGGAGAAATATGACAGTCTAGTCAACAACTGCCATAGACAAGGTTGGAAGGGAAAAGTGCTTGCCTGTAGAGGTTGGGTGCAGGGGTTTTGCAGGAAAATCTCTCTGCAGAGCCTATGCTGCACTCGGCATTACAGGCAAGAAGAGGACTAGTGCCATCTATTGCAGCACAGAGGCAGCAGAGAGAGCCTCTAGATAGCTCTGGATAAAGAGGGTGGGATCTGTGTTTGAGTGTTGCTAGGGCACAAGCTGAGGCTTGACCAACCTCAGCTGGGTCGCCTATATGGGTTACTACTGTATATGCAGTAGTCAATTAATAATTAATCTCTGCAAGTTCTCTGTATTCTGTCAGCTCACTGTGTAAATTTTTTGTGTGTGCTCAAGCAAGAACATTTTGGGGTCATGCCCTGTTTGTTTAATCCACTCGATCATCCTGATCTGGAGATGACCTGTTAACTAGGTTTGGGAGTTGACGTGAAAAGCAAGGGATGACAGAGAAGGGTTGGACACTATCAGGAGGACACAATAAAAAACTAGTGAATTAGAGAGAGGACAGAGAAGATAGATGGAACAGGAGCTGGCGAAGAGGGAAGACAGGAGAGGGCTGATTGAATGGGTGACGGACTGACTGCACTGTATGACCAAAAGTGACTGATTGACTCTTTGAGGAGGTTTGTAATACTTTTATTTATTTCTCTGCAGAGATGGTGATTCTGTTCCCTACCTTTCAGACTGTTGAATTGCCTTTCAAATTATTGAACTGCTCAGTATTATTGTAATAATAAATGATCATTGGCATTTTAGTGATTCGTCTGTGAATTAATTTAGCTCACATCAGACATCGGCCACCACATAACCAAAAACCTATAGACTTCAGGGTGAGGGAACCGGAAGTGCAAAAATACTAACTCAGTTTTGGGTTTTAGGACTCACTACTATAGCACTCTATCTGGCAGAATGAAGCATTGTTTTTATTCAGCCATGTATGTATACAGTTCATCTCCACATGCAAAATAAATGTTATGTGTCTTTTATGGTTAGAGGATCCCCACCTTTGTATTTTCCACTGTTCTTCATTGACTACAAATAGATTTGAGATCTTCCATTACAGGACAGTGTAGTTAAAGTTATCAAAAACAATATTACATTCTTTAGCTGAAAAAAATCTGAACACTATTATATTGTTTGTCAGTATCCAGCCTGAGCATCACCTCTATCAGATGGGCTGATATAATCAAAGCCTCCCACCCTGAGACTGACTTTCCCAGAAAAGAAACACATTGTCTTGTCTGCTGCACACAGAGAGCAATAAATAAAGATATTTTGCAACCAAAAAAATAAACAAACTCCCAGGTGAGTGTGAAGGAACATGACCAGAATTGAGTCAAGCACCAGAGGTAGGGGCAATATGAATTTGCTACTGAGGTGGGTTTTCAGGTAACAGCATTTCTAGTGTGCTATCACAAAGAAGTGGAGCTGGTGCAGGACACTATTTTCATCTTGCTAGGCATCTCACTCAGTACTGTACTCTGTAGCTGGCTTATTATTCATTTGGTAAACAATTCATGATTCATTCATTTTCTACCGCCTAGTCCCTGAACGGGGTCGGGGGGGCGGGGGCGGAGCCAGAGCCAATCCCGGCCGGCAATCGGGTGAAGGCGGGGTACACCCTGGACAGGTGAACTGAAGGCATTACTACTACTACTAAGAAGAAAGTGTTTAAGTTGGGAAATAAAGAGTAGTTGAGGATGGTTCGACATGAATTGAGGGACAAAGTTAGGGAGTGTAAGGAGTCCTACAGGAGGAAGTTGGAAAACAAACTCCAAAAAAACAAGATGAGGGAAGTGTGGCTTGGGATGAAGGAGATCATTGGATCTGGGGGGAGAGGTAGACAGTCTGCTGGAGGCACAGAGAGGGCTAACGAGTTCAATACCTATTTTAATAGGTTTAGCTCTCAGCCTTCCCCTGTCTCCTCTAACCCTTCTTTGGTTCCCACACACCCTTCTCATTCTCCTCCACTGTCTCTCTCACAGTTCGCCTCTTTGCCCTTTATGGTGAACACGGCCTCTCAGCTGTCCGTTTGCCCCCCTACTGGGGATATTCATCCCCCCATCCAGCACCCTTTATCTTGTTTGAGTGAAACAGCTGGCCAGGTGAGAGGACAGTTGGAGAGGTTAAATCAATCAAAGGTGGCAGGTCCAGATGGCATTAGCCCCAGGTTGCTGAAGGTGTGTGCCAGACAGCTGTCCTCTGTTCTCCAACACCTCTACAACCTGAGCCTAAGTCTGGAGAAGGTGCCACTTCTCTGGAAGA
>NW_018127945.1:2809617-2813785 GCF_001952655.1 Monopterus albus | reverse complement strand
GAAATGTTCTATCAGTCTGTCGTTGCTAGTGCTTTGTACTCCTCAGTGGTTTGCTGGGGGAGTAGTATTGCAGCTAGGGACTCCGAAAGATTTAATAGACTAATTAGGAGGGCTGGCTCTGTCACTGGCTGTGAACAAGAATCATTTGAGGCAGTGATGGAGAGGAGAACACTAAACAAGCTGTTATCAATTATGGATAACGCTGACCATCCTCTCCGATTTGTGCTTGATAGACAGCGGAGCTCCTTCTCTAAAAGATTTAGACAGCTTCGTTGCTGCAAAGCACGTTCTAGGAAATCTTTCCTGCCTTATTCCATTAATTTGTACAACACATCATCTTGGAGCATTAGATGATTCCTGGATTGACAGTAATTGTATACTGAATCACCTTTTGTATAGATTTGCATATGTTTGTCTCATCATGTGATTATGTATATGTACTTGATTGTGTTGGGTTTGTTTTTAAATTTTAATGTATTTTTATTTGTTTTATATTTTAGTGGGTTATGTATTCTATTTATTGGTATGTGTGCTTGATATTGAGTGTGAACCGCTGCTGAAACAATGCAATTTCCCAGATTGGGATTAATAAAGTATTTCTATCTATCTACAGTGGGTACGGAAAGTATTCAGACCCCCTTAAATTTTTCACTCTTTGTTATATTGCAGCCATATGCTAAAATCATTTAAGTTCATTTTTTTCCTCATTAATGTACACACAGCACCCCATATTGACAGAAAAACACAGAATGTTTGACATTTTTGCAGATTTATTAAAAAAGAAAAACTGAAATATCACATGGTCATAAGTATTCAGACCCTTTGCTCAGTATTTAGTAGAAGCACCCTTTTGAGCTAATACAGCCATGAGTCTTTTTGGGAATGATGCAACAAGTTTTTCACACCTGCATTTGGGGATCCTCTGCCATTCCTCCTTGCAGATCCTCTCCAGTGCTGTCAGGTTGGATGGTAAACGTTGGTCGTCATGTTTAACATGTCATTTTGCTTCAGTGGCATTTTGGTCTGTTTCACCCAGATAGATGAGTCGGTGTGAAAATGTGGGAAAGATGGTCAAAAATGTGATTTAATGTGCTTCTCTTAAAAGCAGTTGTAGGTTTGGTGGTTGAATAAAAATGGGAAGGAGAAAGCTGTGTGACCACACAAAGCAGTTTTGAGTTTTGAGATTCAGTAAATTTGCCACTTCCCCTTTTTTTAACTGTCTTCTTTTTTATGTGGTGTCAAATCTGTGAAAAAGAAAACATTTGTTTGTACATGACCCGGTTGTACTTTTCCTCAGATGCCTGGTAATATCTAACATCTTCAGAATGAATCTAAATGGTAAATCATAATAATGTGGTTTATGATGACATATGAGTGCACTTTTCAAAGTACTCTACATCAGGATATTTCATTCTGACTGACAAGATGTACTTAACATGTACTTACCAAACAAACAAAAACACTATCTTTATAATAATGACCCTCATCAGTCAAATTAAATATTCTTCATATTTTATATTAGAAAACCAGACAGGAAAATGTTGTTTTTACTGCGCCAACCAAACCAGTGCTTTCAGATGAAGACTTTTAAAGTGTAGGTGAAAACTAAAAATCGACAGTATGAATCTTTCATCACAGGAACTCACAGGAATTGCACATTAAATAGTTTATTATTGAAAGAAAAGTGGATGAATAAATCAATTATAAAACAAACACAAGTGAGAATACATGGAGGACTGCAGACTTAATCTAAACGATATCCGGGACTCACCGCTCAGCAGGGAGGGATTTCATTCATGAAGTGCTGGAGGAAGAAATGGGAGGATGTCTGACCTTCGCTCCCATACTTATGTCTGTGACAGGAGGAAGAAATGGACAGCACCTAAGTTAAATATACGAGTGTCACAGCAAAGGGTCTGAATACTTATGACCATGTGATATTTCAGTTTTTCTTTTTTAATAAATCTGCAAAAATGTCAAACATTCTGTGTTTTTCTGTCAATATGGGGTGCTGTGTGTACATTAATGAGGGAAAAAATGAACTTTAATGATTTTAGCATATGGCTGCAATATAACAAAGAGTGAAAAATTTAAGGGGGTCTGAATGCTTTCTGTACCCACTGTATCTATCAAGCACGGGGAGAACATGCAAACTCCACACAGAAAGGTCCCGGGTTGGGCCCGAACCCGGAACCTTCTCACTGGTAGGCAACGGTGCTAACCACTGCGCCACCCCAACTTTTTTTTTCACCCATTCACACACCGATGACGACGACAGGCTGCCACACAACAGCACTAGTCAAGCCACCGGGAGCAATTCGGGGTTCAGTGTCTTGCTCAGGGACACTTAGGCATGCGGGGAGACCGGGAGTCGAACCACCAACTTGCTGGTTAGGAGACGACTGCCCTACCTTGTGAGCCACAGCCACCCCAATTCATGATTCACTCTGACGTAATGTGATATCATTTCCTCTTCAGACTGCTCCACAGTCTAGCCACCCAGGTGATGCCAGGCCAAACAAAGAGACAAAGATGAAGCCCCACTCAATACAGTGCACATTCTCAAAGCCATATTTTGCACTGACATGACAGGATTATTGCAGTATACAATAATGTCATCCAGCATTGCCTTTTCTGTTACTCTCATTATACTGAAAACAAGGTCTGGTGACCTATCTTTTCTAGAGTTTCTTTCTGCTATTCACTGTTCTCACTAGAAGGAGAACTTTTGGGCCACTTTTTTTTGTTCACAAAGGAAATCTTTCACCGATATGGAAAAACATATGAAAGTGCAGCAAGACTTCCAAAATAGAAGTAAGACACTAACTGTATTGAATAGAAGATAAAATATGCCATGTTACTGAATTTTCTTAACTGGGTTGTCAGTGAACAATCAGCAGACATTTGAGTAAGTCACGGCATCTGGACAGGAAAAAAAATAAAACAAAAATTTTGCAGCAATTAATTACATCAGTTTTCACTAATTTTTATAGCTCATTTGGCAAATGATCTTAAATTTGTCTTCTGAACATGAAACCCTCTGCCTGCTTTGGAGGCGCATTCTGGGAGCTAAATTTAAGCACCCCTCAGGAGGTGGTGCTAAAATCAAGTTACAGGAACACAAGGGTGGATGGGGCAGGTGCATACAGAGCTATCGTTTGTTACTGATTAAAGGTTAGCATCTTCACACCTGAACTGTTAGCATTACAAGCATGGTGTGTTCACACACTCACTGGCTTACAGGCAAAATGAAGACCCCAATGAGGAGGTCTGACTGGTGCCTTTATAATTATATCATCTTGTTGTGTCCTTTTTGCCTGCAATGATTTAACAGCATCCAACAGGAAAGTTAGTGTTAGTATGTAAATGCGTTCTAATACACATTGTTTTTTGCCAAATTTCTTGAAATTCAGTCAGAATTTGCACTACATTTGTATGGTATACTGTATATAATGTAGTACACACACAAACACTTGAAAAGCCCTATTTGCCTTTTGACACAGTCCCACCTTCAGTCAAAGTACCATGCTTGAATAGCCCAGATCCTGATGTAAGAATGACACCTGTGCAAGTCAAGCACAACTATGCTGTCACTGCTGTAAAAAGTGACCTGACTGTAAAAATGTTAATGATGTCTGGTGTTTAGACATGACTCAGTTATGATTCTGAGAAGAAGCAAAGCTATGCTTGTGGTATATTGTCAATTGGCAGGTCAGGGGTTCACAGCAAGGTGGAGCTGTGGGGGCAATTTTACCGTATTCACATGTTCTGTGTACAGTATTTATCTGTGCATACCCAGGGAATGTATTCATTTAAACCCCTATTGTATACATGCAACATTTGTATATATTCATTTCATTCAGCTCTACTTTACAGGGTTTTGATGCTTTAATTCATCTTCAGAATGCTGGGACGTTGCTTGATTATGCAGTGACACTTTTAACTTACACTTGATAAATAAATTTAACATGATTGTCATATTTAGATCTATTTCAAAAATTACTACTTTCACATAGTAAAAAAAGGAAAAGAAAGAATTCCTTTGGCCTTTTCATTTCTGTCTTAACAGAAAAAAAATGATTGTGTTTAGTCAGCTGTGATAAGACATCCTTCATGTCACAGTCACTGTAAACAAGTCATACTCTGAGTGGGGTAATTGGCTCTCTGG
>NW_018127945.1:2803513-2809548 GCF_001952655.1 Monopterus albus | reverse complement strand
TTCCTGCTAAAATGCAGGTCCCTCAACCGAGTGACAAAGTCCTATTTAAACCTGGGCACTCTGTTAGAGGTATATTAAATTAGCATCAGGGGTCAAAAACTGGGGTCATTTCTGAACAGAAATCAGGGTTGGGGGCAAAGATCTGTTCACACATGAGCAGCTATTCTCTGACATCAGATCAAAAATGTATTCTCTCTCTCTTTTTTTTAAATTTTTCTTCCCCTTGGCAGCATATTTTATGCTGTTAGACTCAGCTCTCTCCGGTGTATTGACTCACTCTCCCAAACACAGCTGTGTCTGCTGGGGCTCCATTAATGTTAACATGTTCAGTACTAGACAAGATGCAGAGAGACCAAGACTGGGGGAAAGAAAAGGCAGGAGGAGTGAAGGAAGAAGTAGGTGAGGATTGAGGTGATAGATGTAAAGATGGACGAGGGGAGGAGGAAGAGGAGGATGGTCCCACACACCTGAGACTCGAACCATGTAAAGAAAGTGGAGAAATGTACAATGCAATAGTCAGAATGTTCAGCCTTTCTTCCTTTACTTCCTCTCTCCTCAGCCACTCTTCCATCCTTTCCTCTCCATTACTTAACTCCATGTCTCTCCGTCCTTCTCTTCATTAACCCCTGCTTCCTCTAATTTTCTCTTCTCCTGTCCTCTGCAGACTTTCAACTTCAATATGCTGTTTTGCAGTAACATCTAAAACTCACAAATTCTTTTTATTTTGTATGAGGGCAAGACCAGTGGCTTGTGCTGTTTGTAGTCTGAACAGTTTAAGCGATGAGTACAGCTAAAGACACAAGGGGAAATCAGAAGAGTGGAGCTCACAGTCCAACAGCCTGCCTGCTATTTATTCTGTCAAGTAACTATAAAACATTCCATGCATCCTCCCATGTACAATAATATTCTTTATTTTATATTTCTTTAAAATCAGTGTTGGGGAAAGTACTTTGAAACGGTAGCTTTGCAAACTATCAATTACTTCACAATGGAAGAAGTTAAACTACAGCAAAACTACTCTAGCCTTTTCATGCATGAATTATGCAAGCCACAGTCAAGATTTCTTTCCTCAGTGTTTTTATTACTCTTTGGGCATAAAAAGAAAAAAAATTAACTTTTTTTCTTGCAGTTTTCAAGGAGTTTTTAACTGAAGAATGAATTTCACAAAAGAGAGAAAAAATTATATGTGAAAACTAGTAAATATTTCAAATTTTGTTACTAATGTGTTTATATAGTTTAACTGTTTCTAACAGTGTTCAGTGCATTGAAAAATCACTGAACCTCACTCCTTACTCTTCATGTCTTCTCCTCCTCCCTCCTACATTCCCTTCATCCCTCATTCAGCCACTGACTTCTCATCCCTTCCCTACTGCCCCTTGTTGGCCTTTATATTATTCAATGAACATATTCTACCAAAAATATTGTCAATGGCTCTCTAAATACATTTTTTCACATTACAAAGCATCTCACGCTAGGAAGCAGTATCGACTTGTTTGAACCACTAACGTGATTCAGTCAGGGGACTGAAGCAGTTTCTGCTTTGGACGTCATTGGTCATGTGTCTTTTTCCGCACCAAAGCAAGCTTTGAAGCAGTGGTTCAAGGAAAATGCTGCTTAAAGTTTGAAGCTTGTATTGGAGCATTGGTGTCACATGGCCATCACTACTGTCTACCAGCCCTGTTCCTATGAACTGCTCTTTCACCTGTGCCCTGCTGGTCCTTTGTTAATAAATGAACTGTGTGCATTCTGAGTTAACCAGCCTTTGGAGTCCTACTGATTACTAACTTACCAGGCTCCACTAAGTCTAACCGAAGTGTATTTTGGTAAAACGAAGTTACAGATGAATGGCTTTCAGCTGGCGTGGAGTTCTCATGAACCTTACTACTGTTGCCTGATAAGGCCTGTTTATGCACAAACCAGAGCATGACTGCCTGAAGTACTATATTCACACTGCAGAGTTATGGTTTTGTTTAGGCCAGGTTTATCCAAGAGAATTGTCTGGCCATAATCATTATCATATAGGTACTACGCCAAATAATTACCTGTTACACTGGGTTTCACATTTCTAGTCAAACATCTTTTAAACATGGTTAACATGCTTAAGTAATGTTAAACAAATAGTAAAGTGTGCTAGAATAAAAAAGAAACATTCTTTGTGAACATTCATTTGAAATCTGATAGATCATACACCTGGTGTCATAACCCTGCAGCTGTGTAGACTTTGCAAAACAATGTTGTCAATAAAGCTTCATTAAAACACAAAGGACAGAACAAGGGTTTAACAGCCAGGTATCACTATACTGTATTTAGAAAAAGTAGTTCAAACTACTTTGTAAAAAAGTACAATGTACATGTGAAACAAAACTATAACATGATAAAATGCCACTTAATTGAGTTTATTTACCCGAGACAAAAAACCCATTCAAAATAAAACACTTCTTGTAAAGAAATTTGGATTTTTGCTCCCTCTCTCTCAAACTCACACCTTTTAGACAATATGAACTTGAACACTGGTCTAAATGGGCCCATCTTTTACTACTACTTCTTAGAGCACAATCTCATGTTTATATGAGACATGAAGAGTCCCTCAAAGTTCTTATCCTAAAGGCAGTTAGGGTTAGAGAAGCAATGGTAAAAACACATAAATTATTCCTCTCCTTTATTGGCCCAAATTATTTGTAGTTGCAATAGTTACCTACACAAAAATGGCAAAAATGAAATTTAACAACTTCAGTGACTATACAACTATGAATGTAGTTGAACAACCAGCAAGTTACTGCAAAATGTAGTTAAACTACTAGTTTAATTACATGTAGTTCACTACTCCCCAGCACTGTTTAAAATCTTATTGTATGTGACAAGCATATACAGTACATTTTTTCTGTAGTAATGCTGTTTCTTACTTTACAGTTTATGTTAACAAAGCCCATGAAAAGTCTTTATCTCAATGCCTTCTGATAAGGGAGGCATAATATACATCTGAGAGGTTGCGAGATGATTAACAGTCTAGAAAAGAACAAATTCGAGGTCTTCATGGGTTCACTTGGTTCTGATGACCTGAGACCTGATGTGAGATCTGAGTCTGGTTGGCTCCAAATTCTGATCAGTCTAATTTAGTCACATCAGGTCCGGTCTCATTTTGCTGCCTCGGTTCTCTGAGCTGTATGTCAATATGTCTAATACCTGAGAGGATCAGAATGGAGCCAAACCTGTGCTGTTACAAATTCGCGTCACTCTGCCTTGTGGATTTGTGTTTGTTTACCTTGTCTCTCCTCCCTGCTCTGTCACTGTGGTCAGTCATCATTTCACTCACCTGTTGTTCGTTATCTCCCGGTCCCGTCACGTACATATACACCTTGTTTTCCGCTGATTCGCTGCTGGTTCATACCAAGGTCAGACCCGGATGTTCTCACCCAAGTCTTTGCCCAGCTCATGCTGTTTGCTACCACTGTTTCCCCCCATGTTTTCTCCACGTTTCCCGGTTTGTTTTTTGATATGCTCTGCTCTAAGTATTTAGGTTTGGTTTGAGTGCTTGCCACCTCTGCGTTTGCAGTGCACTACTTCTCTGTGTACCTGCGGACTGCTGCTCTGCTACCTTGATTGCCACGGTTACTGCTACTCGTCTATCTACTCATATGTCATCCTGGTCTCCTGTTCGTCTTCTTGTTCCGGAGTCCCTCCTGCTGCGGGCTCTCCTGCTCGTCTTCTGGTTCCCGAGTCCCTCCTGCTGCTGGCTCTCCTGGTTCTTCGTCCTCCCGGTTCCTAGTCCTCCTGGTCTCGCCGTCTCTCCTGGCCTCCTCGTGCCTCCTTGTTTCTCCTGGTGACCTCGTCCCTCCTGGTCTCTCCTGGTCTCCTCGTCCCTACTGGTCTCCTCGTCCCTACTGGTCTCCTCGTGCCCTCCTGGTCTCCTCCTGGTTCCTTGTCTTGCCTGTCCTTGGTTGCTCCCTGCCTGCTCGGAGCCTGCTCGTCTTCCTGCCATCCAGCATAACCTGTGTTTGTTCAATAAACTGCTTTCTTTAGTTCCCCCTCCTCTAGTCTGTGTCTGCTATTGGGGTCCACGCCATACCACGCCACCTGCCATAACATGTGTAGTATAAGCAGATTCTAATGATTTGTAAGCCGCAATCACCATGGGAGAAAACAAGGCAAGAGGGAAGAGGAGAGAGAAATGACACTGACCAACCATAGTGCTGCTGTCAATATTTATGTTCTCTCTCTGTTTGGGTGTGTTTGCATTGTCTGCATTTTTGATGGGGTCCACTCATGTTTGGGTCTGTTCGGGTCTGATTGTGCTCGAGTCCCCCTTGGATCAGGTCTCTTTCTTTGAAAATTAATTTATGCATGCCATGTTGGTGTAATAATTCCACAGGTCAGTGTCAGGTCTGGTCAAAAGTTTTGGATCTGTGTAGACCTCCAGTACAAATACATTCTCTTGCTCCACAAAACATGCTTATGTTGGTAGAGCTTGTTAACTTTAAAGGGTCACAAGCCTAACTCAAAGACAGTTTTTGCTCAAGATGATTTTTTAATGAGTCACAAACATACAGATTCTTAAAAAAAAAAATCCCAAAACTTGAGGGTACTGTAGTTAGCAAACGTTACTCAAACAGTAGTAAATAGTACAAATGTTGGGGGCTATTTTCAGCTGTGGAGTAATACATAGTTGATGTGCTAATTGGTATTTACATCAGCAAGACAGTGGATGTGGAAATGAAAAATGCAACTGTGTGTGTGTGTTTGTGTGTTGTTGGGTAAAATTATTAACAAGGCATACTTTAAGGTTGATTCTAATATTTTATGAATTAAAAACTTAATTAGTAGAAGATTAACATTATGTTTGTTGATTAGTTAACTTGTTTGTTTACTGTGTGTCATATGATTATTCTATCATATTAAGAAAATGAATAATTAGGATTTAGTTTAGAGCATGCATGAGTTTGCTTACTTGTATGTTACAATTATGTTAACATAGTTAGTTGAGTATCTCATTCTATGTGTCCACTGAAGTATTGGCCAGTATTTACTGTGTTAGCCAACTGGGGTACTGTTTAACATCAAGGGAGACTGATTCACTAAAACACTGAATCACATTAGATTTACAGCTTTAGCAAAGAGGGTCCACAGTTGTTTTATGATCACCACCTGGCTGAAGAGGCCAGGGAATTTGGGGTCACTGGGACACTAGGGGTAATAAACAAGAGATTAGATCTAAAAGCCAACAAGAGGAAGACAACTTCAAAAGACAGGGCAATATACAGACACACACAGGCAAGACAGTTTAATTAGCCAAACGGGAAGCCATGTCTCATATAGTATAACAAAGAAAGGGGTGAGTGTAGGTATTTAGACAGAGTAGGATTTCCTCCATCTTTAGGAAGCTGCTTTTCCCATTGGAGCAGGAAGGATGCAGAAGGGGGACGGATGGATACATGGACCAATAGAACAGCACGAGAGGACCGGACCAGCCTACAAGGGCACATTTGAAATTGTATAAAAACAACTGAATGGAGGAGGACAGCGTTCCTTCTCCTCCTGTAGTCAGGTTGAACGGTTTTGCTGTTGAGGTCAGGGCTTCAGATAGAGATGGAACCCAGAGCTCTGTAAATTGCTTTATTCGATGGTCTGTTTAGTTATGATAATAAATGTTTGAAAATTGATATTTGATGCCGATTATTCTTCATGAAAGAACACGCTGCAGGGTCAGGGCAGAGCTCTGGGTGGTCCTGTGCTATTCTTCAACACCAAACTCAGAAAACTACAGTGTTTCTATATAGATCTAGCTTCATGTAGCATTGCCATGTTGGAACAGGGAAGGACCTTCACCAGAATACTGCCCCCAAAGTTAAAAACTCACTAAAACATTAAGGCATGTTGTGGCATTCATCTTCAGTCATTCTCTCACCAGTCCTTCACTCGCTATGGATCTCATGGGTTTAATACAGTATTATTATGATCGTGGACTGAGATATATAACCAATGCAGTGTTTTAAACTGATTGTGAGCCTGGGACTACCACTAGAACAACGCATCAACAT
>NW_018127945.1:2787639-2798482 GCF_001952655.1 Monopterus albus | reverse complement strand
AAAGCCAGGAAGAGGGACCAACTTCAAAAGACAGGGCAATATACAGACACACACAGGCAAGACAGTTTAATTAGCCAAACGGGAAGTCATGTGTTATATAGTGTAACAAAGAAAGGGGTGAGTGTAGGTATTTAGACAGAGTAGGATTTCCTCCATCTTTAGGAAGCTGCTTTTCCCATTGGAGCAGGAAGGATGCAGAAGGGGGACGGATGGATAGATGGACCAATAGAACAGCACGAGAGGACCGGACCAGTTTACAAGGGCACATTTGAAATTGTATAAAAACAACTGAATGGAGGAGGACAGCGTTCCTTCTCCTCCTGTAGTCAGGTTGAACGGTTTTGCTGTTGAGGTCAGGGCTTCAGATAGAGATGGAACCCAGAGCTCTGTAAATTGCTTTATTCGATGGTCTGTTTAGTTATGATAATAAATGTTTGAAAATTGATATTTGATTCCGATTATTCTTCATGAAAGAACACGCTGCAGTGTTCATCATAATGAAGAAAGATCAACAGTGTGCATCATTAATAGTTTTTGGACAACAATTGAGCTCTGTGGCACAGAGGAATAACATATGAGGCTTTGACTACACACAGTCAACACTTGTCAATAGGATCAATTCACTGTTTTCTTTTTTCATAGGTTTTCCTGGCAATAAGAAAATATTGATTACCAGTCTTTTCCTTTGAGACTAAGAGGATGTTTCAGTTGAAGTTGTGGTTGTTATGGTTACAGTAACATTTAATGGATAAAGGTAAGCCAGTGCAGTATTTTTCTAAATGACTAAATCAAGTCTGAATGTGTGCAATCCTTACCTTATTCTCCAGTCGGCCAATTAAATCAGCCAGGCGGTTGATCTGAGCTTCCAGACCTTCTTTCCTCACCTCCACTGCACCTGCAACACACACACACAGTCTATATAACACAGAACAGTATGAATACACATTAGCTTTCATCAAGTGTCTCTAGGTTGTGAATAGATATGATGCAGCTGAATTATGTTAATTAGAATGTCTTTGAGTATACAAGAGTACTGCAGATTGTCATGTCTCTTATTGCTGCAGTAATTATGTCATTTAAACCTGAGAACAAACATCTCATCCATGAATGTACGCACAGCTGATTTCTGTGGACTAAGTTACCACCAGGGCTATCATTCTCCTATTTCATTTATTCCTGTTTTGTTCATATTTATAACCAGACTGCTGCTGACACACTGCAGGAAAGTGTAAAAAGTAACTATAGTAAAAGCACAGGCCGGTCCCAAGCCTGGATATATAGAGAGGGTTGTGTCAGGAAGGGCATCCGACATAGCAACATGACAAATTTAAACATGCAAATCATCAGTGTGAATTGCATACCGGATCAGTCGAGGTCCAGGTTAAAAACAACCGCCACCAGTGCTGTTGACCTACAGGGTGCTGGTGGAAATTTGACTACTGTTGGTCGAAGAAGGAGAGGAAGTAGAAGGATTCGTAGACAGAGAGAGAAGAGGAAAGGCAGGAGTATAGGTCTGAGAATAGGGACTCAACGTTGGCACAATGACAAGGAAAGGTAGAGAACTGGTGGACAAGATGGAGATAAGGAATTTAGATATACTGTGTGTGTAGGAGACCGGTTGGACGGTCAGCAAAGTGCAAAGTATTGGAGGGGGATAAAAACTGTTTTATTATGGTGTGGACAGGAAGAGAAATGGGGTAGGAGTGATCCTTGAAGTAGGAGTTGGTGAGGAATGTTTTAGAGGTGAAAAGAGTGTCAGACAGGGTGATCAGTTTGAAGTTGGAAATTGAAGGGGTAATGTTGAATGTAGTCAGTGGTTATGCTCCACAAGTAGGGTGTGAGTTAGAAGTGAAGGAGAGATTCTGGAGTGAGTTAGATGAGGTGATGGAGAGTATTCCCAGAGGGGAGAGAGTGGTGATTGGAGCAGACTTCAACGGACACGTTGGTGAGGGGAATAAAGGTGATGAGGAGGTGATGGGCAGGTTTGGTGTTGAGGAAAGGAACATAGAAAGACAGATGGTGGTGGACTTTGCTAGGAGGATGGAGATGGCTGTCGTTAACACCTATTTCCAGAAGAGGGAGGAACACCTGGAAAGGTGGAGGTCTGCTCTGGGAAGAAGAAGAATGAAAGTCAGTTGTAGTAAGACAGAATACATGTGTATAAACAAGAGGGAGGGAAGTGGAACAGTGAGGTTACGGGGGCTGAGGTCAAGAAGGTGCAGGAGTTTAAGTATTTGGGGTCAACAGTCCAGTGTGATGGGGAGTGTGGGAAAGAAGTGAAGAGGCGAGTGCAGGCGGGTTGGAGTGGGTGGAGAAAGGTGTCAGGAAGAAGCGGCAAGAATCAAAGGAAAGGTGTACAAGACAGTAGTGAGACCAGCTATGCTGTATGGGTTAGAGACTGTAGCAGTGAGGAAAAGACAAGAGGCAGAGATGGAGGTAGCAAAGATGAGGATGTTGAGGTTCTCTTTAGGAGTGACCAGTATGGACAGGATTAGGAATGAGCACATCAGAGAGACAGCTCAGGTCGGCTGTTTTGGGGACAAGGTCAGAGGTGCCAGATTGAGATGGTCTGGACAGAGGAGGGATAGTTGTTATATTGGTAGAAGGATGTTGGAGATGGAGCTGCCAGGCAAGAGGTCAAGAGGAAGGCCAAAGAGGAGATATATGGCTGTGCTAAAAGAGGACATGAAGTTAATTGGGGTGAGAGTAGAGGATGCTGAGGATAGAGTTAGGTGGAAACAGATGATTCGCTATGGCCCTAACGGGAACAGCTGAAAGAAGAAGAAGAATATTGGTGATATACTAACAATATAAAGCTTACATTCAATTAGTAATGCATGTTGGCAGCCGAAATTAGAAGATGAAGAAGTAAAATCACAGTTACACTGAGTAGGTACTGCAAGTACATGAAGAATTATACCATGTAAAACTTTCCTTATCTAACTTTTTCCCCATTGTGGGATCAATAAAGTCCTACCTAACCTTATCCTTCCCTTTTCATTTCCTACAGTTTACGCAGAATTAGAGGTTAGCCTCCTTGAGGTGCATGGCTTAATTGGCTCTTATTATACTGTGATTTTTAGACACCCATCCACACAGAGCTGCAGTATTTCTAATTAGCTTTGATCTCAAAACAATATTTCGCTTTAGCAGAAAATGTTTACTTTTTAGCAAGAAACACCACTGGACTAGAGAGGCAAGTCAGTCATTTTCATTGATGCTTTTTAATATCTCACTGTCCCTAACTGCAAAACATAATGGAATCATATGACTTCTCCTTATGTGTGGACAACAGAGAATTGTAATCAGAACAGAATCAAGCCTGCTTTGTGTTGGTGGCGTACAGATTGGTACTACTTGGAAGACAGAATTGTTTCTGTGAAAAAATATGATTATCATGAACTCATTAGGCTTGTTAGCACATTAGTAGGTTAGACCATATTTTAAACCACAACTGCTACACACATATTTGTATGATACTTTAATAAGCAAGTTGCTTAGTCGAGCCTCTCTTCATCTACATTATGTTTTTTTCTTTGTTTAATTATGCTGAGTATTTTATAGTCACAATTAAAATACCCCTCCCTGGAACCAACACCTTAACATGGTGGGGGGGTTTGAGTACCTGAATGATCCCAGGAGCTATGTTGTCGGGGGCTATATGTCACTGGTAGGGTCTCTCATGGCAAACAGATCCTGGGTGACAGACCAGACAAAGGGCGGTTTATAGGCCACTTATGACAAATAAAAAATCAAGGCTCATGTTTACCCCGCCCAGTGAGGGATCACTGGGGCCCCACCCTGGAGCCACACGTGGGGGAGAGGCTCACGTGCGACCGCCTGGTGGCCAGGCTTATGCTCACGGGGCCTGGTCAGGCTCAGCCCAAAAACATAACGTGGAGACACTCTTCGGTGGGATAACCACCTGCTGGAGAGGCCGTAGCAGGCCGGTGCATTGTGTTTTGGGCAGTGCCCAAGTGTCCAGTGTCCGGCCGACCCAAACCTGGTTTTTGGGACTTGGAGTGTCACCTCACTTGAGGGGAAGGAGGCTGAGCTGGTGCAGGAGGTTGAGAGATACCGTCTAGATATAGTTGGGGTCACTTCCACTCACAGCTTGGGTTCTGGAACCATTCTTCTCGACAAAGGGTAGACCCTCCTCTATTCTGGCGTTGCTCAGGGGGAGAGGCGACGGGCTGGTGTAGGCTTGCTTATAGCCCCCCAGCTCAGCTGTCAGGTGTTGGAGTCTACCCCGGTGGATGAGAGGGTCATTTACCAGCACCTTGGACTCGGGGAACAGTCTCTCACTGTCGTTTGTGCTTACGCACCTAATGGCCGTGTAGAGTACCTTTTTAGGGTTCCTGGCGGGCGTGTTGGAAAGAGCTCCCACGGGGGACTCTGTCATTCTACAGGGGGACTTTAACACCCACGTGGGCAATGACAGTGATACCTGGAGTGGCATTATTGGGAGGAATGGCTTCCCTGATCTGAACCCGAGTGGTGAGTTGTTATTGGATTTCTGTGCTAGTCATGTTTTATCCTTAATGAACACCATGTTCAAACATAGGGGTGTCCATCAGTGCACATAGCACCAGGACACCCTAGGTCGGAGGTCAATGATTGACTTTGTCGCCGTCTCTTCTGATCTTCGACCATATATTTTGGACACTCAGGTGAAGAAAGGGGCTGAGCTGTCAACTGATCACCGCCTGGTGGTGAGTTGGATTCGATGGAGTGGGAAAAAGCTGGACAGACCTGGCAGGCCCAAGCGTATAGTGACGGTCTGTTGGGAACGTCTGGCAGAAGCCCCAGTTAGGGAGGTCTTTAACTCCCACCTCCAATTGAGCTTCAAACAGGTGCAGAGGGAGATCGGGGACATCGAGTCCAAATGGAATATGTTCCTCACCTCTGTTGTCAGGGTGGCTGCTGGGAGCTGTGACCGTAAGGTTTCTGGGGCCTGTCGCAGCACAATCCCCAAACACACCGTGGTCACCGTAAGTAAGGGATGCCGTCAAGCTGAAAAAGGAGCTCTATTGGGCCTGGTTGGCTCTTGGAACTCCTGAAGCAGCTGGCAAGTACCGACAGGTCAAGCAGGACACAGCCCTGGCAGCCGCCATGGCAAAAACTCGGGCCTGGGAGGAGTTCGGTGAGGCCATGGAGGAAGACTTTTGGTTGGCTTCAAAGAGATTCTGGAGAACTGTCTGGCGGCTCAGGCAGGAGGGGTAAGCAGTGTTTTGCCAACACTGTTTATAGTGGAGGTGGTGTGTTGCTGACCTCAATTGAGGATGTCATCGGCCGGTGGAAGGAGTATTTTGAAGATCTCCTCAATCCCCCCGAGATGCCTTCTGTAAAGGAAGCCAGGGATGGGGACTCGGGAGGGGACTTGTCTATTACCCTGGCTGAAGTTGCCGAAGTAGCTAAGAAACTCCTCGGTGGCAAGGCTCTGGGGGTGGGTGAGGTCCGCCCTGAGTTTATCAAGTCTATGGATGTTGTGGGGCTGTCTTGGCTGACACGCTTCTGCAGTATTGTGTGGAGCTCGGGGACAGTGCCTCTGGACTGGCAGATCGGGGTGGTGGTCCCCCTTTTTAAAAAGGGGGACCGCCACCCCAAAGAGTGTGTTCCGACTATAGGGAGATCACATTTCTTAGCCTCCCCGGGAAAGTCTATGCCAGGGTACTGGAGAGGAGAATCTGGCCGATAGTTGAACCTCGGATTCAGGAGGAACAATGCGGTTTTCACCCCGGCCATGGAACACTGGACCATCTCTATACCCTCACTAGGGTGTTGGAGGGTTCATGGGAGTTTGCCCAACCAGTCTACGTGTTTTGTGGATCTGGAGAAGGAATTCGACCGTGTCCCTCATGGCATCCTGTGGGAGGTACTTCAGGATTGTGGGGTGTGGGGCTTGTTGTTACGGGATTTCCATTCCCTGTATGACCAGAGTAGGAGCCTGGTTCGCATTGCCGGCAGTAAGTCAGACCTGTTTCCAGTGCATTTTGGACTCCGCCAAGGCTGCTGTTTGTCACCGATTCTGTTCATTATTTTTATGGACAGAATTTCTAGACGCAGCCAGGGAATGGAGGGTGTCTGTTTTGTGGCCGGAGAATCTCATCTCTGCTCTTTGCGGATGATGTGGTTCTGTCGGCTTCATCAGTTCAATGCCTACAGCGTGCAATGGAGGGGTTTGCAGCCGAGTGTGAAGTGCCGGGGATGAGAATTAGCATCTCCAAATCCGAGGCCATGGTTCTCAATTGGAAAAAGGTAGATTACTCTGGGTTGGGGGCAAGTTGCTCCCTCAAGTGGAGGAGTTTAAGTATCTCCGGGTCTTGTTCAGATAGATGGATCGGTGCGGTGTCGGCAGTAATGTGGTCTCTGTACCGGTCTGTTGTGGTGAAGAAGGAGCTGAGTCGTAAGACGAAGCTCTCAATTTACCGGCCTATCTATGTTCCTACCCTCACCTATGGCCATGAACTTTGGAGCGCATAAAGGGCAAGAGCCTGGATACAGGCGGCCGAAATGAGCTTCCTCCACAGGGTGGCCAGGCGCACCCTTAGTGATAGGGTGAGGAGCTCAGTCACCTGGGAGGAGCTCAGTGTAGAACCGCTGCTCCTCCACCTTGAGCGGAACCACTTGAGGTGGCTCAGGCACCTGTTTAGGATGCTCCCTGGACACCTCCCTGGGGAGGTATTCCGGGCATGTCCCTCTGGGAGAAGGCCTCGCGCAGACCCAGGACACATTGGAGAGACTATGTCTCCCAGCTGGCCTGGGAACACCTTGGGGTTCCTCCTGAGGAGCTAGAGGAGGTGTGTGGGGAGAAAGAAAACTCCACAAGGCACCTTTAAAATGCAAAAGGTGACACATTAACCATCAAAACCCTCAATTTTCAAAAATGTGAATCCTTGATTTGACATGGCTCAGACAATAATCTGGCTCTGGATATGACTAATCAGTTCATCCATCAACTGATCAGTTGTAGCTAATTAAGCTAACAGCTTCATGAAATTTAAAACTAAGTGTTGTGTGTAGGCCAGAACAAGCCAATTCGGGTATTTAAATATGAAAAGGAAAATGTCAAACTGTCATTGTGTTCTAACATAAACCTGTTTGGCTACTTGTATAATTACATATTTGGTTAGGTTTTCAAATGAGTATGTTTTTAATGTTACAATAAAAAGGCTTGGAGGATGAGGACTAACCAGTTAGTTTGAGCATACATAGCACCACCTCAGGTTGCTTTGGCTCTGGTTGCCGGGAGTATCAATCTTCCCATATCTGATGAAGCTCAGAAGTGAGCCGGCAGTGTTAGCCCAGACTCTGACAGCATCCAAGACCTGCTTCCACATAATGGGGAAATGCTGGACAGTGGATATACTGGTCACAAATGGGGCACTTTTTAAAAAATAAAATAAAATTAGCATTTGTTTTCTTCTTGTTCACAACAATTGACTACAATCAGCATATAAAGCACTGTACGTGTTTTGTGGATGAACAGGTCCAGGCATTTTGGCCTTTGACATCACATTTCTGTAAGTTTATTGTTGTGCTCTGCTTGTTTGATTAAGCACTCTCTCCATTACGGTTAGTTTTGTTGTACACATAGAGTGTTGACGTTGTCTCTGTAAAATAAGACCTCATGTCTGCATGTCTGTGTCAGATGTGGAGGGAGGCGCAGTCACAGACACACGTGGCCAAGCAGAGAATCCAAGCTCGAGTTGGCGAGTTAGTTTTAGTGTAGTCACTTTTCATCTAATATCCTTGAACAGCTGAAACTTCTTCTACAAGTACTGTAGGGTGGTATCGGACCCAATACTGGTGAATCACTTTAAGATTGTATGTGCATCTGTCTTTTCAACAAATGCCCCTAAACAATGACTTCATGTGACAAAGGCCTCTAGAGGCAAAAATGGAAGTCAGGTGATGTTATAGAACAACAGAGGGAGGAGGTTGGGGTGGAGAGATCGATTGATAAAATACCGGATTTTAACAGCAGATAATGCTGTTCATTCACTGTCTCTAAATATTTGTTTTAATTTTTTCTGCCACTTAATCAAGCTAGTGTAGCAATAGTGGATATTTTTTCATGATTCATGTCGACATAATTAAGTACTGGCTGACACAGAATGGAAATTTAAATTAAGTAGATAACCCAAATCAGGTTTAATTGAGGGGAAAGTCAGTAGAGGCCCCCATGCTTCTTTAATTGACTGGGACACTTATTTTCTAAGTCCCTTGAAATATCCAACTGTCTCCATGGTTACAGACTATGGTTTAGTTGATGAGCATGTGTGTGTGTGTGTGTGTGTGTGTGTGTGTCTGTATGTGTTTTGGGGTGGAGGGATGTATCTCTTAATTGACTGGCTATTTAAGCTTTTAATGAAGAGTGCAACCAGCTCTCCAATTTGCTGTAAGGGGGCCACCGGGATGAAAAGAGGATGGCTGCTCAGGAGAGAAAGCAGAGGAGAAGGAGAGGGAAATGTGGGGCCAAGAAGTGGAGAAGAGAGGTGTCCATTTAAAATGAGGTTAATGAGAGGGAAACACTATTTTCTTAGTGTTAGTGTCCTTTTTTTAAGACCATCACACACAGATTAAACCACTGTCATAAAGATAGCAGCAAAAGAAATTTTTTAGTATGGCACTGTGCAGTTCACCAGGAGGTAATGAATGTTTACTTAAATACATTTACTCAAGTACTGTACTTAAGCACAACTTTGAGTCATCTGTCAGCTCTAAAAACGTATCTTTTCAAACAAGCTTTTAATGTTTAGCTTGTTTATTGGTCCTTTATGACCACTATCTTTGAGTCCTTTTTTGTGATAGTAGGCCGGGTAGAAATTGTGCTATATGAGTGCTTGTGTTTGTCTTATGTTTCTCTTTTAGACTTGATTGTTTTGAACTGTTATTTTATCGATGTAGCACTTTGTGCTTTAGAGTTGGAAAGTGCTTGACAAATAAATGTTATTATTATTATTATTATTATTATTATTATCTGTGCGTTACTTGAGTATTTTCATATTCTGCTTCTCCATACTTGGAGTTCGCTATGTTTCAGAGGCAAATATTGAGAACTTTTACTTTTGGTACTTTAAGCACATTTTGTTGCTAATACTTTTGTACTTTTACTTGGATATCATTTTGAATGTAGGACCTTTATTTGTAACACTGTTTTTACACTGTGGTACTGCTACTGTTACCTAAGAACACAATCTGAGCACTTCTTCCACTGCTTTATGTGAGCATCAATATAATAAACCCAATTAAGATGCATATGCACCAACACCGGAAAGCTTCAAATGTTTAGTAACAGTAACATTTAGAAACACATGGCCAATGTCACAGATTCTACCCCCATGTTTTCAACGAGATACAGTAAGATACAGACTTTCATATAGTATATGAACATCTAAACAGATGCACTGAAGAGTTGCACAAAGCAACAATTCAGCATCAGCTGTTCAACTTAAAGGTGGCGGTGGATATTTTTAGCTCTTATTCTTTCCCCTCTCACCAACTCACTGCTTTATCTTTTCTGCTCTTTTCTCTGTCAATCCCCTCAGTCCATCTTTCTCTAGAGATGCTCTTGAACTATTCACAGAGGAAACACACATATATGCTATTATGACATGAAAAGGGGAGATAAATAAACTTCTAGGTGACTTCATAGATGTGTGTGTATATCTTTAGGTGGAGGAGAATAGTAAGGGAAAAAAGAGAATAAGGGAATGATTCAGGAGTCCAGACGTAATTTATACAAATGAGGGAAGGTTGGGCATCAGGACAAGAAGAGGGGGGACAAAAAGAGAGGTATTAGGATTCAATCAACTGCTAAGTTCTGACTCCAGAAAGTGCAGCTGACATGAAGGTCCTCAGTTGTCAGAGGTGCTGTACAGCCTACAGTGTGGAAGAGAGGAGGTACATGGGGGAGAAAAAATAAATAAATCAGACACTGCGGTCTCCTGGAGCCAGATCTGAAAGGGGAGCTCACCAACGAGTGCCTGGTAGCTGGGCCTTGACCCATGGGGTCCCAGTACGAAAAGCCCAAAAAATTACAGACCCAGTTCCTTTCCCTGTGGGCCCACACCCACAGGGAAAGGAACTGGGTCTTGTGCAACGAAAGTTGGGTGAGGTTGGAGACCTGGGTTTGCATCATAGACTGACACTATTGTATTTATTGGACTTTATTTATATATACAATTTTCTACTCTCCATGACAATTGAACACCTGAAAGCCCCAGAAGACTAGTGGTAAGCTAACGTTTAGTTAAGAATTTGTTTCCACCGCTACAGAGGCTAAGAACCTTTAAAGTTTACAAGGCTATCATGAGTTTAAAACACATTTATAGTTTTCTGCGCACAACATAAACAGTTCATACATTATAGGACACTAAGGATTGTTATGCGTCACTGCATTTTATTAAATATGATGAAGCCTTACTATACTGTCATCAGTTATAGGTTAACTGTGCACAGTTACTGCAGTTGTTGACAAACTAGCAACATTTAAAAATGTCCTTACAACTACACTACAATGTACAGTTTGTCTTCTTATAAATAAATACTAAATAGGGAGGATAAAGTACAGCATTACAATCTTAAAAAGAGCTTAGAAATTTCCTCTTCAATTATAGTACTGCCAACATGCATTACTAATTGAATGTAAGCTTTACACTGTTAGTATATCACCAATATTCTTCTTCTTCTTCTTCTTTCAGCTGTTCCCATTAGGGGTCGCCACAGCGAATCATCTGTTTCCACCTAACTCTATCCTCAGCATCCTCTACTCTCACCCCAGTTAACTTCATGTCCTCTTTTAGCACATCCATATATCTCCTCTTTGGCCTTCCTCTTG
>NW_018127945.1:2779985-2786181 GCF_001952655.1 Monopterus albus | reverse complement strand
TTCCCTGTCATTGTGCCTCCTCTTCTTCTTCAACCAACAGTAGTCCAATTTCCGCCAGCACCCTGTAGGTCAACAGCACTGGTAGCGGTCGTTGTTGACCCAGGCCTTGACCAAGCCGGTATGGAATTCACACTGATGATTTGCATGTTTAAATTTGGCATGTTTTTACGCCGAATGCCCTTCCTGAAGTAAACCTCTCTATTTATCTGGGCTTTGGGACCGGCACAGAAGTCACTGGCTTGAAACCCCTGTGGCTAAATTTAGTATATCACCAACAGTATTAGATAATAATTAACAATATACTTTTAGATTTTCTACTTATCAAAAACCTTCTTGTGGATGTGTTAGATATTTGAAACACTCTTTATTCATTTTAACGCAGTTAATCAAATACAGTTTTGTTGTGATATCTGTTATATTTGCATAGTATTGATAATGAATTAAAAACATTAAAACATGTTGTATTTACATGGCATGTCTATAAATAAAAGCCTACAGTGCATTGAACACATTTTACCTGGTGTAGAGAGAAACCAGACTGCAGCAGTTTGATTTAACATTGCTAAATCAGGACAAGGTTGTGTAATGACCAGAGCAGCTCTAGTATGAATTCCCAGACAAGCTGGGAAAAGCTACAATCAAGCAGTGCTTCATCCTTCAGCTACAGTTGATATCTTGATGGTGAGTGGCAGGTTAACAGTATAACATTTCTCTACATTGAGTAACCTAATAATACTTTTAATACTTTAAGTACATTTTTTGTTAATGCTTACTTTTACTTAGCACACTATTAATACAGGAATTTTTGCTACTGAATTTTTTGTAACAAAGTAGGCTACTTTTAAAGTGTGATATTGGTATTTTTACTGGTATTGGTATTGGTAAAGGATGTGACTACTTCCTCTACTACTGGTGCTAACATGAAAACTAACACACTTTAGTTATATAACATGTTGCAGTTATAAGCTGCTTTTTAAAATCAGCTTTATAACTCTTCTTTAGGGTCAGTCTAGTGCTGCAATCCAGTTTAGTGAACTGGCACAGACACTTGCAATAAAAAAGACATTTTTTTCATTCTTCTGAGGGTGGTTTTAGACAGTAAAATGTAATAGACAGTTATCATACTGTGAAAATGTCATACCGTTCAACCCCAATACAAACCAACATGTAAACCTCCCTCAAACCATGACTTGCAATTCTCTGTGAACTTAAAATAAATATTTGTCAGCCTCTGCCTGCAGTATGCAGCTCAGTGGCCTCTACTGACATAGTGTGGTGCAAACAGCACTGCAACATTTCAACACAGTGTGCTATTAAGGAATTAAGACATTAAGAAAGCTGTTTGTATTGAGGCAGGTGTATTTAAAAGTGGATGACATTTTTATATAGTACTTATTTTCTAAGAGCTGCAGAATTGTGTACAATATGCACTTTGAGCAGGGTTTTGAATATTGACTTTCAATGGGTGGAACCAGAAGGAAAAAAACAAGCAAAACTGTGGTGAAATGTACTATGTCTGTGCTTTTAGTGCAGACTCTTCCTTAGTAAGGATAATCCGCAGCAAATACAGTATCTTACTAATCATGTACATGGTGAAAGCAATACCTTTCATTATTTATCTCAGATGATCTTGAGGCTGCAGAGACTGTTAGACTAGATTTTTTTTTTATCAGTAGGTTTCTGCCATTGTTTGGCTTGACCTTATGTTGTCTAGGGCCATTTTGTAAAACAATAATTTGGAATATGTTGATGGACAACATGCTTGGCACATTTTTGTATTTGAAGAGGATCTAAATACATAAGACCATTCAGGCTAAGTGTGTCAGTGTATTACAGTTATTCACTGGAGGCTAATTTATTACCCAGCAGCACTTTTATTAGATGCTTTGTCACTGTTAGTGGCCTGGGACCATATCTTGTTCATATTGCCTCTGTCAACACATTGGTAAATCAGGGTCAAGGGTCACACATCCTGGGGTGAGTCATTTACAGGAAATACAACTCAACTAATAGAAAAATATCTCTTACTGTATTCTTGCCAAATAACAGATTAGTCAAAAATTTTGTGGAACTAGCCAGTCTAAATTGAATGTGGTTTTTCAGCAAGACATCTGTAAACACCACATGCAAAGAGGGGACACTGGTGAAGCCACTGTCCAGGATTCAGCTCTTGGCCACCTGAGAAGTAGCTCACCCGATTAGCACGTTCAGCCAGATCCGGCGACGACAGACCTGTTCTGAGTCTCTAGCTCAGGACCATCTCAGAACTACGGGCCCAGCCCGACTCTGACCCAAAGAGGCTCTGGATTCAGCATGTCTCTTCTCCTGGCCATGTGAGCCCTGCCAACATCCATGTCTAACCTATCGAAATTGAGTTAATTTTTCTCTAACAATCAATCTCTTTAACAATAAACTTATGACATGTTAATCAGCTTTAGAGGTATTGGTTTAGAGGTGTGGATTTTCAGATAGCCAGGCTAACAGTTTCTCCCATTTCCAGTCTTTATACTAAGTTAAGCTGGTTTAGCTTCATATTTAGTATACAAGGAGTGTCTTTTCATCTAACTCCAAGCAAAAATGCAAATAACCATTTCACAAAATGTCAAACTATATCCCTGACAACAAAGAGAAAACAACATTAATAGAACATTAGTAACTACACTATTTATAGCATTAGCATAAATCAACATCCATAATGTATTTCATTCACAGACATAAGGTGCTTTCAGTGGAGCTGTACAGTACAGTATTCACAGTTACACATACCATGTTAGAAATTGCAGTAACATTTATGTTTATTGATATTGTTCATATTTTCTTTTCTCTATGTTTATTTTCACCCTTCCTGTATATTTCTCCCAGTGAGAACAGGAAGCATCAGGGTGGTGCAATGTCTCATGCAAAAATAAAAGGAGACCATTTATCTTTTGTCAGAGCATGATGTGTAGCTGTCTGAAGATGTACTTTAGAGGTATAGGATAAAGAATGAATTGTTTTTTGGTATTGTGCTGTCAGAATCACAAGGGTGTGTGAAATAAAGGGACATAGCTACAATCTGACAGCAATGTCAAACTGAATTACACAGAATTACAGAACTGTAGCTACACTGTTCTCATCTAATAGCATCACTAAGGCCATAAATCACTAAACCCTCAAGGCAACCAGATTAATTTGTACTTTATGTTCATGACAGTGCTAAAGTGACAAAAATGGCCTTGGTATTTATGATATATATGTTGTAATACTGTGTACAGTACATTTGACAATGCAAGTCCTTAAGACCACTTAGTCTTGACATGTGAGTCACCAATTTAATTTCAGCCTTTTTGTGAAAGAAGGGGCAGGGATAGCAATCTAATGAGGGTTTATTTGAAAATGGGTTATAACATCAACTCGTGTTCCTTTCAAATTTATAACATTGTCTGGCCTATTACCAACTTAAAGTATTCTAATAACACCATTAAGGGAGTACATGATACACAGTCAAAGTTTGTTTTGATCCACAGTCAAGTTTTTTGTGGATTTCTCTGCCTCTGCCTACTTGTAAACCTTTTTTAAGCCCAAGATTGTAAATCATGCCCTGATTCAGTAATGTTTATGCAAAAATGTAAATAAATGTACCATATGGTATCTTCCCATGGGTCAGCCTGCTTTAATTGGGCCAAGCCGGGTGGCATGGGTTGGCCTCTGTTTCCATGTGTTTCTAGCAGCTGGGGGTAATTGTGGTGACTCGGGCACAGCTGGTCATTTCTTCTGCCCAGGGCAGAGTAGGACCGAGCTCTGCCTTCAACAGAGCCTGCTCATCAAGACAGGTGATTGGCTGAAATGTTGCGCAGAGGGAATGTTCTTACACATTCCGTTTTTTTTTATCCGTAATTTCACTGCAGCAAGATTTGAAAATTGAGTCTCTCACTTGGTCTTCAGATGAGGGGTTATAATAAAGCCGAGCACCAAGGGCTCCATGATGCAGGCTAGTAACACCACACCAACACCATGAGTTATGTGTCACTTCTCAGCAACTCACACCACCCCCACATGATCAAGATATGAAAGATAAACAATGTGGTGCTGTTGAAACAATGGAGCTGACTCTGGAGCAGCTCAGTGCTGCTCAGCCAGGCTGACCTGTGTTGGTAGAGAAACACCAGTAATGTTCAACCATCCTTATTCTTAGATATAAACACTGAATATATGGGACATATAAACCACCGCCCTGTAATTTAAATGTGTAATACTGGTTGCTTCAAAATATCAGAACATCAGAGAGAGTGGTATAAATATATTGCCAGTAACAGTCAAACTACTTCATAATAATTATTGCTGATGCTCAATAGATTCATTCAAATTCTTTCTTTTATCAGGGGCAGGTGGATTGGCAGGATTACAAACTGATGCACTGACATGAGTGAGTGAATGGTTACATTCCTATGGCAAAGAATAAACTAATATGCCATTATGAGTGGGCCACCCATCACAAACTGTTTCCAAACAGCTACTTTACTCAGCTGTGTTTCTACTCAGCAATACTGCAGCTACAAGTTACAAAATATTAACTGTCCTAACCATCCTCTGCAGTTTGGTGATATAAATAGACAGTGTTGTGTTGACTGGGTAGGAAATCACTCTAGATAATTACTATGTTATCCTTCAAAAAATACTGCAATGTAAATCTAATGTGGGTGGAGAAAAACAATTACACGGACTAGTAAATTGAGAAACATTATGATAAAAATCTAACAATAAGATTATTGAGTCAACTCTGTGCTATTGGCCTTCATCTTTAACTATAATCATACCTGGACATCAAAAATAGATTTGAATTGACACATTGATCTTTAAAAATGTTACAGACCACTTTTAAAGGAGGTTTCAACCATGCCATTTTTTTAGTGGGTTTGTATACTGAATGCTCCAGCGGATGAACATGTGGGCATGAGCCTATGGTCATCATCCTGCAATAGAGGTCACACTTGGCATTTAGCAGTGCACCAACAAAGGTACTGAAGAGGAAGGCTGCTAGCACACAAACGTGAATGTAATCAATGCCACATTCAAAATACTGTAAAAAAAAACAAAAAAAAAAAAAAAAACTTTGTAAATGTTTTATGGAGGAAGGAAATGTATTCAACATGCTTGTGCCATGATTCAGTTGAGTTTGCTGCCTGTCGTGCTTTTATTTTGACATTACTTCCTGTTTTTGTTTCACCACAGTTTCAAACTTTTTACTTTAATCATCACACCTTAGTTTAACCTGCTCCTCATTAATCACACCTGTTTTTCACCCCATTATAAGCAGCCTTCCCCCACAAATAACCTGCCAGATCTAGACTCCAGCTCTGACTCTTCAACATTAATCCTTGCCTGACTGTTTAGTTTCTGACCCTGGTTTGCTGTTTTTGACCACCGTATATTGCCTTCACCTTCAAACTCGGACTTCTTCTCTGTGTATCGGCTTATCAGACTCCCCTTTCTGACTCGTTTGGATTCCTTGGATGTATGCGTTTGCTGGTTCTGACCCTGGACTGTATTATCAATCTGTAAGAGCATTTCGTGTTTAAACTGTGTCTTGTATCGTTTTTTGTTCCGTGTCGAGTGCTCTTATTACAGAGATTTTGTTTTGTTTTTTTTACTTATCCTTGTCTGGCTATTTAATGGAGTTCACCCTCAATATCATCGGCTGCTTTACGCACCATTCCTGACAGTTTGTCAGACCTCAAGTATACAAACTGTGCATTGTGGTGAGAATCACTGAATGTTTGTTTTATAGGAAATTTCACTGAGGACCTTTACAGCTATTCTACCCAATTTGTTTTCAGTCAATACAAAGGAAAAAATTATGACCATGCTAATGCTGTATCTCAACAACCTACCAACTTGTGAAAGAGAAGACGGTAAAAAAGAGAACAGGGAAGACATTTACAGAGAGGAGGAAAATAATTTGTGCCGCATATTCTCAAACAGAATCCCATGGCCCAATCAGTTTGTGTCTTTTTTTTTAGCTGATGGAACTTGGTAAAACACTCCAAACAAATGCCGCTGTATAGCAGTGTTAAGTGCTGATGTGATGTCCAACCAATGTGTGATCACATTAGTTTGAATGTATATAATGGCATTAAGGGTAAATGTGCATTTTTCATGTAAACATCTTGTTTTCTCAAAACATCACATAACCCAGTGTTATGGATAGGACAATGCT
>NW_018127945.1:2773993-2779628 GCF_001952655.1 Monopterus albus | reverse complement strand
GATCACATTAGTTTGAATGTATATAATGGCATTAAGGGTAAATGTGCATTTTTCATGTAAACATCTTGTTTTCTCAAAACATGACATAACCCAGTGTTGGATAGGACAATACTTTTTTTCACCAGTAGGTGGCAGTGTGAGACTGGCTTACCCGATGGACTGCAGCCATCTAGCGTGCTTTGCTGGGTTTTTCTCATAATGGCGGAGAACTCAGCGATGTGAAGCCACGTCTCCCTGCCTAATTATTCCTTTCCTGTATTCCAGGATATATACATCTGCCTACAGGTGTTATATTCTGATACCTGTAACACTGACAAGACTCACTTCAATAGAGACTTAACGGTGCATTAACTAAGATTTTACACACTAACAAATGAAGTGAAAATGGGGCAGGATGTGATGTCTCTCAGCTATATTACCCCCTTCAATGACACTCTGTTATCTACAGTGTGTTTGTTGTTCTTCCAGTTTCTCTACCCTCTGTCAAGAATAAGTCCATACATCAGCCCCACTTGCCATATAGTGAAGGTTATAAGAATCATTTTTGAATCAAACAGCCAACCACGAAGGAGCTGTCTGCTGCTAAAGTCTAAAAGAGTGGCTACCAGAGTAAAGATGTCTTGTTCTTTCCCACAAAGAAAGTGGGACAAAGAGCAGAAACCAGGATTACCATCAGTTTGTGTTTGTTTTTTTTTTGTTTTTTTTTTAAGATAAGTGTTAAAAGCAGGCAAAGGACTCAAATGTCATTCAGAAGTGATGTTCTTCCTTCTGGATGTGTTAGCATCTAAAGCTAATGTGTTTGTTTTGGTAACATTAGCAACCTAGCACGGTCATGATTTTTTTTCCTTTGTACTGAATTAATATGATTTCATTTTTGGGGAGTTATTCAAGCTTTGTGTAAAGTTAGTGCTTCGTTGACACATTAGCAGTAACCAGAGAGTTTTGCTTCATTGATAAATTTACTCATTAGTCAGCTAACTCTAGCTTTAGACTGGAAGCTGCGTTTTGTACAGTTTATTGTAACCAGGCATCTGTAGTTCATGCTGTTGCTAGGAAACAATCCAGTGGGAGGGGCAAATAGCGGTTAGGAGTGGCTTATGTCATCTTGTTTAGAGTCTTATTAGCCCCTCGAGTGGCTCAAAAGACAGAGCACCTTCAAAGATTTTTGCTTTTCCAGGCATCTCTTTTTTTCTGTCCCCCCATTTAGTCTTTAAACCCTGTCCTTTTGTTCCCCCAACAATTTATCTTTGATGCAGTGCTTGCTGTTGGAAAGCTGATTGAGGTGATTTACAAAGGAGAATAAATCACACAGCTATGGGTGTGTGTTGGTGTGCAGTGGATGAAAAACTGCTGAGTGTCAGAGTTTGATTTCTGCTCACCCAGAGTGATGTGCCCTGACTAAAGGTTGGAGATATGGTGCTAATCATACAAGGATATGACAGATAGCCTCCAACCATGAGTGCAGATAACGCCCTGCAGAATATCTTTGTCACCTGAAGCAGTATTGATGGTCCGGACAGCCTCCCTGGCACTGATTCTGTTGTTAGGAGGATAGTCAGGGACAGTGTTTTCGTAGCGCCTCTCTGACATCCGTGGACTCACCCTGGCAGGTAGATGTCTGGGGGAAAAAAAAGTAAACAATAAAATAATCTGAACAATGGTGGAAGGCAGAATCTTCAAGAGACAGAAAAAAAACAGGTGGACAAAGAGGGTGATAACTGAACAAAGGAGATGAGAACCTGTTTCTGTGCATGTGTGTTTGAGAGGCAGACGTATGTTTTAACTACAGAGAATCTGCGCTCGAAACACTGCCTGGTTTCCATTACAAACTGCTGACAGTTTTACACATAATATCATGAGAGACATGTGCAGTAATGAACATGCGAGCGCATGCACACATATGCACACAGTTCCACACTTAGCAGCCTGACACAGTTATACACGAACTGGCTCACCCCAACTGGCCGTGCTGCTCATCAATTGCATCCACAGCACTCTCCACTGAGTTCAGCAGAGACTGGATCTGATTGGCTGATTCCTTTAGCAAGAAACGGGTGACAAACTGCTCCACATTGGTTCCTCTCTCATAAACCTAGGGAAAAAGAAGAACAAAAAAATTATGTGCATGTCACTGAGAACAACTATACTGAAACTAAATAGTCATTCCATCAAACCTTCTAATACCAAAACATCCATATATTTTACTTTAGCTTCTCCTTCAGACTGTTATGTTTGACACTGTGAGAGTTCACTCCTTCCTACAGGAATAAATGCACATCAACCTTCAGAAGTGGTATCAAGTCTCATTTTGTATTCCCCAAATCCAGATAAGACAGTTTTTGCCATAACACATGGCAGAGCGGTAGGGAGAGATGGGGTAAAAAAACAACAACACAAAAACAGGAAGTGACGGTCCAAACCGTGACAAGCTGTAAAGATGCAAATATTTTTGCCTGGGACATGTGTCTTTTTAACACAACATTTTGTATGTGGACATCAAATGCATAAGACCCCCTTTTCAAAGTTCTCATTTTAAACTAGTTAGCTGGAAACATTAACGAGTAAACTAGAAAAATGCATTTCCTGTCAAAAATGCGTGTGGGTGCTGATATGCTGAAGGATCGCCCTGAAAATGCCTGAAATCGGTTGCTGAAACAGCTGAAGGATGAGAAGAAATGTCTGAAGTTCTTTGTTGAAATAGCTGAAGGATGAGATGCAATGCTGAACGACTGAATATTTAGATACCAGAACAGTATTTGTAGCTGAAAGTATGCAGGAGTTAAGCGCCAAAAAAATTTTGAAAAAAGAGCTGAATTTCTTAAAAATATAAAGCTTATTAAAAAATAAATACAAACAGGAATATCCTTAAAACGCTGAACATTTAGATACCACAATGGTGTTTGCAGCTGAAAGTATTCTGAAGTTAAGATGTGAAGATTTTGCCCATTCATTTGAATGGGGTAAAATTTGATGAAAAAAGCAGAATATTTTAAAAAGTATAAATGCCACAAACAAGAAAAATACAAGCAATTTCTGCTTGTATTTTTCTTATTTGTCCTTGAAGAGCTGAACATTTTGATAACTGAATGGTATTTCTAGGTGAAAGAATGCGGGAGGAGTTAGATGCCAAAAAACAGACAGAAAACACAGATATGTCTCAATTGCACTGCATTTAATTGACCATCAGATGGCACTCCAGGACTGTGTCATTGAGCTGCAGCATTAGGATGACTCAGCACTTTGAGCTCCCATTAAATTCTATTATTACAAAAAGCTGAATATCTTAAAAAGTATAAACATTATAAAAAAGATGAATGGCAGGAATGTCCTTGAAGAGCTGAACAGTTTAATACCTTTTATAGCTGAAAGTATGCTGGAGTTATAAAGTGCCAAAAAATGGACAGAAGATCACAGAATAATAATAAATAAAGAACAGGAAAACAGTGTGGATGCTTGTCAGCATCCACACAATTACAGTGTTTCAACCGTCTTAGCTGAGATCAGGCGGGGAGGCGACAGTGGTGTGGTGTGTAGAGCAGTCGTCTCCCAACCAGAAGGTTGAAGGTTCAAATTTTGGTGCCAGCAGTCCACATGTCAAAGTTTCCTTGGGTAAGACACCGAATCCCCCTATTGCCTGTGATGGTGGCACGCAGCGGTCCGGGGCCCTTGGCTCCAGACATAATTTCGTTGTACGTGTCACAATAAAAAAAGCTTCTTCTTCTATTGTACATCTCTGTAGGAACAACTGATCTGTCAGTGACATTGTCATTTCATCTGGAAAAGTCAATAAGATGAACACATGTTCAATCTGCTTTTATTAATATAAACTGCATATGTGGAATGTGAGAAGGGAAAGATTGACAGATATGGCAACGTGACTTATAAGACAAAAAAAAACTAACTCTCCCATGTCACTCAGAGATGCTTAAGTCGAAATAGCTGTCAGAATAACATGTGAAAGACCTCACTATCAAGTGCATGACAATAATCGACTATGAGAGAATGGAGTCAGTCGGTCATGTCAGCTTTACTATCAGAAGTCACAGTACAGTGATTCAGGGAGACAATTAAGACTCCTGTAATCAGCCATCCTCTACTGCACTCTAATCAAAGATAAATGATACCACAAGACCCAGAATCACACAGGCATTGACTTCCACTATCACAGTCAATAGCTTTTACACATGTACACACATCTGCACACAAACATGAAAACACACTGACTTAGAAGATGTTGATTCTCTTCAGCTCGTGTGGAGTAGATCAGTCAGTTTGTCAGAACATAAAACCCACATCTATACAACCAAAATAATTCACTATGATGACAGAATTTAGCTCTGTGGTACCATTTTATCCAAGAGGCACTCACTAAAGGCCACCACGCTGCAATTCAATTACCAATACATTACCAAATAAACTGAAATGATTAGTAGAAATTATAGCTGTTTTCTTGAAGAGATTATGAGCAGTGTTTAATACCATTATTGGCACTTAGCCTTTAAATACGAAAACGTTTATCGGCTGTTGTTACAGCATTCCATTTACTGTAACTGGCATACAAAGCATACTTAGCATTAACATTTATTTGAAATGACACAATTAAACAGAGCTGTCTGTTTTCTTTGGTTAAAGTAAGGCGCCGTCATCCCATTGCACATACAGAAAGCACATACACCTTGGGGCCAGCGCATTGTAGATGTGTAGATTCATGACTAAAACTGTGTGTGCACACTAAGACAGAAATGAGCGTACACTCAGCACTTCTGGTTAGCTAGTGGAGGACCTAATTTACCACCTGGGCCGAATACTCTCTTTTCAGTTCTTTTTTTTTCTTTTCCTTTATTTCTTCCAAGCTTATAAAAGAAAATTATATATACAGTGGGTACGGAAAGTATTCAGACCCCCTTAAATTTTTCACTATTTGTTATATTGCAGCCATATGCTAAAATCATTTAAGTTCATTTTTTTCCTCATTAATGTACACACAGCACCCCATATTGACAGAAAAACACAGAAGTTTTGACATTTTTGCAGATTTATTAAAAAAGAAAAACTGAAATATCACATGGTCATAAGTATTCAGACCCTTTGCTGTGACACTCATATATTTAACTTAGGTGCTGTCCATTTCTTCTGATCATCCCAGAGATGGTTCTACACCTTCATTTGAGTCCAGCTGTGTTTGATTATACTGATTGGACGTGATTAGGAAAAGCCACACACCTGTCTATATAAGACCCTACAGCTCACAGTGCATGTCAGAGCAAATGAGAATCATGAGGTCAAAGGAACTGCCTGAAGAGCTCAGAGACAGAATTGTGGCAAGGCACAGATCTGGCCAAGGTTACAAAAAAATTTCTGCTGCACTTAAGGTTCCTAAGAGCACAGTGGCCTCCATAATCCATAAATGGAAGACGTTTGGGACGACCAGAACCCTTCCTAGAGCTGGCCGTCCGGCCAAACTGAGCTATCGGGGGAGAAGAGCCTTGGTGAGAGAGGTACAGAAGAACCCAAAGATGACTGTGGCTGAACTCCAGAGATGCAGTCGGGAGATGGGAGAAAGTTGTAGAAAGTCAAAGAAAGTCAACCATCACTGCAGCCCTCCACCAGTCGGGGCTTTAGGGCAGAGTGGCCC
>NW_018127945.1:2754803-2773450 GCF_001952655.1 Monopterus albus | reverse complement strand
ACTAAATACTGAGCAAAGGGTCTGAATACTTATGACCATGTGATATTTCAGTTTTTCTTTTTTAATAAATCTGCAAAAATGTCAAACATTTTGTGTTTTTCTGTCAATATGGGGTGCTGTGTGTACATTAATGAGGGAAAAAATGAACTTTAATGATTTTAGCATATGGCTGCAATATAACAGAGTGAAAAATTTAAGGGGGTCTGAATACTTTCTGTACCCACTGTATGCACTCATGTATACACACAATTACAAAAATAATAACCATATAACCAATACGCATAAAACATCACAACATTCCAGTAGTACATGCTTGAAAGGGAGTAGGAAGAAGTATACACTTATCTAGTCCTACCCCCTTTCTTAGACCGTGGCACCACTAGCCCAACACCGGACCCACAGCAGTGCCAGTCTCCAACAGCCACCATATATCCATCCTATCACCACCCTATCCATTGTACATACCAAACAAACTGCCCCAGCACCGCACAGGCCCTGCCCCATACTCATGCCCCAGCACCCAAGCACAGCTGCCCCAAAAGCCAGGGCCCCCGCCCAAACACTGGGCCACGTGCGCCAAACATGGCCGCGCGGTACCGGGGAAGGCTCATTTCACAATACTCACCAATTTCCTAATCGACCAATCCCTTAAATTAAACATAGACCAGCCACACCATGCACCCACGTCCGGCGTCAAACCAACTAACCCATGGTCTATCTCATCCCATTATAATACCCTCTCTTCATCCTACACACAGTGCTTCCTATACTAACTATTCCAATAACACATTATTAATTTTTCCATACAAAACTAAATTCCCTTTAACATCACCATTCAAAACACAAGCCTATATTCAATGTCCATACATCAAACATCATCTTCATACACCACACAGACAATGCTCCAGTCTAGTCCGCCATCACACCTCCTCACTCATGTACCTTACATTACAAACACTTTTGTACTTATATTTAAACTGTTCTATGCTAGTACAATATTTTAAATCCTCCCTTTAACCTATTCCACAATTTTACACCACTTATAGAAATACAGAATCTTTTTTTAGTTGTACGTATAGAATGAATTTTTAAATTCAACTGACCCCTTAAATTATATCCCCCTTTTCTTTCATTAAACAATTTTTGAATTCCACCTGCTAATAAATTGTTCCTAGCTTTATACAGTTTGCACCACTTTTTCTGTGCTGAAAGGTTTTCTGCGTGCAAACTGGTTGGGAAGGCCACATACAGTACAAACCTGAAATAATAATGGTGATAAAACCAGTTTTTATTTCTTATGTGTGTGGGGTTCAATAGCACTTCCTTTAACCTGAATCCACTTCCAAATCAGTGTAATGAATCTGACTCCAGAAATTTTTATCAAATCCTTATAGGTGCTGTAGTTTGTTTGGTATTTATAAATGAATTTAAAATATTTTTTTTATTTTATTCAGCACATGCAGAAAAAGATAATCCTTGCTATTTAAGAATTTAGCTTCTTCTAATCATATTAATAACACAACTGGCCATTGTAATTGAGATTTAGGAACTAATTACCAGATAAGCATTGCACTAAGAGTAATTAAACATCAAACATAAACCATGGACATTCTGCTGAGCTGAAAGGTTGTGGGCTTTTCAGCACATACATTTGCTGCTTCTGTAGGCAGTAGAAATTGTGGAAGCTCAAACAATTACAGCACAATGAAAATATTAGGTGTACTTTATCATTCATTGTATATCAGTTAAATAAACTGCTAATGTTTGCATGTGTTGTCACACAATACAATGTAAGACCATTGGCTAGCCTGAGGCTGAGCAAAAAAAGCCTTAAGTTCTTCCTTCAGTGTTTGGATGGTAGATATTTAAATAAAAGACAGGGCTTTACATCAGGTGATAAATTAGAGCCAAGGCCTTGTGAAGTCAATAAATTAGCATTGCACTTTTCTCAGTTGGTAATCCGTCTTTGTTTTTATGAATCAATAAAACCAGCATCAGCAGAACATCTAAACTGCAAAATACTGATTAAAAAAATGCAGCATGACTTTTAAAAAAGGTACAGAGCTGTGAACGTGGTTTAAATTCAGTTTTAAAATTTACTCCACACTTCACCTGTCTTTCTCCTCTTTCTTTGCATCTCTCCCTCCAGTACATGTCTGTCATCCTCTCTCTCTCCCACTGTGCCATGAGCCCAGATACAAAACCTAGGATAGAAAATCGCTGATCTATAATTCACACGGATCACTGACACAGGACGAGAAGCAACATCTCTCTCCACTGGCTCCTCAAACACAGATTAGCTACTGTGTGTGATTATTGTTCTGCTCATACCTGTGTGTTTGATAGCATGAGCTCACAGCAGGAGTAATGAGAGTGTGTGCCTGTTGTGATGTACCTGTTTCCTGATGATTGATGACAGAGCTCCTCAGGACTTATCACAATCATAAGGTTCAATATTTTTATCATATTGTTCACACATCATCAAAGGCTTCACTTGAAACCGTGTACTCTGGTACCACACACTCAGAACTGCAATATGGCTTGTTCAGTGTACAGTAAGTATCAGCTGTTTTTATTACAAAAAAGGTTAACAACAAATCTTATTATCATCCACCTACACATCTACATACCAGTATAGCAATCCTATTCCTGCAACAAACACATACATGCACAAACACCAAGTCTTTTTTGATAAGATAGCAGAGGCTGATTGCAGAGGGCTGTAGAAGCTGGTAATCAGTTATTACTGAGGTTGATCTCGTTAGGGGAAATTACTGCATCCTCTGAGTCTCAGATAAAGAAGCTTTGTGGAGGCATGGACGTGTCCAAGATGTTGAACTCCAGTATGAAAGGTGCAATCAGCTGCTGATGCCACAGCACAATGTTTTCATCCAGACACAAAGTAAATATTCCATTGAAAGGGTTCAGCTTTGATTAATAAATTTCAGATGCCATCAAACAAATCACTTCTGGACAGGAAGGACCAATTGAGATGGTAAAACAAACTGCAATAAAAACTGTATGCCTGCTGAAATTCTAACATGCCCTAAAATAATATTGTGCAATAAAATAAAATAAAAAATCACCATCACACCTACAACAAAAACTATGTTAGCACATCGTACAGAAATAAAATATGATAACTTTATAAAAAATGAGATGCACTGAGAGAGAAATATACAAGTTCATATAGGGGGAACTGAAAATGCTTTAACTATCTTTTTGACTGATAGGCAGTTCTTGCTTTCAAAGAAGAAAGCTACTTTAAAAGAGACCCTGTGGAGCTCTTCACACCTCTAGTAGCGCTATAAGGCAAGGTTGTAAGAAATGGGTTCCTGTTTCATTTGTACCAGGCACGCAGGAGCAATGCACTTCCTCCCATTGATTTTACACTATTCCATGCTATTCAGCTGATCAATAGTTTGCAGCAGTAATACACCAACAAATGTAGCAATGTGCCTACAAAAGCAGAGGGGCAGTTATAAAATATTCAAAAGGTAAGTGGAAATTATGTGGAAGGAAATGTATTTAACATGTTTGTTAGAGCTGGAAGTTTCACACAGCACATTCCAGTGAACGATACTACTGTGAATGTAAAAATGTTGTCTACAAGAAAACTCAACAGTGCACTTTTAAGATAGACAGAGGCCAGTTACTGATTACAAAACATTGTATATTGCATTATTACTTTGTTCCTGCAAACAAACTGAGTTTATTCAGTCCAAGTTACACAAAATTTTGTTTGGATGTTTGTGCGTGTTAGTTAAAGCGACTAAAGTTCAAACCCTGCTACTCAAACAGTGGAACTATGAAGCCTGTCTTATGTGTGCTAGCTGAAAAATTATTGATTGTAAATAATCTATTCATCCATTATCAATACCCCTTATCCCGAATAGGGGTGCAGGGGGGCTGGAGCCAATCCCAGCTGATATTGGCTGAGAAGCGTGGTACACCCTGGACCAGTCGCCACTCTATCACAAGGCTGACACACTCACACTCACAGCTAGGAGTAATTTAGAGTCACCAATCAACCTAAGATGCACGTCTTTGGACAATGGGAGGAAGCCGGAGTACCTGGAGAGAACCCATGCAGGCACAGGGAGAACATGCAGAAAGGCACTGGGTTGGCCTGGACTCAAACCATTTGCACATGTGTGCCCTTCCCCCCGTGCTGTGCCCAACCCCTGCAACGAGCACAGCACATACTGCGTCCTATCTGAAAATGCCTTAAAACTGAGAGGTAAGCAACACCTGACTGAACTGGAAGTCAGTGGAAGGACTGGATATATGTCAGTGTTAGCTTGATGATCCAGTGCTGCAACTGCAAAAACTCGATTACAATGCCTGGCTTGCATGTACAGTACCAACTGAAAAATGGTTGGGTAATGTTATTAAGGAAGTCACCATATAAAATTACTAACAAGGGGAAAAAACAGAAACAAAAGAAAAAACCTGGACAGTTAGTACAAACAAGAAAAAATGGCACAACCACAGGGAACTCTCATATGTCCCCTTGTCAAATGGGGTTTGGGCAGGATCAGGGTCAGATGCCTTTTGGAAAAGAAAACCGCCCTGATGCCTTCAAAGAGTGTGTCACAGATACTGGTGTAATGTGCTTTCCTGTCTCTAATTCAAATGCTGTGAATAAGAAATATCTGTTCCACCTGGCAATTCCCCACAATGGAAGAGATTGTCAGAGAGAAAGACATACCATGTCATCACCCCATTGTTCAGACACAGAATAAAAGAACAAAAGGGAGCATAGCTTATGTTTTCCTGTAAGATGTTCCTGCACTTACTTTCAAGCTGTCTTCAAACAATTTCAAGCAGTACCTACAACTCAGCCTACCAAGGTGTTCTCTCTCAAGACTTCCTGTCTATTTCTAGAAGTTTTTATTAGTTCCTATAAAATTTGCCATAGCAACCAATAGGAATCGTCTCCATTAAGAAGTTGTGTTAGTTTTCTTTTACAACTCAAGAGGTATCAGCTTCTATTTCACGAGTCTCTGCAGAGCCAGCATTGTCTGATGAGGTTTGATGTGTTGGGAAGCGTAAGCGCAGCTCCTCGCCTTGCCTGCTACCTCTGAAAACCCCCACAGCCCAGCCTCAGTTTCACACATCAACCAATTAAAAAAGTATCCTAGCAACCACAATATGTCTCTAAGCAACACCAATTTAGCAGTGGTGGAGGAAGTGATATCAAGCAGCAGACCCCTGACAAAGAGAAACATTTTTTTTTTATATTTCTCTTCTCACTGTTCTTATCTCCCTAAGCAATTACTTACTCTCTCAAAGTCCCCTAGCTTTGTTAAGCACACATATACACACTTGCATACACATTCACTCAGCCCATTTATTACTCTGCTCTCCAAAGGCATAGGTTTAAACCCCTCCAATATTTTATATATCATTTTGTGCAGAGCTTTTGAAAAGGCAGTACAACATTGCACCAAGCAGAAGAGAAGTTAGTTCCTTGAATTGTTTTTTTTAAGCTATCCTCTTTGATTGCAGTGGTGTAACAGATCATAGTTGATCTGTGATCCATACAGATCACATTACTGCTCCGTGGTGCTTCAGCATAGTGGAAAGCAAAGTTTTATTTTATCTATTGATCTACTACTCAACTACTCTACTTTCGGCTGTTCTCATTAGGGGTCGCCACAGTGAATCTGATTCGTATGAGTAAATTTGGTACATTTTTATGTTAGATGCCCTTCCTGACACAACCCTCTCTATTTAACCGGGCTTAGAACTGGCACAGAAGTCACTGGCGTGAAACTCCTGTAGCTAGATACACACTTACTCCTAGGGGAAATTTAGAGTCTCCAATCAACCTAAGCTGCATGTCTTTTGACTGTGGGAGGAAGCCAACATACCTGGAGAGAACCCACACAGGCACAGGGAGAACATGTAAACTCCGCACAGAAAGACCTGAACCCGGAACCTTGTAGCTGAGAGGTGACAGTGCTAACCACTGCGCTGCTGCACTGCCCTACACGGGTGGTATTGATCTAACTCTCTCCCCCCCCAAAAAAGTATTTTTCCAGATTTTTCAAACTATTACTTTGATAGCCATCAATGTAGTTGTGCAGAGTATTAAACCAAAGTGGATTTAATTACTATAAAGACATAGACAAGACTGTAATAAATGTTTAAATACTGGGAAAGCAGTGCACATTTTTGGAGAGCCTTTCCCGCACAAAACAATGATATAGTATTAGTTGCGCAACAAATGGAAAGAATAGAATTACAGCAAGAAGTTCAAATCTGGCTTAACGTCTCACCTCCATACAGCTGGTCAGTCACCGTGGGAAGTGGGTGGATGTCATACTGTCGGTTTTCAGGCATAAATTGTTGGATACAGCCCTACAGTACCTAACGTTAAAGAGGTGGGGGTTGGGGGTGCCTCATTAGGAAAAATGATAGCTTGTGAGATTAATCACAGAAGTGTTCTAAATACATTTTAATGTGAGTTAACTCGTCATAATGGGGACATTTGGTGTGCAATCATGATGGAAGGCTGCTATAAAAAGGAACGCTAATACATTACCAAACACTGGAGATGTTTAAGTGGTGGCAGTGACTTAGAAGTGTGGAAGAGGTTCATAGCAGGCAGAGTGCCTGAGTTTGTTTCTAAACAGAAGGCGAGACCACTAACAACCATCAGAAGTATATAAAATCTTCATAAATCATGCCAGCTTCATCGGCCTTCAGAATAGAGGGAGGGGGCAGGGGTGGAAGGCAGGGAGAAACGGAAGAGTGAAGTTGCTCGAGGAGAGAGAGAGGAGGGAGAAGGAAGAGGCAGGAAGAGGGGGGAAACAGGGCGAGGAGAAGAGAATAAAAAAATTGTGCTAAAGAGAAGAGGGATGTACTGTATGTTGTGGTAAGCTTTCTGGGTCATTTGTGTATTTCACTTTCACACTCCCTCAACTCCTCTCACTCTTCTCTTCTTTTACCCAATTACCCATCCACCTCTCATCTAGCTCTCTCTCTCACAGACACACACACACACACACACACAGAGACTCTGCCTTTCTCACTCTCCTACAATCCACTGCATTATTCATGCTTTGGGTGTAACCTCATCATTCAACACACACCCAGCTGACAACACAACACCACACTCTCTGCCAGTTCTCCCCTCTCACTCTCTCCCACACACAAACACCACTGTTTTTGTCACTCAGCAGGACTTAAATTCATTTCCTGGATGCTTACTCTGTCCCTAACCGCTACTTGCCTAACTCCTATCCCTAATGCTAACACCTAACCTTAAATTCACCTTATCCCCAGGTTGTCTGCCTAAAACTCAACTATATACGTTGAGGGGACCAGCATCTATGTGTATAACAGCTGTAAAGAATACTGTGGGGCTAGTTGCAATATAGCAGCACAACTAACCCCACTTATGTAAACAATGATAAGAAGCTATTTTTCTCTCGTATAAAATAAAAGCAACTACGTTTTTGCTCTACATGCTTACACAGATTTAAAATGAAAAAAATTGTGTATAGAGTTGAAGAAACAACCTGAAGTGCCATGAAAGGATTTGCAGGGGGCACAGATGACTAAAGCATAACATTGTTGCTGCTCGATGGGAAACTAGGCAGGGGACATGGAAGGAAAGACTGGCATGTGAATTAAAAAACTAAGAGAACACAAAACAACCCATAAATAAGTCTAAGCTTCTAGCCATGCCAGCTATAGGCCTCAGGTGTAGTTACGTTTTTGGAAGGATGCATGTCAGTTACAACATAACCTACAGCAGAGCTAATGTGGCCATGTGCTAAGGCTCAAATGTTACAATGTAACCCCTTAACTGTAACTACACATCTCCAAAAACACAGAACCTGTGTTTGTAGTAGCTGTCTGTGCTCCACCTAATACAAGTGTGAAAAAAGTTAGAGTTGATACTGAAGTGAAATGGTTTAGCAAAGTGACGCATGATGAAATGCAACCATGTAATCAGTTTCACTCATGGAGCTGTGGAGCTTCCTCCTCATCCAGACAGTACTGACAGCCATGGGAAAGATGTCAAGCTGCATCTCTCACTTGCCCTCACTCAGTTGGACCCCTTGACTCATCTCAGACTCCTATTCTATTATATCAACTCCTACGCTTCCTTTAGTTCCTTCATTTCTTGTTTGCTTCATCTCTCTTTCCTTAACTTCTTGACTTTCTTCTTTCTTCCCACTCTACTTCCTCTTTCCTCCTCTTCCAGTCAGTTTTTTCTTCAGCATCTTCCACTCTCTCTGTAATCCTTTTCTATCTCTGTACCCTTTGAGACTTTTTTCCTTATCCCAATTTATCCTTGTCAAGTCCCTCACTTGCCTCCCCTCCTCACTCCCTGAGTCTAACTTTACTTTGTTAATATCCAGCACTCTGGCTATTGCATCCTGCTCTTTGGTTACCAGGGAAACAGTAACCCTAGTCACCAGGTTCTGGAGCCTGAGGGGAGAACTTGCTATCATGGCTGACACAACTGAGTGATGCATGTTTATATAATACCCTCAAATTGCACACTGCCTGTGCACTGTGAGAGCATGCAGTGATTAGCAATCATTAAATCTGCCATCTACGTATTTATAAAATGGCCTCACACTCTGGAGGAAATTAGCTATTTCATTATGATGAAGAAATGCAAAGAGGCTCCTGATAAGAGTTCACCTGTGGTAACTGTAGTGAAAATATAAACTAGGGCTGGGCAAGATAACGCATTATTTTCACGTTAACACATTATTTAATTAACGCCAGCAATTATTTTATTGCACATTAACACAGTTTTGTCTATTATTATTATTATTTTGAAAGTCTGTTGCTCACTGGCTCTGAATACACATACAGACAAACCTTATGTCACAGGAGGGGTGGGATGTTGATCAGTACTGGTTTGAGATGGGCGCCATCAAGTGTCTCAAATAATAAGAGCATTTGGGGCGGGCCTAAGACTGCTGCAGCACTCGTGAACTGGACGTACCAGTTCTATGGAAAAGAGAGAACTACAAAAGTGGTGGCGTTACAACATACACCAAATGTTGCTCTCACTGGAGACTACTGGACATCGCTTGGTAACCATAATTACCTCGGAGTTACAGTGCATTATATTGATGAACAGTGGGAGCTGCATTCACATGCTCTAACTGTAATAAAAACAGAAAAGAGACATTTTGCTGAAACATGCGCAGAGCATTTTATTCATGTTGCACATGCTCATTGTTCATATAGCAGTACTTTTAAAATAAAAGTGCGTGTAGTGGTCAAAAACTAACAAGGTACCAGTTAAAAGGTAATATGTAATAGAATATAGTAGGGGTGTGTAGAATACATTTAGATATTAGTTGCAATAGGAAATAGTTGATAGTTATGGGTGAGCTAAGTGTTTATGTAATGTAATCTGTTTCTGTGCTCTGAAATGGTTGGAGATATTTGTGCATGGAGACCATGGGAACTATGCACTGATAGCTTGCTCAAGCAAGAATATCTTGGATCGTGTCCGCCTTGCTTAATTTATTGGTTCATCTTGTGCATAAACATCTAGAGAGCAGCCTCCCATAAATAGGAAGCTTAAAGTTGGACATAACTTCAGCCTTGTGTGAACTATTCGTGTGCTCACTTTTAAGTTCATGTTTAGGAAAGGAAATGGGCGCTGGGTCAGTGCGACCTAGAATTTCATGTACTGGACATCCCAGACAATTTCTGGAAGAAGGGGTGTAGAGTGGGCATAAAGCTGTGACTCTGGCTTAAGCAATAGGAGGGGAGTGTACAGGAGATGTAACTTAAAGAAGATAAAAGTCAGAATAGCTGTTGGCTAGGTAGGATGATGGTGCTGCGGTGGCGAGTGTGCATTTGGACTTGGCTGGGAGGGGACCGACCCGACTCTCGACTCGACTCTGACAATTTTCTTATTTATTACTGTATATATTCCATTGCAGGAGGAGTGATTTTGTTCCATACCTTTCAGAGTATTGAACTATCTTCCAGACTGTTGAATCATCTTACAATTTATTGAACTGCTTAGAAGTATTGTAATAATAAATAATCACTGGGATAATTTGCCTGAATTAATTTAGTTCCCATCAGATCCTAACACCCACATGTGCGCTACACTACTTTTGAATTCATTATTAAATGCTGCTCATAATGCAGTTAATCGTGATTAATCACAGAAAAACATGCAGTTAACGCGATTAGGGAATTTATTCGTTGCCCAGCACTAATATAAACAAATAATTGGAGGAGGTTGTGGGCCCAACGATTGTTTTCTTTTAGCATAAAATTTTGAAAAGTCTCAAAACTGACAAAGGGTAAATAGTTACCAAATGACTCAAAAATAACTAAAAACACTAATTATACATAAATAATTCAAAAGGAGAGTTCAAAGACATATCAAGCGTTTACAATTTTCACTTGAAGTTGTAACAAGCACCATTGTTTTTGACCACTTATGGTCAGCATTTTCTCAACAACAGCCATTCAGTGTTATTTACACTCTGTAGTTACGTACTTCTCTAGCAGTTGTCCTTGTCGAGCCTTCTGATAACCTGCTAGCCCAAGATTTACATGTACTAATGCAACTGCTTCGCAATAAAAGCATTCAGCTGGTGAAACATGGGGTGGCTTCTATTGTGAAGCAACACAGAAAACACTGTTTGTCACAGAAGTTAGAACTAACCAAGACTAAAAATATGTCTACAAAACAAGACTACACTTGAACTGTGTGCAACAGGTCATGGTTGCAATTATTGACTGATTTCTTTATTAAAGCAATTGCACTCTTAACAGATACACCAGTTGTTCTGTTGTATGTCTGGCATAGCATAACCTCCAACAGGTAAATGAATACAAAGAAAAGCTTACATTCTCATTATCTCCAATCAATTCATTAAATCTATTTGAGTGTTTTATTCATGAATTATGAGATGATTTTATTTTTCATTGTAGTTTTTCTGTTCCTACATTACTGTAATATAAGAAAGTCATTTTTGGCTTTTCCTGTTTAGGGGTCGCCACAGTGAATTGTCACACTGACGACTCGCATGTTGACATTTGGCACATGTTTTACGCCGGATGCCCTTCCTGACGCAACCCTGATTCGAACCCGGGCCGCAGCGGCGACAGCACTACGCCTTAACCACGGCTCTCCTACATTACTGTAATATATTGGTCACATTTAATCATTCACTTTGTCCCCATGTAACATGCTTCTTATTTTCCTCACCATATTCCCATACTTCCTTGTGCTCATATGATAATTTGTTAAGTGCAGTGTTTCCCCTATAATAGAACAGGCCTGGCAGGTTACCATGCCAACGAGACCCCCCACTGTGCCTTACACGATGGGCCTTTTTAAAAATATATATATATACACAATACTGTCCAATATATACTCATTTGAGTATTCATTTGACCTTCCCTGATTTTTCACCTAGGCTTCTCTAAGTTAAGGTTTGTGATATTTAATATTTTCTCCCACCCCATGGCACCACTCAAGAAGAGGAAACCATGGGACACTCAGCCAAAATTATTAACAACATGTTTCTCCAAAACTCTAGAGACAAAAGAAGATGAGGAAGAGAGGGGAGGTAGAGGAGTGGTAGAAGAGACAGAGGTGAGAGGGGCAGAATTTCCCACGTTAGAATAAACATTGGTGATGCAGGTATACAGGCTGTGCATCAAATGCAGGTTGCAGGTGAAACAGCAGATAGAAGCAAACAGAATTTGAATTTTTGTAAATGTTTTTTGTTTGTTTTAATGTATTTATTTATCTTAAAGATTGTTTGTTCTAACTTATTCAATTGTGAAGTAACTGACAGTTATTTACGTATGTGCAATAGATACATCTTATTAATACTCTCCTTGTTTTATGTGACCTTTACATAGAAACTACCAACCAAGTCTTTTGTTGTGTGTGCAATAAATAACCAAACATTTTAATGTGAGTGGGCAAAACCTCTATCATCCTCTTGACACCATGCCTGAAAATCTTTCTAGAGGAAACACTGAGGTGTGTCCATGTACTGTATTCCAAGGACGGTGTTCCTCTTGATTTAGACTCTTGATTTTAACTGCACAACTAACAATATTATTGATTCATGTATTCAGTATTATTTGTAACTGCTCTTTTACTGCCTTTTGTTAGTTTTGGGAAAGGACCTTATAAAAGGTTTGAAAATCAATTTTCTCTCCCAAGAAAAGAAAAATCAAGAGCACAGTCTGAGCTTACACACACTTCTGTTTCATCATTTTATTATTCACCATCTTCACATTGTGTAAACCAGAGACCACGCCCATTCATTTAACCTGTTCTCCTCCTCTCATCATTTTTTTCTTCCCTGTTCTCCTTTCCTCTCTCTACACTTTCTTTCTTCAACCTTTATCCCCCCATCTCTCCTCATTCTGCTCATATGTTATTGTGTACAGACCAGAATGCCTCCTTCTGCCCCATGATCTGCTTCACCTTAATCTTCATGAAGAAAGGATGAAGAGGATGGGGTGGGCGGTGGGAGGCAGTGATGGCTCTGGGGGTGGAAGAAGACAACAGAGTTGAGATGAAAGAGGGAGAGATGAAAGAGAAGAGAGGCAAGAGGAAGAGGAGATGAGAAGTAGCTCAAGGAGGGTCACTTACCGGTGTGAAACAATTTCCTGAACAGATTTTGGAAAACAAAGACAGGCTTAACAAAATTTTAGTCAGACAGAAAATGCATGTGTGTGCACCTGCGGAGCTGTCAATGAGTGTAGTGGCTTGTTCAGCAATAGCCTGGAAAACTAAATTGCTAATGAGAATGTCTCATTAAGCATAACATTTACACAGGACAGATAAGACAGGAGATTCAATGAATTCTCGTTTGTCACTTGCTTTAGATCTCATTACCCACACACAAACACACATTTGTCCAAAGACCTCCTGCTCCCCACCAGTCAGGCAGAACTGATGAAGCCTCTTGGATGAGAGGTTAACGTCCTCTACCTAAAACTATGTCCAGATGCCTTCTTCTAAGTTTTTTCAGCATACTATGACCTGGATGACTCAGAATTTGCACAGACATCCTCTGTGGGGATTTTACATTGACTTGCATTCATTTCCTAAAGACTTACCCTAACCTTAACCATAACCGCTACTTGTTTAACCCTAACGTAACCATAACTTATGCCTAACCTAACATTACCCTAACCTAACCACAAACCAAGTCATCACCATAAAATTCAACCATTTACGCTTGGGGACCAGTATCTGGTCCCCACGAAGCAGGCCAGGTCCCCACAGTGGTAGCATGTAAACAGGTTTCACTCCCCACAATGTGAGTAATACCAGGTGTGCACACACATTCGTGCTCACACACACACACCTTTCTTATGGGAGGGACCGTTAATGTACTTACACCACCTGCAAGAGAGCCAATTAAAATTGTTTTCTGGAACCACTTCTGACTCTGATAGTGCCATAAAAGCTTTTCACAAAAATGAAGAAAAAAAAAGTTAAATAGCTGAAACAATACTGGATGTGAAGCATTCCAACACATTTGCTCCATCCCAGGAGATTACATACTGCATTTGTTTTCTAATGCTGCCAAAATCGTACCTCTCGGTGCCATCATCTGGGAACATGACTAAGAGGCTGCTGCAGTTAAGAAGCTTACATTCAGCCAAACAAACTCAGTCCTCCTCAAGTTTTTCTTAAACTTTCTTCACTGTGCATAATACCAGGCAGTCATTATGACCTTGTTCACAAAATTATGAACCTACTCTTGGAAATGAGTGCTGCAAGAGGAACCACATTATGAAACTGTCATAAATTCATCAGAGGTGTCGGATGAGGCCTACAGTCTGTTCTGTACCTGATGACATGAGCAGGATCTACTTGCAAAAACAGATCTCTTGCAAAAGTAATCTCTTGTCTTACAGTACCAAGCTGGCTTCACATAGACACATCAACTCAACCTATTTCCTTTACAGCTGTTTCTAAAGTATCCTTCCTCCATGACAGCTGTCACCATAGCAACTTGAAAAAAGGACCGAGGTGATGCCGTGCTTACATGAGGTGAAGCCAACAGATGACACCTTGCTTGTTTCACTGTAAAAAAATGAGGAGTCTCAAAATTTCAAACACTAAGTTAGAGCATTTACAAACTTACAAACCATTTCTGACTGAGCTGCAGCTTTGAATTGTCACAGCTTTGGCTGCATTGCTCAAACCACTATCAAAGTTCACAGACAGCTGGTAGTTATTTACAGTACATCACTGTCATTTGTATTATTCTGTTTTGAAAATCTAAATAATCAATACACTCTCAGTCAATCCCATCAGTTGATCAGAGTGTGACATGAAAACAGTGATTCTCCAGGAAATCACACTGCCTGGATGTAGCGCTGTAACATGATGTAAACACAACAAAACAGCAGATGACAGATGTAAATCATTAAATCTCCTATGTAAATTAAGTGGATTCTTCATTAGTGTTATTGATTATACCTGAACCTTTCTTGCTATGAGCAGTTCTTTATAAATGCTAAAAAGCTTTAAATGTTGAAAACGTCTAAGTTCTATCTTTGCCAAATAATAAAACCAATTTGGCCCCAATATATATGGTATACTGTAAATGTATATTTAAAATTTTCACAACTTTACAGTGTTAATACATTAATGTGTTGATGAAGTGGGTATGCAACAAACAGCACAAAACAAAATGCTGTTTAATTTTATCTTTACATACAAAGATGAATAATGTCTTTGTAATCTCTACTGCTTCTGTTGTGTATTAGCAGGCTAATTACAGGTAATAGCTGGACTGATGTGATGTGAGATCAAAGGTAACTTGAGTTTATTAACCACTACTTTATGATCAGTTTAGTTGTGGAATTTCATGAGCCTCTTAAAGTCAGACAGCAGCAACTGCTTCCACAACACTGATATCAAAATATTGACTACTGCATTAAGTTAATGGGAATATCACATTTGCATGAACTTGCAGTGTTGGCCATCCCTCTGGGAGAATGCAGGGAAGGATGATGAGTGATAGTGAGAGACAGAGAGAAAATATGAGAATCACTGTCAGGTCCGCTCGGCGCGACCTGCCTCTCCTCCGCCTTTCTCTCCTCTGTTCTCTCGACCTGCAGGGTCGGCACCTCAGCTGTGTTGCATTCGGTAATTAGCGACTCGTTTGTCGGTGCACACAGCTGGGGTGCATCCCGCTGATTAACTCCTTCCTTATTTATACCTCTGGCAGACGCTCTGTCATCGCCGGAGCAGTACTCAAAACATGTGTTCTAGATTTCAATGCTGACAGTGACTGTGCTGTTGATTTCTGTTATCACCTTATTTACACGTGTTTGTGCACGTTGATTTCTGTTATCACCTTATTTACATGTGTTTGTGCACGTAACTACTGTAACAACAGCCCTATAGTCGTGGTATGTATTTGTACGTCATTTTGTTTTCCACGCTGACAGTTCCTGTTGTTATGATTTAGTCCCCCTCACCCTCCTGGTGAGGGGGACTAAATCATAACAATCTCTAGCAGTCTGTCTAGCTGATTAGCTTACAGCTGCAGATGTCAAACTTTTTCTCAAGGAACACATTCAGCTTATGCGTTTGTGAGAAAATAATGGCCTAGATGCAGATACTGCATTGGCTACTGTAACATGTTTTATTCCCAAAGCAACCTCCAGTCTGTAATTTTATAAATATTGTCTTACATTGCATGAACTGAGCCATGACTGCTGGGGAATACATTTCATCTGAATAATCTGCAGAATTATTTTATTTTCACTGCAAACTGCCCTTGGGTTCCAACCAAAGTCTTTAAAGAAAAATAAAAAAAACCTTCTGTACAGTACAGTAGATGACTACAAATGTACAAAGTCTGCTTTCCCGTTCCACTCATTCTTTCTCTCTGTATTCACTGAGGTGTATGGACAGCTAATCAGTACTCACTGGGCTCTAAAAGGCCAGGACTCATAATCTGTTCGAACTCCTCCCCTCTGGACGGCGTTACAGGTCACTGTGCGCCAATACAACCAGGCACAAGAACAGTTTCTTTTCCTGGGCTGTCACTCTGATGAACACTTGGCCCACAAGAGTATGACTGGACTATAACCCTCAGTGCAATACCTGTAAATATACCTCGTACAGATTATACAGATCCATACAGGTTTCTATTTTTAAGTACTCTATTTTTATTCCTATTTATCTTGTTTCACAATGAGCATTCCTTTGTTTGTCTGCATTGTTTACTGCTTGTTTATACTCCTTATTTTGCATTGTTTACACTGTTTATTGCTTGTTAATACTGCTTATTTCATTATATTACAGGGCCTTATGTTGGTTTACTGTTTACTTCCCCCTTGCATGAGGATATGTACATGCACATTGAGAGCTGCTGTACCAGAGTCAAATTCCTCATGTGTCCGACACACCTGGCCAATAAAGCTGATTCTGATTCTGAGTTTGACCTGAATGTATATATATATATATACACTAACTAAATATATAATAAATAAACATGTTGTACTAATTCAATTCCCTGCTTGAATATTACAACCATTTATGCCTTAAGACAATGTACTCGAGTTTTGAAAACAGTGGGAGTGAATAGGTATAGTTCAACTAGACTGATGAGACCATCGAATGTTGGGAATGGGGAAGGGTTTCAAGAATATAAAAGGTCAGTCACTACCCATCATTTCACAGTCTCTCTCGCTCTCTCTCTCTCTTACACACACACACAAAATCCCAAACACACATACACTCCCTACCTTCTTGGTGAAGTCCATGGCTTTGAGAATGGAAAGGTTGAGTGTTTCCAGCGAAGCCAGGACTCCCTCATAGTCTCCCATGTGCTTGGCAAAATAGTCTGCACACACACACACACACACACACACACACAAACACATCCACATTAATCAGCACGGAACAGATTCACAAAATAAACTGCAGTGGTTAGACAAAAGGATCTGAAATAACAAAATATATTGTAATAAAAATAATTGCATTTCAATTGAGAAGTACTTTTTAATAATAGATAAGAGAGACTGTGGGCAGCAGCAGGAAATTGTGTGTGTGTGTGTGTGTGTGTGTGTGTGTGTGTGTGAGAGAGAGAGAGAGAGAAAGAGAGTGTCAGCCGCAGAGCTCCTTAGTGTCAACATTACTATTACAGCATAGCAGAGGTGCAGCAGAAGCAGAGAAGGAAAGAAAGGAAGTAGGAAGAGTAGGGTCAGAAAACAGACGAAGGCTTTTTAAAAGCAGTCACATACTGTACATACAGTGCATCCACACAGTCTGGCAAGCAGAGACCAATCTAACAAGATGCTCTGACAGGAGACTGAATCAATTCTCTGCCATCAGTCATGATCAGTTCACTGTGTGGAAACTTGGCAGCAAATTCTTCACTGGCGTAAAGGAAACTTTCCATGGTCAGCTAACCAGGAGAGAGAGAGGAGAGCAGGGGAGGAGAGGCAGGAAGGGAGAAGAAGAGGAAGAAGAGAGGGAATGAAGGAAGATGATCCAGCCAAAGGAGGGATGAGATGTAACTGATGATGGCAGAACTGAGGACAGAGGAGACGAAAGAGACTCCATCTATTCTTCATAATCAAACATTATGTTCAGTAAATGCTGTATATTATATGTAATGTTATGGGGAAAAATCTATTTGATTATTTTAAGTATCAGTTAAATATTTTTATGCTGTGTTTCCACTGGATGACTCTTGTTTGACAACTTGATTTGATATTGGCCCATATTATTATATTAAACAGTAATTGCATTTTACATGGAGGGGATCTGGCAGACTGAATTCTGTTCCATCACTGTGACAAATGGGCTTAAAAACCAGCCACCCAAACTTTACTTTTACCCAACATTAAATGTATTTTCATGTTTACTAATGACATAGGTCCTTTAAACTGCCTTTGGGGATATGTGTGTAGTGAGTCTAAAAAAGTGGTTCCAACCTTTTGTGGGCTAAAATAAAAGTGGCAGATTGTTTACTAATCAAATCATAGTTCCACATGCACCTGTAGGCTGCATTTTCCAGTAATTTGGTTACTAGTGCATATTGGGTTTATAAAAGGATTTATTATCCCTCCAAGTCTTATTAGGACTTGGGTTTCCACTTAAACATGGGCAATAAAAGTCAGCATTCATTTCTAACATAGTGGTAACATTAGTAACATTTTATTAGTATTACACACATTTAAATGAAACCAATTTAAAAAAAAGTTGATATGAGGCTTTCACAGTATCTTATCTACTGTATTTTTGGATTGCCTTATGCACATTAAAAGGCCACCCACGGATTTTACATATCGAGTTCAGTCGACCTCTCACGATGAGTTCTGCTCAACCTGTGAAAACACAAGTCTGAAAAAAATTACCCGAGTGATGTCATTTGCGGATGTGTTTGAAAGTCATGGGTGTTTACCAGGCCGTGAGGGTCTGATGAAAGATGCAGCCAAGTTGCATTATGGGGAGACTGTCCTTGTTTAAAAAAAAAAAGAAAAAAAAAGACCTATATATCGCCTTTATGCCAGCAGGTTACTACTACTATCAGTTTCATGTTATAGTATTAATGACCTCTAGCAGCCATAGTAATTCACAAAGGAAGAAGTTAGGTGACGTAATACAGTATATACCTAAAGCCAGAAAGGGTCAA
>NW_018127945.1:2748404-2754769 GCF_001952655.1 Monopterus albus | reverse complement strand
GCTAGAATGATGGAAACAAGAACAGCCTAGCAAAAACAGAAGCCTCAGAAAATAGCCCAATAAGGGAAGAAAGCTGGAGATGGGAGGAAACAAAAGAATGGCAGAGACAGATAGATGAATGACTGGAAGCAGGACAGCACTCACTCTCTGCCTGCTCCATCCCTCCTCTCCATCCATCAACTTCCTGCTTCAACAGGAAACGCTTACATTTCATTTCTGCGTTTACTTAAACCATTTAATAACCTTATCTGCTGTCACAGGACACTGCTGAGGCCTGGCATGTGGCTGCTAAGTGTACTTAACTCTAATAAGCACAGACTTTTCTGACTGTATCAACTACAGCGAATAGGATTTATAAAGTGCATCCATTTCCAAAATGGCTGATGTCAGACGGACAGAGGCAAGTGCATGGTCCACTTACGGCACTGATTTAAAAAAAAACAACAAATCTCTCACTAATGGATGAACCTGGAGGAGGATTTATATATCGAACTTAATTCAATTCCACAACAACCATAAAGGTCAGCTCTTGTTCTGCTTGGTTTCATTTTATTGTAGACTCCGCAGGATTGGAAGGATGTGTGAATTAACAGAGTCTGCCTTTTGATTAGATTCCACTGCGTCAGCACACTTCTCCTGATTGCCGCCACTATGAGCTGACTGGCTGATTATAAAGGGCCGATTAATTGATTCAATGAGCGCCAATCAAAACAGAATGTCCCAGGGGGCAGTAGCTATGAAAAGGTTGATGTCCTGGAGGGTCAGGATGACAAATGTAAAACTAAATGATGAAAGAAAGTGAAAGAAAAAGGCTGAGAGATATAACAACGTTTAAAATTTTTAAGGAATTACTGGCTAGGTAAGACCCAAAGTGCAGACGAGGGAGCAGGAGTGTAGTTCATGGGGTTTATTAACAAAAAAGGAAGTGCAACAGAAGCAAACAGTGACTCAACCCAATCATCTCCAAGACAAACAAACTCACAGGGATAACCAAACAGAAAATGTCTGGGCAGTATGTAAACCAAGAACAAAAAACACAACCTCTCCATCCATGAACTTCCTGCTTCAACAGGAAACACTTGTACTGTCATTTCTGCTTTTATCAAACCATGTCTCTAGATCTGCCTTCTTTCACCTGCGCAATATTGCGAAAATCAGGAGCATCCTGTCTCAAAGTGATGCTGAAAAACTGGTCCATGCATTTGTTACTTCCAGGCTGGACTACTGTAACTCTTTACTATCAGGATGTCCCAATAATTCCCTAAAAAGCCTCCAGTTAATCCAAAATGCTGCAGCCAGAGTACTGACAGGAACTAGCAAGAGAGATCATATCTCTCTCATATTAGTTTCTCTCCACTGGCTCCCTGTAAAATTCAGAATAGAATTTAAAATCCTTCTCCTAACATACAAAGCCCTTAATGACAAGGCTCCATCGTATCTTAAAGACCTCGTAGAGCCTTATCATCCTAACAGAGCACTTCGCTCTCAGAGTGCAGGTTTACTTGTGGTTCCTAGAGTCCACAGAAGTAGAATGGGAGGCAGAGCCTTTAGCTATCAAGCTCCTCTCCTATGGAACCAACTCCCAGTCTCAGTTCAGGAGGTGGACACCCTCTCTACCTTTAAGATTAGACTTAAGACATTCCTTTTTGATAAAGCTTATAGTTAGGGCTGGATCAGGTGACCCTGAGCCTTCCCTTAGTTATGCTGCTATAGGCCTAGGCTGCTGGGGGGCCCCATGATGCTCTGAGTTTCTCTCCTCTCCTCCCCTCCCCTCCTCTCTCTTCCCCTCTCCTCTCCTCTCCCTCCATGCATCTCTATGCCACCATTACACATCACTAACTTTGTGTCTCCTCTCTCCCGTAGTGTGTCCTCTCTCTCTCCCTGTACCTTTCTGCAGGTTGCCCTGGCCCTGGAGCTCTACATCTCTGATGAGCAGTCACCAGCCACATCAACCTGACCAGTGTTTGATTGTTTGTTGTGTCTTGTTGCTTTTCTTCTTTTCTCTCTCCTCTATCCACTCACCCCAACCGGTCAAGGCAGAAGGCCGCCCACCAAGAACCGGGGTCTGTCGGAGGTTTCTTCCGTTAAAGGGAGTTTTTCCTCCCCACTGTCACCAAGGGGGATTTGTTGGGTTTTCCCTATGTAATAATAGTGATAATAGTAAGGACTAGACCTTACTTTGTAAAGTGTCCTGAGGTGACTTTTGTTGTGATTTGGTGCTATACAAATAAAATTTGATTTGACTTGAACCTGTCAGCCTAGAAGCAGAATTAATCTAGATCCAGGGCTCAGGCGAACAAAAACAATGGGCAGTGAACAGGAGAATCAGAGATGGGAAAAAACTTGACAAAGATGCATAGAGCGTAGCTGCTGAGACGAACAGGCAATGGGCAACGTACAGCGTACCAAGTACAATGAACCAGCAAGTAACAGAGGTAAAAAGAGGAGTATATATGTGCAGAGAACCAGCTGATAATGAGTGACAGGTGAGAATGATAAGCAGTGATTAGAACTGAGGTAAAGCTGGGACAGGTGAGGCGGCACAGACTGGCAATGCAAACCAAACTAAAAGCACAGAACAAGAAGTGTGATCCGAAACCATTAAAAAAGTGGACCTTAGTTTCCACTCTTCTTTCACTATATTTCCCCCACTTTGTCTCCTCTCCTATTATTTATTTATTTATTTTTTAGTTTTGTCATTTTCATATTGCAATTGTCACTTAATATAAAGGGCTTTGGTACAAAGGGTTCTTCATAAAATGATTTCAGAACTGGATGTGCCACTTCCTGGCTGCAGAATAAATTACATACTATATGTTTTACCAAAGCATGCACACACACACACACACACACACACACACACACACACCAATCTGAAAGTCTGAGGCTGTGCTGGAGTGAAAGTAGATGTGTACATCTCCCCCTTTTTCATAAATAAAAGTGAGATGTGATCAAACACTAAACTCACAGTAGAGTGAACACATGCACAAATGTGCAGTACAAGTACTGTATGCAGCTACACAGCTATTTACACACACACACACACACACACACACACACACCCGCCATGCAATAGCGCTGACCTGGTGTTATCAGAGTCAATGGTGTGAAACAGCTTCTCTAGCTCTTCTTCGTTCAGCGTGCCATCAGCGAAAAAAGCCTGGAACTCATCCAGAGACAGCTTCCCATCATCTGCAGGAGAAACACACACAGTGAAATCATTTGGAGTCTGACACATCCTGAGCTTGACTTCATCAAAAATCTCAGAAAACTCATGTTAATGATGTTACTTTAGAAAACTGTCAGAGGCCTGTTAAGAGGATGAAAGGAAATAAGAGTGACCAAACTGGTGGGCTGGCCGTTACAAGAGTTCCAGCTCCATCTGATAATACAGCATTTCTCCAAAAAATATCCTGCTTAAGCTGCTTAACCTTAACATCTGTTCTCTTCTTTTCAAATCAGCAGTGTCTACCTAGAAGTTTAATGGCTTTCATCAAGTCTGAGGCCATCAATTTGTGACCTGAGTCAAATCATGTGACTTTATTCCAACCCTTATTTCAGAGAAGATTCTAACCATGCTATAAGTGTTGCTTCAGCACAGCGTCTCCACAGAAGGCGTATCACAGCTTGAGTGCTGTGCGTGTCCATTCAGGAGGCGCACGGCAGTGTACTGAGCATCACATTCACACTTTGGAAGTGCTGTGAGTGCAGTGCACAGTCACTGATTTTACATGCATAAACCTGGACCTGAGGCAAAAAAAAACAAAAACAAAAAAAAAACCATGCTTCGGACTGCGTTTGTGAACATGTACACATAGTCTGAAGTAGAAACGACCCGTTATCCAGCATAAATTAAAAGATTAAAAGTTTCTCCTGTGTTAAATTAGTAAACTAATTACATTACACACTTTATAAGATTGAGACATTTACCCGTGTGCTTTGCTGTGCCATGATTGGTACAGCCTCACAAACACACTCGGTGTGATCCCTGCCTTTTGTGCCACCTCAAGCTGCTGTGAAATCAATCCAGCATGCGCTTCAGTCTGCTATAAACCTTGGAAAGCCCACAATACTGATTATGTTACACAACCTCAGGGCCTTTTGGGAAGCATTGATATCACTTCAGCTCATGAAATTACACTGGATTTCTGCTCTAGTTATGTAATTCTCAATAAAAGTGTTTTTTAAAGTGCTTTACATGGATTATGTTTGAAACTGGCTGACAAGTTTTTCATTTTGTAGCAAACACACAGGAACAAAAATATTTTACATACAAACTGTTGAGGATAACCTGCTGGATCCAACATGGGTAGTAAGCTGATGGAACTGACAGTACAAGTTTAAAATCCTGTTATCATGGTCCTTTACACTCACTGTCAGACAGGCAGCTTCCCTCCAACTATGCTGTTTGCATTATTTCACAGTGCAGTAATATAGAGATAATGATGCTTCCTTAAAAGATCAATCACTCTTTTTTTCCAAATCAATTTTACATGATTTGAATACTGTGCCCTCAAACTGAGAGCAGCACTATGTGCACTCAAATTTAAACCTTGCACTGGACATAAAAATGTCCATCTGTGGTGTATTGATTTCTGCTTCCCAAAAGCTTAGAGTACACGAATATAGAATGTTTCCATTTAAAATGTTTTAAATTCATTACATAAAGAACATCTCAAGCTCCAGCTGGCCCCTCATCAATACATCTCTGGTTCATCTCTGTAGACTTCCATAACTAATGTCACTGCATATTAGTGTGCTACTAAACCTACTGCATGGCAGTCAGTTCACTGTTCTCCCTGCTCCAGGCTGAACAGCAGGTTTTATTAAGTCTGTTTCTCCTCTGACACGTGTGGTTAGAGGTTGCGCTCTGCTGCACCTGTAACCAGACCCAACAGATGACACACACTTTTACATGTCCACATCACTGCAGCATAGTGGGAAGTTAAACACTGGAAGGCAACAAGAATTCAATTTTCAGGGGATGTTATTCTCAAACTCAGAAACATTTCATGTTCTTTTGCAACACAAAAATGTGTTACTTCCGTATCTCTATTTTCCAGTCTACAGGACATTTCTGCAGAGCACAGTGTACTGCACAGCCAATGTACAACAAAGAATAAAACTGTGGTGGTTCCATCTCATACTAGCAATAATCATTTTAGATGATCAAATATTGATATGGCATATAGTAGGACCCTAGGATGTGACCACATATGAGGCGCAACTTAGCCAATCATTACGGTTTTATTTTGATCAAATCAACAATGCATTTTTATTCTAACAAACACCCAACATTTTGTTTTTGCTGTTTAAAACTCTAAGAACTGTGCAAGCTTTTCTGTTTTGGATTGGTGGCACTGCAGCAGAGTGATTGTTCATGGCTTTGACTCCATCCTGGATGTGCATACTAGTACGCCTGACTGACTGTCTCACCACATGATGCAGAGCTACATATCAAATATTAATTCCCTTGCCCTGAAAGTGTGTTTGTCCTTGAGTGTAGCTGACTGGATGCAGCAGGTTGAGCTATGGGATCACTGCAGAGCGCTGGGAAACCATAGGGACAGGAGGACTGCAACTTTACAAAAACAACAGAATTCAAATGTGCTGCTTCCCACCTCTGCTTTATACCGTACATGCTCTCTGCTGCTTCTCATTTGCAAGATTAGACAAGCATATGTTTATAAATTTCTCACTGTAGCAGCAAGATTTTTCTTATCATCCCCTTCTTTCTTCCTGTTTATTATTTCTTTTTCTTGGCCTCCTCCACTCCAGCACAGAGACAGAGAGCTGCATTCAGGATTTAGTTTTGACCGCTCGGGAGACAAGCTTTACATCGTTTTCTGAAGCACACTCTTTTCTGGTTCTTCTCACATCTCTTATGCAACTAGCTTTATACCGGTCCCCCTTTAGTCTATGCATATCTTTTATCTGCATCTGCAGTGCCACTTCTTGTGTTCATGGCACTAGTCCGATTCTCCCCATCTGCCTGGGCTCTAGTGGACACTGTGGCTATGACTATTTCAAACCTGCCCTTCTCTGGTGCAGCAGGGAAGCTGAACTGGAAACAGAGGCGCTGAGGTTTAATTCAGCAGTGACCCAGTTTACTGTGTGCAACCAGATACCACGGTTAGACCCACTTAAGAATTCTCCAGTAACACACAACAACAGCAACGCACATACACATTACTCAAGCAAAGAAGAGAACTGGCTAACCCTATTTCTTAAAGCATGAAACAGTGCCCACATTACAGCTTAACAAAGGACTACAACTTCTCTAAAAGGGCAGAAACACACCAAGAAGACATCAAAACAAAGCCGACTGTTGCCATGCCTCACCTCACCTTCATCAGGGCCAAAAG
>NW_018127945.1:2742240-2748274 GCF_001952655.1 Monopterus albus | reverse complement strand
CCACAGAGGCTTTTCCAAACCTCGTCCCAAAGACAATTGTGACAGATGCTCACAGATGGCCGGACAGTGTGTCAAGGGCCTTAGTCTATACTGTATCACTGTCAAATATGAAAATGTGCTTTGTCAGAACTTTTCAACCTTAACTACACCCCTCTGCTAAAAAAGATAGAAGATGATTTCAAATCCTGGTCCAACCTCCCACTGTCACTCATTGGCTGAATTGCTACAGTCAAAATAAAAACTTGACCACAAATTAAGTACCTGTTTTCAATGCTTCCCACAACACTGACAGATAAATGGTTCAAATCACTCGATTCTGTAACTTCGCAATTTTACTGGAATAATAAGAAACCCAAAATTTCCCTGTCAACACTCCAGAAGAACAAATCACAAGGTGGCCTAGAAGCACCAAATTTTGAGTATTATTTCTTAGCAAATCAATTACAATACAGTGGAACCTCAGTTTTCGTACCCCTTACTATTCGTACAATTCGGTTTTCAATTACTTTTTTTGTCAAAATTTTGTCCCAGTTTTCGTACATCCACACAGTTTTCGTACAGTTGATTGGTTGGTTCAACGTCAATAGTCAGTACCAAACTCGTCCGCCTACCCACGTAACTCGGCCTCTCATTTTCCGGAATCGAGCGCCCACACAAAGCATTCCATGCATTCGAGACTCAGTCTGTCACTGTTTTTTGTGCTTGTTGTGACTGCTAAACAAACCGCCATAGGGCCAAAGAAAGTTCCAATAAAGAAGGTGAGAAACACGATAGAATTCAAGAAAGAACTCGTAGCAAAGTACAAAAGCGGCATACGCGTGGCCGATCTCGCCAGGATGTACAGGAAGTCCGCATCAACGATCAGTTCGATCCTGGTGAAGAAAAAAGAAATCAAGGAAGCTGGAAAAAAGGGAAGTAACCCGGGATAGGGCCTTGATACATGAGGTCCCGAGTCCTTATGGAGGAGGATTCACCTTCCAAACAATAATCTCTCCTCCTCCAGAAATACGAAGTTGGGAGAGGAGAATTGCTCCAGTACCAACAGTTAAAATCCATAATTAAATCAAAGATCAATATAATCAGCAACCCCCTGCAACCTTCCATGCTAGCTGAAGAGATAATGAAATTTACAAACTCAAAGAAGATAATACCTAAACTTTATAAACAAATACAGATAGAACAGTAACATTACCAATCACTAAATGGGAAACGGATTTGTTGCTCCCCCCCAGCCCCGACTTCTGGACCAAGATCTGTAATATTATCTTTTCCATGACTACCAATATAAATTTACAGCTTATACAATACAAGACTATTCAAAGGACTCAAATCACACAAGGTAAAATGTTTAAAATGAGTTTCATTGATACAGATACCTGCTCACAATGCATTCTGGATAGCGCCGATGATTACTTTCATGCTACTTGGACCTGTCAACCCGTTTACTCCCTCTGGGTAGCGGTGACTGAGAAACTCTCCACCATCTTGAGCTGTAGAATTCCCCCATCTCCGTTACGCTGCCTGCTCGGTAATGTCACAGAAGTCAACCACCTACCAATTAAATATAAAATCCCACTTCTTATCTATAACTATTGCCAAGAAAACAATCTTTCTAAACTGGAAATCTAAAAATGCATTACACATCAACCACTGGACCAACCTTCTTATATAATATATCACACTAGAGAAAATATCATCCACCCATAGGAATTATTTACCAACCTTCACTGACACATGGAATCCATTTCTAACTTCTTTTAACATTAACCAGATACCTGAGGCCGAGGCCACGCACATTTCCACAAACTCCTAGTAATGTAACAAGCTGCTTTTTACTTCATTATTGTTACTGTTATTAGTCCTCATTGTCCATGCTTCTGTTTTGAGTGTCACACCTATCAAACCAAATTAACTGAGAATATTACCTACCCCCCCTTTTTGTTTTCCTCTTCCCCCTCTTTCTAATCATTTACTGATCTGTTAATTTCACTTATTGTTGTTTTATGAATGTGTTTACATATATATCTGAGTGTATATATAAGTATGTGAATGGAAATGTATATAGTATATGATTGATATTGCTTTATTGCTTTTTCTTCTTTATTTTATTACTACAATCATTCATTTTTCATCAAACTCTCTTTTCATTTCTTTACATTTATACCCCTCCATTTTCCTAATTTATTTGGTTTAATTCTATTTTCCCTTAAATAATGAATATCAGTCTGCATAGAGCTGGATAGACAGACATTTTCACACACACAACTTAATACCCTCAATTAATAATCCCTTTGCCTTTTTTATTAATGCCTGTTGTCTCATGAACTATGTTATGTGCTTTGTCCTATAAATGTGTTATTTTGTGTTGCAATAAAAAAAATAAATAAAATGAAAATGTGCTTTGTTCTTACATATGCAATGTGATACATCATTGTTCTCCACTGAGAAATTCTCCCTTTGTAACATGACAGCCAACCATCATAATGAACTACTGAACAGCATCCATGGAGCATTTTCAGATGCTTCTCAATATTTGAGTCCAGATTCTTCAGCCACCAATTCACTGTGCAACTCCAGCCCTGACAACCACTCTCTCTCCTCACTTACCTTTAAGTTGGCAACAGATGAGGTGACACAAGGGACCCTGTATATTGGCCCTATTTGCTGAAATCACTATTATTTTACTGTCCAAAGTGGTTGGTGGATGAAATCATCCAAACTACAAGAGAATGTGTAATAAATTCTATGGCATACACACAAATAAATAAAATCCCCAAGACCTGCACCTTTTATTAAAGACCGAAGCCACAAAAAGAAATATGTCATCTTGCAAGAGTTCTAGGTTTAAAGGGCATGAGCTGCAAAACAAAGCATTTACAATGATGCTAATTTTTAGGGATGGGACAAGATATCAAAATTCAATATATCACGATACAAAAACATCACAATACGTATCATTTTATCTAGCAACATATACTGTGTGGACTCCATACATCAGCAACAAGCTACACTGGACACTGGTTCTACATGGTGGCTACTCAGCCTTGACTGAGTGTGAGCTGTATTAGAAATAAAACTGAATTTTGTTGCAAAATAGACCCGTTTTACTTTCTGCATCTTCTATCTGCAGCTCCATATTATTCTTTTGTTTTACTAATGCTGCCTTTCTCGTTTTGTCAGCTGTACTGAGGATGGGGTTGGGATGATTGCAGAAACTGGAAACCAATGAGGGGTTCAGTGTTTATATTCAGCATATGTGGCTAGTCACTTGAAGCAACACGGCCTGCAGCTGAAGAGTCCATCCATCCACCCATTATTTACTAGGCAAGAGGCAAGGTACACCCTGGACAGTATATACAGTATCATACTGTGTTTAGCTACTGTGTTCACTGGTTCACCATTGGTATCAAGAGAATCAAGCTGAAATGCTCTGACTGCTCACAAAGTAATAAAGCCAAGCATGTTTGATTAAAGAGTCTGGAAAAGGCCCTTGTCTGTGTCACATCACAGCACAGTGTGTTCATATCTGCTTATCAACAGAAGATTAACAAAGTGGATAAAAACTACTATTTTCAAAAAAAAATCTTCAGAAAACTAGCAATCACTACATGTCTCACAGAACAGCTGGACCTAAACAATTGTTTAGGCAAAGGCAAAAACAAATCCTCCCTCCACAGGATTGAGAATGAATTGAAGCCTGTTCCATCTTCCTGTAACACCAAAGGAAAATGTGTCATTTTATCACCCCGGGGAAGAACCATACAGGTTTGGGTTATTTTTTTGTTATTCCAGAGCAACCAAATGGCATAAAAGTTACAGTTAAATTAAACAAACTGCATCTACAGTATGTCAGCTCTGATTGCTCACTTTAAACCTGTATGGAGTATACTCCCCTGTGCCGTCACACTCATGGACAGTTAACCCATGGTTGTCTGTATAACAGGTTACAGCAAACACCCCAATGCAATTATATATATTATAGATCATTGCTTTAGTCTTTATTTTATTTATATGCATTTTTTCTGGTTGACTTACAAAAAAAAAGCACATTCAGAGCCACTGTACTAGAGTCAGATTCCTTGTGTGTTCAACATACTTGTCAAAAAAAGAGGATTCTGATCACCTGAATAATGATCTGATTTAAGTGAATTACTGGAGCTTTGCTCAAATGAACAAATGGTTTGTAAGGCAGCACTCATTCTTTTCACTTTGGCGATGTGCACACAGCAGCGCAAGCTAGGCTAGGTCCTGAAATCCTCTGCCTCAGTGAGGCTGTGATCTAACCAACAACAGCACAACAAAAGCACATGGGGTCTGGACCTGTAAAAGTATCAAGTTTTTTTGGAATTTTAAATGTTAGGTATAGTGCCTGTCTACTTACATACACGCGTGCATACAATAATACAATATGTTATATCATAACAGCAGCAGAAATAAGAAAATGAATCAATATACACACCAACACACATTACAAGTAGTTCAACTACAGACAAAACTCCACAGATAGCCAGGGCCAATCTGCTGTCTACTCTGCTACATGGATGAATCAGCCCCAAACAGTCAAACAGGCTGCTGATCTGTAAGTATGGAGGCCAGCAAGTACAGTACAGCTGGCAAGTATATCAAGTATACAGGTGTGCGGTGTTGAAAAGTCACACCAACAAACACATAGAGCTACAGTAAAAGCACTGAGGGAAAACTATCAGTCAGTCCATGTGCACTGCAAGCTGCCCTTTGAGTTGGTAGCACATCTTATGTTTGTAATGCTTCCATTTTTATTTCGAGGTTGAGGCTAATTTCTGGAAGCAGTACATACCAGAACAGATCTGGTTTCATAGCACCTAAAAAAAGAACAAGATTTTTGATGCAATTGTCCTCTCACTCTATTTGAGCATTTTGGATGAGATGTAATTAGGACAAGGTCTGACTGTCTTTGGGGTCCCACTGAGGGTAGGTTTTATTTTTATTTATTTATTTTTATGCACTTTAGGTTCAGGAAGATATACAACAGCTCCATTTTAAATTAAGTCCAGAATAATTACCTCCACCAAGGAAGCTATCTTTTTGGTTCCGTGTGTGTGTGTGTGGGTGTGTGTGTGTGTGGGTGTGTGTGTGTGTGGGTGTGTGTGTGTGTGGGTGTGTGTGTGTGTGGGTGTGTGTGTGTGTGGGTGTGTGTGTGTGTGGGTGTGTGTGTGTGTGGGTGTGTGTGTGTGTGGGTGTGTGTGTGTGTGGGTGTGTGTGTGTGTGGGTGTGTGTGTGTGTGGGTGTGTGTGTGTGTGGGTGTGTGTGTGTGTGGGTGTGTGTGTGTGTGTTGGTTATTAGGATTATGGACAAATGGCTGGATGGATCATCAGGATACTTGGTACAAATATTAGTGGAGACAACCCTAGAAGTGACTAGATTTTGGCTGAAAAAATGGTCAAGGTCACAAAATAATGAAAAAAATGTAACATGGGGCAAAATTTTAAAATAATTCATATCTCGGTAAAAAGTTATGAAAGTCATTTTGGTTTGAAATTTTACAAACATATGTAGGGTGGCAATGTCTATCACCAGACCAAATTTCACCCAGATCTGATCCAGTTTCTGGATCTGATATGGTTTCTGGATCTGATGACCATCTAAAGTTAACACTGCATATTTTCTGCTATAACATGGCATTCAGGTACGATGCACAGTATAGCTGGTTGTGCCTGGTTATTTTAAGCATGCAGTTTTGCAACCTCTACTCAAAAAACCACGTTTGGATCAATCCATGTTGAGTAATTACAGGCCTATTTCTAAGTTACCTTTTATCTCGAAGATTTTAGAAAAAGTGGTCTATGCGCAGGTGAAATCCTTTTTTTTAAACGCATGCATAGTACAGAGTCAGCCTCACTAAAGGTTATAAATGACATTTATTTGGCCACTGACGCAGGGGAGTATGTGATTCTAGTCCTGCTGGACTTGACAGCCGCCTTTGACATGGTGGACCATGACATTTTGATATCTCGCCTTCAAGATTTAGTGGGCATTCGTGGTGCTGCCCTGGCAT
>NW_018127945.1:2735922-2741499 GCF_001952655.1 Monopterus albus | reverse complement strand
CGCTTTATATTAGGCAGGCCCCCTCCCTGTCTACTTTTAAGTCTTATTTGAAGACCCACTTGTATTCATTGGCGTTTGGCCAGGAATGAGACGCTGTCTGTAGTGTTAATGTCTATATTATTGTTTATAGCTTTTTATGTGTTGTTTTATTTGCATGATATGTTAAGTGCTTTGGTCAGCTGTGCTGTGGTAAAGCGCTATATAAATAAAGTTGAGTTGAGTTGAGTTGAGTTGCTGATCATACTCTAAAACATGATCCAGATCTGATCTGGATGAAGGATTTTAGCACACATTTTGTGTTGTTCTGGATCTCATCTTTCACAAAGGAACCATTTGCATGAGATAATGTTGTGGCTTGACAGAGGCACATGTGCTCTCTGACTGATCCAATTCTTTTTGTGGGAATGTGGCCGAAGTCCCTAGTCCAGACAAGCTCCACTCAGCTGCCGAGGCTTCAGAGCCCCCACCCTCTAAATTGGAGAAAGACTGACCCATGCTCTGGAATTATACCAGCATTTTTGCATCAGCAAGTGGCACCACTATTTGACTAGCGCCGAGGGAGGCCATGTCTTCTGTACCATCAGGACAGTATGGCAGTGCTGAGGGTGAATGCCCCAGGGTAGAGATGTCAGAATTTACTTCACAAGACATTCAGACCTTGGTGCTTGGTGTGTGAGAAAGAGAGAGAGTGAGCGATGGCCAACTGCTCTCTTTTTTCTCAGCTTAGACTAAAGAGAAGCAATTAGCACTTCCTTCTTTCTGCAGGGCTCCACATTCTGCACACATTGGCACACACACCAAGGAGCAAGGGAAACTGAGCTCGCCTTCACTGCACTCTCAATACTCACTCACTACATGCCTGAGACACATTGAGAAAGCCCATCTCCATGATTTTACATTGTTTGAATCATGTGTATTTAAATCTAACATTTCCTCTTGGATTTTTCCTCTCCAGTCTCTCCTCTCTCTGCCTTTTTTATGCTGTTTATCATTATTTTTGGGGCGCTACATGATGGGTTGTCATAGCAACAAGAAGAGGGGAACTGACCCTCCTTTCAGGCTCAAGATATCAACATGGCTTTCTCGTTCTGTACAGCATTAACATGCACACAGAGACATACACTTCTGCACCATTTCTGGGTTTCTGTTCTAATCCTCATAATTTAACCAGCAGAGATTTGTTTCTAGGAGCTGGTGTTTCCGGCTTTGTCTAAATTATCTCACTTTTGCAAACAATTCTTATCAACAGCTGTAAAGAAGAGGAAAGTGTGTAGGTACTGTATGTACCTGTGTGTGTGACTGCCAATGAGCTATTTCACCTGACAGATGAGGACCAGGACTGATTCTTACTGAGCTGTCGGCTCTTGCCCTTACTCCCTATCATCCGAGCCCACCTCAAACACAGACAGTAAAATAATTTGGCATCACACTCAGCACTCTCTCAAGAAACCCTGTTTTAGTATTTCTGATTTCTGATGCTGGTAAAAGTTCACCTCAGAGCCAATGCGGAGTCCATGCTCTCAGAAGGACCCTGACACCAGGTAATGTTAGTAGTACAAGGTCATTACACCATGGTGCTGTTAACTGGGTCACTGACTCTACCAGACTTACAGAAGCTACTGTAACAGTTAACAGTGTTTGTTAACAGCCAGTTATTTTTCTTGTTTCAGTTGTTCATTCCTAACTTGATGATGATTGAGGACAAGTGAAACCTTGTTAAATACTCATATAATAAAAATGCATTTGACTATGTGCGGTAAATCTGATTGTTTTAAAATATTTAAAAAAAAAGGCAAATAAAAAAATGAAAAGGACAGTTGCTTTTTTGGCTCATAGCTTTTGCACCAGTGAGAAAAGAACATATTTTGCACCTCTCTTGCTTTTGGAGTTCACAGGTGTCCTTGCACTACTGTGTGCCACTTCAACTGTATTTGAAGTTACAGTATGTTGGTCCATGATCAGCAATACTACTCCATAGCCACTATAGGTATCTGAGGGACCAAGCCAATAGTTTTGCATATAGCTAACTAAATTAAACTAAAATTCATCCACTTGACTTAAACCTACTTTAAAGCATAACTTGATTTCCTACCTTCAAAGCCGCAGTTAGTTTCCTTTCACTTTGCCACAAAATGCAAATGAGCCTTTAGGGACTTGAAACTTATTGTATGACAAGGATATTGCTGCTTATCGCTCCAGTTTACAGTACAGAGAGAGAGAGATGGGGGTAATGAAGGCAGAGAAGGCAGGGGAGAAAAATGCAACAAAGGTCTGCAGCTGGACTCAAAACTGGAATGTTCAAAGTGCCAAGATGCGATAAAGAATTCCTCCAACACACATAAATTAAGCACTGCATTCACAGGCTTTGCAAAATAGCAGCTATAATAGACACTATGAAAAGGTTGTGTGAATTTGTTTGGTTCTTGCATCTAAAAGGTCATTTATTCACTAGTTTCTACGTTTGAGACATATGAGCATTTGAAGGCTCAGAGGGAAAATAAAATTGTCCCTGCTTGTAGAGGCATTCATTTAATATAATGTAACTGACAAAATGATCACATTACTGTATGTACATGTTGGTAACCACTGAAGAAAGTTAGCCCACCTGTTATGTTCATTTCTCAGGAATAGCAGTGAGGTTCCTGGGTTTTTTTTTACCATTACTAAGCATTTCAATCACTATTTAGTGCAATGGTGTTCTTTACCTCTCACAGATTATGGTTCAATGAGGATAATGCACTCATTTTTCATAAAAAATGAATGTTAAAACTTTTTTAAATGTACATTGGAAAGACCTACATATAAAATACATTATTTATACAACATTGATTTTTTTTCTTTTATTTTACATTTTGAAAGCTTTTCTTTTTATGAAATGATGTTGATAAATTAACATGAGACACCTCTTCTGTTCAGGGTCAAAACTGACCCAAACAGTATCTTTGTAATATAAACATACAGAGGGATGTTGCAAATATGTGAAATGAACCATTTTCATTTTATATGTTGATTACACCTATTAAGCCAATCAGAAGAAGTTTCATACCAATCAAATACTTTTAACTATTGTTTTTAGATTTTTTAACTTTATAATATAACAGGAGGGTTAATCTCAAGCAAACTTCAAGCTTTTGCAACCTTCATAAAGCACTGACATGAATGAAACCCAATGGAAGTCAATCTAAAACATTGCAGTAGTAGTCAGCAATAATGTCAGAATAGGAGAATGCTGGAATACTTTATGGAGACCCTGACAACAGCTCTCAATAAATATAATCTGTCATGTTCACCTGTCCAGCACAGAGGGAGGCCCTTGAATCTCTTCTATAGTGCACTCTACTGTAAATCAGTTCCAACAAGACATGTGTGACAAATCCAACAAAACATTCAAACATGTAGAAAAATACAGTTAAAACATCAGTGCAGTGTGTGATGTCTCTAAACTGAACAAGCAGCTTTGTGAGGAACTAAAGTGTCAGCGTCCTCCAGATTTTTATTAAAAACAAAGATGAAGGTCATAATTTGTCTTAATGGGAAGGATACAGTATGACCCGCTCTCCTCAGTGACAGATGGCTCCCTGGTGTAAACAATAAGTTGTGTGTCAATCTGGATGAAGAGATGAGCCGCAGCAGATGATCATCAGTCACTCTTATCTATTTTCTGTCTCAGCAGAGAGTGAAATGATATGTAATCATCATCAAGCTGCTAGATGAACATAATCATGTTATTAGAGGAGTGTGGCTGCACACAACACTATGGTGTGGAACAATGTGGAGAAGATGTGTGTGTGTGTTTGGTTTAAATGTTCACCTACAGTTCTGGAGGAGTTACTGTGTGTATGGGTCTATCCTAATGATGAGTAATCCTCGGTGATGGGAGATAATAGAAGCAAGTCGGCATGCCAATGTGGCAATCAGGTGCCTGCCTCCGCTGTGGATCCTACCATCTGAAGCACGCTAGCAGCCTCTCCTGCTTCAATCAGCCCTTTGGGTAACACTCATTTGCACAAATGATGTTTTATGGTTCCTTTTACAGCCACATATGCTACTTCACCAGCCCGTAATTGACTACCATTGGCCACAACAGTGCTCTTCTAATGTAGCATGATGATGTTTAATGGCAAATAATAGAACATCTGTACACTAAATGCGGTAATTTCTGCATGTCACATTGACCCTCTTTGTTGTTAATGCCATCACATGGCGCCCTGGAGGCTTGACAGATTAACAAGCTTTCCAACGACGATGTTGTGTTAATGCATAGACTGAATTGTTCTCATTACAAGAATCAAAAGAACTACTTTTATTTAACCAAAGTGCTTTAGATGTGAGCAGGGAGACACTGCTTTTTACTGCTTCTAATGATGAGGGAATCATTTCCATAGGAGATGATGGAACAGTGACCCCCCCTTTACTTTTTAAAACCTTGTTGTTGTGTGCCCACTTTTATGGTTTCAGATAGGTTTCAGTTGCAATAAGCCAGATGAAATGAGAAGTATGTAAAAATAGTGATCACTTTTAGCTATTAGCAAGTGCTCTGCAAACGTTCCTGCCCCCGTGCTTCAGTTCTATTTCGTATAGGCATAGCCCTCTAAGAGCTGTCACTATTGGGTTTATCCCTCACGCATGCGCAGTCCTGAAGAGATTCTTTCGCGCCCTGTGCCCTGCACTGGGCTGTCCTCAATTACGTCCGCAGCAGTAGTGTAGATGTCACTGCGGCCTTAGCTCTACTCCCTCTTTTTCTTCAGTGTTCAGTCCTGTGAGCATCGATATGGATAAGACTAAAGAGCAAAGCAACTCTCTTTCTACCGGAGCTGCTTTGAACAACATTGCCCGTTTCTCCTTCCAAGGCACACACTTCCAGTACAACAGGCTGCCTTTCGGCTATTCCCTGGCCCCCCGCACCTTTTCAAAGTGCGTGGAAGCGGTATTAGAACTGCTGCGCAGAGCAGGAATCAGGGTCCTCCTTTACCTAGACGATCTGATTCTGATGGCACGCTCCAGACATCAAGCGGCGTCCCACACAGCGATGCTGGTGCAACACCTGGCACAACTGGGGTTTGCAATAAATTGGGAGAAGAGTTCACCGGTGCCCTCCCAGACGCTCACTTACCTGGGGGTGCACCTGGACTCTCTGCACATGAGAGCGAGGCTGACACCCGCCAGGCTAGAAATGCTTTTGTCTCTCCTGCACCGCGTTGTTCCCCACGCGAGAGTGACTGCTCTATGCGTCATGCGCTTACTAGGAACAATGTCAGCCAGTCATGTTGTAGTCCCCCTCGGTCTCCTCCACATGAGGAAGATTCAGAGGTGGTTCAACTGTCTCCGCCTTGACCCACTATGCCACAAGAGGCGTGTGCTCACGGTCCCCCCCTCGGTCCAGTCGAACCTGGAGTACTGGAGAACTCCCAGTGTGCTGACAACGGGGGTTCCCCTGGGCAGAGCCACGTCACACGTCCCGGTGTTCACAGAAGCGTCTCTGCTCGGCTGGGGCAGCACGTGCCTGTCTCAGGCCGTGGGAGGACGGTGGGATCACACCCCGTCTCTCCACATCAACTGTCTGGAACTAGCCACAGG
>NW_018127945.1:2733893-2735348 GCF_001952655.1 Monopterus albus | reverse complement strand
CATGGGACCTCCTGCTCTGGGCGCATCAGAACTTGCTCTCCATCAGGGCCGTACACGTCCCCGGTGAGCAGAACTGCGCCGCGGACCTCAGGCCAACATGGCCTGGAATAAGAATAGGGACAAAAAGATGATCCTCACTAAAATGACTTGGCAGCACTTAAAAGCAACAACTGACTGAGCTGAGGTTCATTCCTAGCCAAAGTCAGCACAGCCTGGATCCATTAAAATCTTAGCTCCATCTATATCAGCAAATAACACAGACTAAATGGAGCTTTTTTTTCGAGGGGTCTCCTCTGCGCATTCCCTCCGCATCAACTGTCTGGAACTAGCCACGGTGCTGACAGTGGTGAAGTACTTCGCACCGGTGCTGAGGGGCAGACACGTCATGATCCGATCAGACAACACAACAGCCATCGCGTACATAAACCGGCAAGGCGGTGTTCGGTGGGCCTGGCCCCTGAGCGGGAGCGTCTGGAGAGCATAGGCTTGCCCCTGGCGGTGGTGCACACTATTCAGTGCGCCAGAGCACAACCTACTACGGCGTCTTACGCTGCAAACTGGTCAGTTTTTCAGCGATGGTGCATGGAGAAGGACACAGCTCCCACCTCCTGCCCAGTGGCTCTGGTGTTGACCTTCCTTCAGACCCTGGTTGAGAGAAACCTGGCTCTGTCCACTGTAAAAGCGTATGCGGCCGCCATCTCATCATGCCATGAGGGATTTGACGACAGAACCGTATTCGCACACCCACAAAACGTTTTCTCAGGGGGGCGGGCAGACTGAGGCCTGTGATGCGCACGATGGCGCCACAGTGGAACCTGCCGCTAGTTTTACGCACGCTCAGCCAGCTTCCTTTTGAGCTCATGGCACAGCGCTTCTCCTAGCCGTGACTTCGGCCAAGCGTGTGGGCGGCCTGTGTGCGCTCTCTGTCTCACCAGCGTGCCTCCTAATCCACGGGGACGGCAGCGCGGCTGTTCTCAGACCGAACCCTGTGTATTCGCCTAAAATAATCTCATCCTCCTACCGATCCAGGGTTATTTCCCTGGAGGGGTTCTTCCCTCCTTTCACAAGGACGAGTCGGAGAGGAACCTCCACACCCTCCACCCAGTGCGCGCTCTGTCCCACTACGTGGGGCGCACAGCAATTGTCTGGCAGACACAACAGCTGTGCATTACAGAGGCCGCTCTCTCGGGCAGCCTCTGACAAAATAACGGCTATCCCACTGGCTGTGTGAAGCTATTACACAGGCTTACGTGACGGCCGGGAGCGACCCCCCACCTGACATCAGAGCCCATTCTACGCGGGCCATCGCGTCCTCCACTGCCCTTTTTAGAGGCATGGCTGTGGAGGATATCTGCACAGCAGCTTCATGGGCTTCCCCGTGTCCCTTCACTCGGTTTTACCTTCGGGACGCATCTCAGTTCTCACTGGCTCACTCAGTTCTGGGTATCGCACACG
>NW_018127945.1:2714388-2729112 GCF_001952655.1 Monopterus albus | reverse complement strand
GAGAAATAAGATTCTCTGTTCTGATGAGACCAAGATAGAACTTTTTGGTATGTGGTATGTGTGGAGAAAACCAGGCACTGCTCATCACCTGTCCAATACAGTCCCAACAGTGAAGCATGGTGGTGGCAGCATCATGCTATGGGGGTGTTTTTCAGCTGCAGGGACAGGACGACTGGTTGCAATCGAGGGAAGGATGAATGCGGCCAAGCACAGGGATATCCTGGACAAAAACCTTCTCCAGAGTGCTCAGGACCTCAGACTGGGCCGAAGGTTCACCTTCCAACAAGACAATGACCCTAAGCACACAGCTAAAATAATGAAGGAGTGGCTTCACAACAACTCCGTGACTGTTCTTGAATGGCCCAGCCAGAGCCCTGACTTAAACCCAATTGAGCATCTCTGGAGAGACCTGAAAATGGCTGTCCACCAACGTTTACCATCCAACCTTCTGTACCCACTGTATATATTGTAGCATGCTGGGGGAGGCAGGGGGAGCGCCATGAACTTTACACACACACACACACACACACAAAATGTTTTCATTCCTTGTGGGGACTTTACATTGACTTACATTCATTTCCTGTAGACTTAACCTTAACCATAACCACTACCTGCCTAACACCTAACCTAATCCTAACCTTAAACCATGTTGCCACCCTAAAATTTAGTGATTTCCTTGTGGGGACTAGCTTCTGGTCCCCAGAAGGATGGCCGAGTCCCCAGTGTGAGTGTGTTAACAGGTTTCAGTCCTCATGATGTAAGTAAGGCACACACACACACACACACACACACACACACACACAAAATGACATGCCGCATGTGGACCGTATAGGCCCAGAGAGCAAGAACTGGGGGGGACTCATTTATATAAGTTCTGGTGTTCTGTGTTGTATTCTCTGAATAAAAGCTGCAGCTATCTGGGGTCATGCGGTGTATGGGGCACTGAAGCCTGCATAAAAGACAGTCTGACTCTGGTGTCATTCCTCGGCAAAATCCTTAGAAGCTGCTAGCTTGCTACTAAAAAATAAAATAAAAATCCCCACAGCTTGGTCATTCTCAACCACCTTTGGAGGTGCATCCCATTTTGACTTTGGGACTTCCAGCCTGTACTCGGCACAGGTGTTTCTGTACACTATTTATGGTATTCCATGTATGCCCTGCCTGCTAGCATGCTAGCAAACTTGTTAGAAAAAGGCCGCTCATACTTGTGCATCAGGAAAAACATTATCATTCATTTGGAGTCATGTTTCTGACCACATGGTGAACTTTAATGAAGTATTCACTCTGTTTTAACTAATTTCTGCCTTTACCAGCTCCTGATGGAAACACTGAGCTCTTTAGCTACTAAATGCTCCACTACTTTATGTTCCCCAGCTATCTGTGTCTGTCTGCTATATAGAGTGGGTAGAGAATGACTGTTTGTACTTTGTTCGCTGAAAGCAAAGGCCTGCTGTGGCTGAAAACAATAAGTGCATTGAAAGTGAACCAAAAGGGTAACATTGTGGGCCAGACAGCTAATCAATGAGCCAAAAAATTGCTATGCTATGCCATAAATCCCTCAGTGACTACAATCAAGTGATAAAGATGCAAAAATAAATGCAAGACAAATTAAATTAAGTGACTCTGTTAATCCTCTAATGTAGTTTCAGGTGCTGCTGTAAGCAGAGAGCCGATCCCACCAGAGCTCTAACCTTTATATCTGACATCAGGGAGTTCCACTCACAACAACATGAGTCTCCTCGTTACAGGAGCCTGTCCACTCTACAGTCTAGGCCAGAAGGTTTCTGATGATACATTTCACCAGAATCTAACCAGATGTGCTCCAACAACTGCAACAATCACATCTAACAGACTGGGATGTCAGTTTAGTTTTACAAAGATTTTCATAGTAAAGATTTTGACAGTGCTTGTTGTGATGTCCTCTGTAGACTAACATTTATCAGTTAGAAGGGAGGAATGACAGGCCTTTTGAGAAAAAAGTGGAGGAATCAAATAATAAGAAATAGGAGAAAATGAGGGGGGATAATCAGAAATGGGTGTTTAGTAATTGGCTTCTCTCCTTTATTCCCTGTTCGCCAGGCCCTGGTTTCTACATCTTCATCATCCTTCCCTTCCTCCTCCTGCCAACAACTATATACTTCTTCCTCTTTCACACAAAGCTAATAAAAAAAATTATTAAAGATTTTCACATTGTCTCCGTCATCTCTCTCTGCCATGGAAGGAGACCTTGTTATAAAAGAGAGGACGAGAGTAGAAGTACAAAAGGTACAAGTTGTCTAAAAAAGGAGGGAAATCATTTCCATGAATCTCTACAATGAAGGTACCGAAATCAGAATTAGCACTAGCTATAGAGTCCCCATACCCACTTTTAGGGGGAATACAGCAGGATTTAAAAAACAAAGTTACCCTTTAGGGCCAGACAGTGAAGTGTGAAGTGTGAAGTGAAGCAGATCCAGGTATCACTTTCTTCATACCAGTATTTGCCTGTCAACCCCCCTCTGGTGCTAATCCATCCTTTGATAAACTTTTGAGAGTCAGTAAGGAACAGGAGCTATTGTGTATACTGCCACCTCTACATCATTTGCTGCTTCCACACAAACACTGATAAGGGTCCAGTTTAACACTTGAGTCTGCAAACCAGCACGTACATTTGTTGTTGACTGAATTTATACTGTTTCTTTAATATGATGTCTTTTCATCTTAGCAGCAGTGAATACAAGCTACATAGACAGGGAGAGCTGACATGCTGATTTCTTGTTGCATCTATTAGTGTTGTCAAGTCCTGTCTGTGGTTTGTGTGAATGTCAGTAGTGTCAAGTACTTGCATGAACACGTCATTTGGTGTCTGACTCACTGAAATTATTTGTTAATTTTCTTCAAGTGCATCTTCCTATTCAGGGAGGGGACCAGAGGCACTGGTTTTGAAGTGCGAGGAACACAACAGGCCAGTCATTACTGCTAACACAGTGAAAGATGGCCTCATTTGAACTCTGACCTCTGTGTGATGCCCGCTCCACACAGAGAGGACCTGGTGAGGGATTTACACGATGGTCGCTCTCACTGTGTGCTGAGACTGTGACCCAGTAAGCCATGCTAATTGGAGTTTTGAAAATAATTTCTCTCAGGCTGAATGGCAACATGAGCTGCAAAACAATTCCAATGTGACACAAGTGTAAGTCTGTAGGTAGCAGATGTTGTAGTAGATGCCAGCTGTGAGGTGAATATTAAATCCAACGACAGCAAGTCAGTGAAGTGTGTCGATAATATAGGAGCAGCTGTAATGTCAGGGCAGAAGCATAGCTACAGATGTGAGGAGGCAAATATTAGTTCACAACTACAGAAATGTATTTCCTGTTGAAAGTGCATGTGGATGCTGATATGCTGAAGGATCGCCCTGCAAATGCCTGAAATCAATTGCTGAAAGAGCTGAAGAATGAGAAGAAATGGCTGAAGTTCTTTGTTGAAATAGTTGAGAAGAAATCTTTGTTGAATAATCTGAAGGATGAGATGCAAGAAAATACAAGCAGAGAGCTGAATGCTTTGATACTGGAATGGCTTCACAATGGAATCACCTGACTCTGTACCTGGGAAGTTGAACACTAGGGTAATGTTGGGTCCATTCGATGGTCGTCACAAGTCGGAGAGTGTGACTGCATTTGTTAGTGTCTAAATAATATATTTTCGTCTTTTATTCAGAAGTCCTACTTTACCACTTGACCTGATTTTTGTGTTTCCCAACGTATAGCACAGCGTCCTCTCAGGATGGTGGGTAAAGTGCAGTTTCATACACATTTTTGATACACTCTGTGAAATTTTGGCGGGCTTTTTGTGATTGGCTGTTATTTGCATGTGGGCGGAACCTTTATGCAGTGAACTTCAAGGCCAGCCCACAAATATGTCATTTAGCTTAAACCCCCTGAGGTAACAGCTTGGCCTAATGGATATACTGCCCAAAGGATAACGCATATGCAGGTAAGCATTTGTGTTTTGGTGTAAAAAGATGAGAAGACAGCAAGCAGTAAACAAGACAGCTAGCAAATTTACATCTTAATTCTTTTTTTCTTCGACTTCGTTTGCACTTGAGATGCCTAGCATTATATTGTGAACATGCTTCTAGCCTATGTGGTGGAGTATAACATTTGCCTTGTTAGTCCACATTTGACGTGTTTGTTGATTCGGTTTTTTGCTTAAGAGACAGCAGTTTATTAAATTTTTCAGGTTCAGGCATATTGTTTAATTGCTAGCTGGTCGGTAGCTGGTAAGTCAGCCAGAGGTGACTGCTTGCTGCTTAGGTTTATGTGAGCTAAGTAGTTAAATGCTGTCATTCATGAAAGACAGGACAAGAAATGCGGAGTAAAACCGAGTGAACGGACTGCTTGCTGCTCAGGTCTGTCTCTGAAGGGATGCATGATATATTGACTTGTACTTTACAAACAAAAGAAGCCGTTTTATTGCGAAAGTTGGGCTAATCAGAGGCGACCCCCCTGCTGGTTAAGCATGACGTTAAGCATCCACTCCTGCATGCAGATGGGGAGAGGACAAAGTAAGATAAGCTGGCAGTTCAGGTTTGTCTCACAAATAACAAGGAAAGTGGACATTTCATTATTCATTTAATGTATAAAAGCTATGGATAAACAAATTTGCTGCGCTCATATATGAAGTTACAGCCATCTTATTTCAGTATGTTAATGGAATTGTACTAACTTTAGTTGGTAAAGCAGAGAAATAGACTGTGGTATTCTGATTATACTTGTCTTGCAATTGGACGTGATAATTGTAACAGTTGTGTTTTTTTGTCTATTTAGAGTTTTGACATATACTAATAAGACATGAAAAAGCGGAGACGTATTAACCCAAAGGATGATGCAAAATATTATGTTCAGTCTGGCCATGACAAAGGTGGTCTGGATATTCAATACATCAATGCCGTATTGATAGTATACATTGTACAGCAAACCTGTCAAAGAAGGACAGCCATAGTTCCTTTTGGCAGCATGTAATACGGGGACATTCTTCAGTCAGTTTCACCTAATGAGAATATTCTTTTCTTTTCTTCTTCAGAGTGTGGATGAGGGAATGCCACAGAAAGTGTCTGGGGACTCAAACCCTCCACCTACAGTTAAAAACTTTGAAGAGGTATATAACATCTTCACACAAATGGTTATATAAAATTGTGCTGCACTCAATGGCAAGCTCATTATATACTTCAGTGAGAAAGGGGCTACAATCTTACTAAACCATGTAGGAGTGTTCAACAAATATTTTTCTCTGTTATTTGGCATTACTAAATCTATAGTTTTTTATCTGCACCTCAAATATTCTTGTGTTACATGTCCTTTCAACATTTGTTCACTCTTCCTTTCCTCTGTTCTTCATCTAATGCAAACAATAACCACAAGCAATTGGATTGAGACACCTGCCATAGAACTAAATGAGAATAGTCCAGCAGTTGGTCCTGTCACCAATGTTGAAAAGGTAACTGAATACTAAGGTGCTGCTTGATGATATTACGTGTGCATAAATGCTAAATCTTTTTGTTTCTGTGTGTGTATAGAAGCAGCTGAGTATAATAAGGTTTGTTAGGACAACCATGTATGAGGACAGTCAGTAAACATCTTCGTGTGTGTGTGAAAAAAATTTAAATATGGTTTGTAAGCTCCATGGTGTATATAGAGCCATTCCTCCGGGAAGGTTTTCGTGTGTTGTTTGTGTGTGTGTATAAAAAGTGTAAATATGGTTTGTAAGGTCCATAGTGTATATTGGGCCATTTTTCCAGGAGGGTGTTCAAGTGTGTGTATAAAAAATGTAAATATGGTTAAGCTCCATGGTGTATATTGGGCCCTCCCTCCAGGAGGGTTTGACTATGGCCTCACTATGGTTTTTTAGGAATGCTCATACATGCGCTGTTCTGATTTGTGTACAAGTTTAAGGTATGTGGCGTGTTGTTAGTTGCATTTGATTAGTGAGGCGGTTCAGATGAATGGAACACAAGACATGCATAATGAATTACGTGTTAAAGCACCTGAAATATGATAAATTTTGTTATGGTAAAAGCTAATTCATTGTAATCTGCATTATATCACTATTGCATTACTATCTAGTGTTTAACATAGGTTTGTAATTTGTTTCTGGTATAACAGACCCGCAAGTATTATGCATCTAACTCCTGCAGTGTAGGTGGCAGCTAACATAACTGTCCTGATTTTATCAAAATCTTCTTTGTTTTGCTAGTTCAATACATGTTGCTAATGTTCTTCAATTGATCTTATTTGTGTCATATTTACTATCTTACATTTTTTTGAAGATGGGACAAAGTTGCTCAAAGAGGCCAGCCAGTGAAGAACCATCCAAATGTATCTGAGGTAAAACTGGCATCAAACCTTTTCTTTGAACACAATTGTTTTATCCAATTAAAATAAGTCAACAAATATAATAGTTTTGACAAAACATGCCACAACAATGCCTGATTTCATTGCATGTTTTAATTATTATTGAACTGCTCAGACTGCATGGGACGAAGAAATGATTCAGTAAAATTTTGCCAACAGTGTCGACAACACCGGCTAGTGTGCACAAGTGTATCTTCCTTGGACAACTGTGTTCATTGTGTAGGACCTGTCTCTTGCTTTCAAGTGCCTGGGCTATAAATGTACAGGTGAGTTTTTTTTTTTTACTACAGTATGTGGCCAAGGGCAGCAGGCGAATATTTGTGTTGTATCAACTTTTTTTTTTTTTAATTATCCTAAATCAGCAGCCTGTCGTATGTCGCTCTTAGTACACAGCTTAGGCTTTCATATCAAAGAGTAAAAGAAGGCTATCAAAGTTAATGCAATGCAAAAAACCTGTTAACACATTCATTTTATTGGTCACACGAATAACCTTAGGAAGACTTAAGTAGGAAAACTTAGGCTATCAATGCTTGAAAATTGTCCCTTGTGGTACATTTGCAACAGCTAAAAGTTGTGGCGTGACTCTGCAATTAACTACAGCCAAGAAATTGTTGCACTAATAAGTTTTATTGCTTGACAGCCCTAGTAAAAAGATGTCATGATAAAAATTGAATACTGCTTTATTCTTTGTAGTAATACTTATTGTGGAATATTTTATTCTGCTTTAATTAAGGTGTCTCATTTAGCCTTACTGGCTATGAAATGGCATGCTTGTAGTTTGTTGAATCAGCTGTTTTCCACATGTATGTGCAAACCTGCACCACAATTAGGTATAGCTTTAATAATGAAAATTGTTAGATTTTAATCCATATCACTGCAATGCTGTGGCAGGAGAGACTAAAATGATCTGCAGTGTTTACAATTAATATATATTAAAATGTGTTACAGTTTGCTCAGGGGTTTGGCACAAATCTCGTCTCAGATGAGCTGAAAATAGAAACCTTGAAGATTTATTACATCTTGGTGGTATAACTAAACAATTTAAAAATCAGATTTTTTTTTAAACATTCTACAAAATTTTAAGTATTTGAAAATATTTTTAACAAATTTCAGGAGCAACATTTATCAAAATCATCCGGTAGTTCATCAGGAAATAAGTTACAGGATCTGCAGTCAAAGCATAATAACACTACACATGATGATCAGTGCTCAACTGATGAGGAATATATTCCAGACTCTGAATCTGAAGATGATTTTAATTCAGATGCAAGTATCCCTCGTATTCCTAGCCTGTCAAAAACTGGACTGACTCAGACAAAAGATGAGACATTACAAATCCCCTCTTAAACATCAGACTTGGCCAGAGCCCAGATATTAGTGGAACACGGGGAGCCAACCACTGATTTTTCACGGTATATTAACATTAAGTTGACACAGCATGTAAAGCCACTTTGTACCTAATGTCATTAATGAAAGCTCATTCATACAATGCCAGAGCCATGGAACCAGTTAACTTACATGTAAGTTATATAGCATTATAGGCTGCTATGAATCACAGCTGTGCTTTCCCTGCTATGACAGTGTCTATTGGGAATAAGAGAATATTTTTATCAACAGTGGCTGCTGTGACTCTACATGTGCTCCCAACTGGTTGCCATCTTCTCAGTCTTTTTAATTGTTCAATTGTACACTTTACTCCATGTATCTCATTCTAAATTTTCTACTGTGTGCAGTACATGCATGCACTGACATACAATCACTAGGTATAATGTGTTCAGGACATAACACAGCTCTGATCTCATTACTGTTTGTTTGTTTGAGAGAGAGATCGTGGTTGAAAAGGTCAAATCAGTGAATCAGTGATTGCCTCTCACACCTCAGCACTTGCACATAAAATCTCATTGGACTGATTAAAAGCTTTGCTTTGTTCCTGATGACTTGTTTACGCTCATAATGTCCATGGCCTTCGGCTTCATTCTTTCCTTTCTTGTTACATCAATCAGGAGTCAGAGGGCTGCTTAAGACCTGTGTGCAGCTTTAGAAAAGGTGATTGTGATGTTTAAAACAACCAGTAAAAAAGGTTAATCTGATTATGCTAATGTGTATTTTCTATTTAGGATTCTGTAGAGCAGATGAATACATTTTTGGTTAAAAGTCTAGAACAAAGTCTACAATTTACACAAGCTTATGTGTTTAGAGGCATTGGTGTTGTTTGTCCTTCCTGTTCTGTGTAGCATTTCTCTGTCACACACCGTGAGCTCTCCCTGCTTTGGAGAGGAGACCAGGAGATGAAGGAAGGATGGGGAAAGGAAACCGTTACCCCAGCACGGAGACCAACCAGGCAACACAAAATGAGAGAAGAGTGGACTGACAGGGAGAGACAAACTGAGAGCTGGGAAAGAAGAGGACGACAGAGAAAGAGTTGGACAGAAAGGAGGTGCAGTGGGTAGCAACAAAAAGGGGAAAGAAAAAGAGAAGGGGGAGGGACGGATGGGCAAGGGTGATAAATGCCCACTCAGCCCACAGGCAGCTTCAGCTTTGTGCTGCCAAATGTGATTGGCCAGGGAGTCTTGCTACACAAGGCCAGTCTAAAAAGCCTCAGTGCAGCTCACAACGCCCGAAGGCAAAGAGAGAAATGAAGGTGGATGGAAGAGAATGGAAAGGAGGAAGGAAAGAAAAGGCTAAGGAAAGAAAAACTCAATGACTGACAGAATGAAAGAAAGAAGAAACTGAAAATGAAAACTGTCAGTAGCTGCCATGTTGGCCAAAAGTCATCAAGAAAACTATCATCTGTGGTACACAGTAAAAGAAAGCAAAACTTTGGTTACCCCTTTACAAAGTTTTATATATTCTGGAGTAAAAGTTTTCTATTTCATCTCTGTGCTCCTGCAGTTTTGATACTGTGCAGATATTTCCTGTGAATGAGCTGTAAAGTGGGGAGACTGATCTTGACCCAGCAGAGGGCAGAAATCATCAGGAGAGGAAAACGTTTTCAAAGGCCACCTCAACTCTTAGCCTTTGATATAAATCCATACGACCAAGACGGTGAACAAAGTTGCAAAGGCAGGGCACATACTGGCTGGGAAGGCGAGGCAGAGGAAGAGCAGGTACAGGGAGATAAGGCGATATGGCTGCAGGTGACAGATGACGAAGAGACAGGGAAATCCGGGGGAAAAACTGAAAACTAGGAAGCATAAGTCCAAACCATGACACAAAGACTTCCACTGCCCTCTGGCCTCTTCCCTCTGGCCTCCTCCCTTGCTCTTTCTTCTACAGGCATCCAAAAGAACCTGCAGAGAATCCTTTTTACTTTTCACTCCGCTATTCCCTTCACATCACATCACTCCTGCACCACATGAACTCATTCAGACCTCCTGCTGTACAGAATCTGAATGTTTTATTGCTAAGTATAACATTCTTAGAGACAGTCATTATGGATTTAGAGCAAATTACTCCACAGGGTTAGCATTGACCAAACCTATAAAAAAAATACCTGCTGCAGTAGAAAAGAAATATATTCTATGTATGCAAAATCCACATCCAAACAACTCTAAAGCTTAGTTCTCAACTAGGATCTTTTTGTATGAAGCAGATTTAGTTATGCAGTTTATATACACCTTAGCTAAATACATTTAAACTCAGTTTTTCACAACTCCTGATGTTTAACCCTATAAAACATTCCCTCTTTTAGGTCAGTTAGTAAACAACCAATGGAGAAATTATTTGTGTCAAACTTAAAGTACATGTCCTAACCGACTTGCCAAAACGAGACTTTGTTAACATGACATGGTTAAAAAAAAAAACTTTTTTAATGACTTCATCCTAATTGTACGTAAACTTCTGACTTCGACTGTATTTTCTCCCTGCTGTGCTGGCCATTGACTGTTGTTGGGTACATGCTGCGAACATGGCACTGACTTTGGTAACTAACTTGATGAAAGAAGAAGAGACAGCAGTCTTCTAGTCTGTAGACCAAGTGGCAAAGTCTTTAAAGCAAACAATGAGGTTCAACATCTTGGTCACATATTACCAATGGTTTAATAGATGTTGACGTTACACATTTTGTTTAAACCTAATTAACATGTATAAAAGTGTGAGTTGAGACCAAAAGAAAGACACAAAGAGAGTTTATATTCCCGTTTTTCCAATGCTGTAAGCAACAGCTTGGTTATGAGTTCAGTGTTCCAGCACCATATGGAGTTTTAATTAAGTTGAGAACAACCAGCAATGCATCCACAGCCCTGCAGCCAACACACAGTGAGACATCGAGATGACTTTCAAATGCCTATGACATCTGCACTCCCTCGTTCTGAATGCTGGTATGGCTGATCACACAACCAGGTATTTGTTGTGATGTATTTGTTTTGTCAGACTGCATGTCATTTCCACACGTAAACAATGACTTCAATATTTGGATGGATTAATGTGGCCATTACTCCCACGTTTTACACTAAGTGGGCAGCTGACAGTAACAACATACTTGTAAATGCCCACAATTCACACCTTTGCTTTGTTAGTTTAATTTCAGGAAAATTGTGCACAAAAAGCAGGGTAGAAAGAATAGACTGCTGAATTTCCTGTGTCCTGTCATGGTGGCCTAGTGTTAGTAGTATATTCAGATCAGAAGGCCCCTTGTTTGATTCCTAATCTGGTAAATTTGTTACATGTGATTCTCCCCCTCTCTTCTCACCACTAGTGTCCACATTTTCTAAAAGCAAAACACACCAAAATATGTTTAAATGTCCTCTAAATAAAACATGTTCCACTGTGTTTTGTATGTCTTTTTCTGCCTTCTCCTCCCTATTCTTTCATTTAGTCTCCATCTCCCTCGGTGTGCGGCACTTTGAGACTTGTTAGCAACAGTGTGGGTGATTAAAGACTGCAGGTAATTAGATACACATGGCACCATTCTGACTGACTGCAGTGTCTATCAGCACATGAGCCAAATGTTTTACTGTCAAATGTTTCCCACTTATGATACCAGATGGAGATTTAAATGTATACGCGTAACCAATTATTTTGATAATGTGGGTGCTGTGTACCATATTTGCATTTCTACTGTTCTTTCCAATGAACATTCAGTTTCATCAAAGACTGAATATTCTGCAGAATTTTGCAGGCACATATGGATCAAAAAGTAAGTATGTAACCAAAGTTATGACAATGATTGAAAACAAATTGAGGAACAAGTTTGTCTGTTTGCATACAACTAGCCTACCCCCCTGCATATCAAATGGCTCGAGACTGTCTGAGTGACTGGTTATCATATTGGAGTACTGTCCTCTGACTCCTAGAAAAGTATACAATGTGTTGGCATTTTATTTTAATACAATAATTTGAAATTTTAGAAAATGTGCTTATTATTTTCCCACAGAAGATCAATAGTGTTCTTATCAGTCTGTTAATATAAAATTACAACCAGCAGCTTAGTTCATAGGATGGACACAATCAGTGCCCACAGGTAGGAAAATCCTCCTACCTGCTCCCCCTGAAGCTCACAAATTAACCTGTATTATTTCAGTTGTTTAAGGCAAATGTTGTAACCTTTGGACACAGCCAGAGTGGTGGCCTCTGACAGTTTCTGACATCAGTCTACCCATGTAGCTCTTTGAGAGCCAGAGAGAAAATAAGAATTTTTCCAAAATGTGAAACTATTGCTTGAAGGCTCAACTTTCAGAGAGCAGGAGACTTTTTTTTTTGATATTCTGGCAAATATGCTCATTATGTTTTGTCTCTGCTTTACCAGCTAGTAGATTATCTTAGCATAAAGATTTGAAGCACCAGGAAACAGCAAGCCTGGCTCTGTACAAAGTTCAGAATCACCCACCAGCACCTCTAAAGCTCACTGATTAACATCTCAAGCAGAAATGTTAAAACAAGTGTTGGTGCTTTGGGGAAGCTAACCTTCTAAAATTTAAATGGCTTGGATATTTTTTTTTGTTCAGAGCTGAGCTACTGTAGTTTGTAACACTAAGATAAGCTATCTAGCTCCTGTAAACAAATTCATGTACAGACACAAGACCATTATCAATCATCTCTATGTTAGGTTAGATGAGGTGTGGACCCCAGATGCAGACACAGAAAATAAAGAGAAAGAACTATAGAAAGCAGTTTATTAAACAAAAAGCAGGTTATGCCGACTGGCAAGAAGTCAAGCAGACTCAGGGCTGGGAGGATGTGCAGCAGGTGACAGGGGAATGGTAAGGCAAGGAACCAGGAGGACAGGCACATGAGATGACCGGAGGAACACAGGAACCAGAAGGACGGGCAGGTGAGCTGGCAACGGGCAGTCAGGTAGACAGACTAGCAGTGGCCAGTCACATAGGCAGACTAACAGTGGCCGTCAGGAAAGCAGACTAACAGTGGCCGTCAGGTACACTCGCTCTGCTGCGTAGCAGGCAGGAAGCATGCTTACGGCGGAGGACAAAGGAGCACGGCACAGCACATGAAAGTGGCTACCAAAACACAAAAAACAACTAAATACTCAGAGCAAGAAACAAAATAGAAAACAAACTGGGAACGTAAAATAGCATGAGGAGGACACTTGGAGCGCGTCAGCGTAAACAGCAGAAGAGTCCGGTAGAAAAGGCAAGAGCAGGGGGAAGATTAGGATGAGCATGTCAGGACCTGTAATCGTCAATGAAACAGCAGCGAATCAATGGGAAACGGTGTATATGTATGAGGCAGGACCAGGAGATAAGGAGCAGCAGGTGAATGGCATGATGGCTGATTATGGTGGCAGAACAGCGGGGAGAGACAGGGTAATGGAAACACAAATACAGGAAGCGAAGCAACATTGCAACACTCTAGGTCTCAACAAGAAAGAAAAAAATCATATTTTCTGTGAAACTATTTCTATAAATATAAAAATGTTGAGATTTCAACCTTAAAAACTACAGACAATTAACAGAGATTTAATCCAGCCTTTTAGTCAAGTCAAGTCAAAGTGTTTATTGTCATATGCACAGTGAGGAGACATGTTTCCCTGTACAATGAAATTCTTACTTTGCTGTCCACAATGAATGCCAAACAATACAAAGTGAAATATAAAGTAGATAAATAGTAACAATCTAAAGGCACTTTAAAAACAGCAAGTGAAAGAAATGTAATAAAAAAATAAGAATACAATAAAGAGAAAATGTATATACAATAAAAAGAGAATGTACTCTATATACAATAAGAAAGAATGTATGCTACAGTGAAGCTGTATGTGCAACAATCAGCAATGAATGTGCAATTATGCGTGTGCAAACTGAGAATGTAAACAGTCAGGTGGAATTACATAAAGTGATTCCTGATTATAAACTCCTGTCAGCTGTTTAGGAGTCTGATGGCAGTTGGAAATAAGAGTTTTTCAGTCTAGAAGTCCTGCATTTCACACTTCTGAACCTCCGGCCGGAGGGTACGGACATGAACAGTCCATGCTGGGGGTGGGTGGGGTCCTTGAGGATGGAGGCAGCTCTCCTGCAGACTCTGTGGTGGTAGATGCTCTGCAGTGGAGTCCTAGTGATCTTCTCCGCAGTCTTTACCACTCTCTGCAGGTGCTTGCGGTCCATATCAGTAGTGCTGCCATACCACACACAGCTGGTCAAGATGCTTTCGACAATGCAGCTGCAGCAGTTGCTGAGGATCCTAGGCGACATGCCAAACCTCCTCAGCCTCTTCAGGAAGTACAGCCGCCGTTGGGCCTTCTTGACCAGCTGTGTGGTGTTAAGTGTCCAAGTGAGGTCCTCACTGATGTGGACACCCAGGTATTTAAAGCTGCTCGACCTCTCCACTTCAAGCTCTCAAATGAACAGTGGCTGATGAGATCTCCTCTCCTTCCTCATGTCCACTATCATCTCCTTCCTCTTGTCCATATTGAGGGTGAGATTATTGTCCTCACACCATGACACCAGACAGGCCACTGTTGTGGCAAAATAATCTATTAAAGCTCAGTGAGTGTAAAATAAACACTTAACGTTAACTCTGAGCGTTATTATATATTTATTCCTGCAGGAAGGAGCGATCTCTAAACAGAGTGGCTAAACAGTCTGATGGAGAGAAGCTCAATGGACAGTGTGACTTTTTATACACACACATAATATTGCAGGGAAGGCTCAAACAAATGGGAGACAAGATACCAGTTCTAACAGAATACAAGCCATCTGGTTCACTAGTCACACAAAGGCAGGAAAATCTTTACAAACATGCTGACACAATAAACGGTCTGGTGTCACAATGACACAAATGCCTGTATACAATGACTACAAAGCCAAAGCCAATAAACTTAAAGGGTGCAACCATAAAATTGCCACTACACCACCTCCCACCTGTAGGCGGCGTTTCACCCGCC
>NW_018127945.1:2684252-2714189 GCF_001952655.1 Monopterus albus | reverse complement strand
CCAGTCACAGAGGGTGGGGTGCAGACCTAGTGTGGACAGTTTGTGGGGATAACCATGTTGAAAGTGGAGATGTAGTCAATAAAGAGTAGCCTGATGTAGGAGTCTCTATTTTCCAGGTGAGAAAGGGAGTAGTGAAGGGCAGCAGCAATAGCATCTGACGTGGCCCTCTTGGTGTCTGAGGTGGCCCTGTTGGGCCGGTAGGCATACTGCAAGGGATTCAGGGGGTCCAGTATACTGCTCTGAATGCAGGCCAGCACCACTCTCTCAAAACACTTTGTAATGATTGGAGTGAGTGCCACTGGCCTGTAGTCGTTCAGGCAGGTGACTGGGCTGTTCTTGGGAAGGGGGACAATGGTTGTGGTCTTAAAGCAGGAGGGAACGATGCTCTGGCTGAGGGAGAGATTGAAGATGGAGGTGAGAACATCAGCCAGCTCACTGGCACATGCTCTCAGAGCCTGCCCAGGGACGATGTCTGGTCCTGCTGCTTTGCGGGGGTCAATCTTCCTCAGGGTTTTGCATACCTAGCCTGATGAGACAGTTACTGGAGGGGAGGGAGGTCGGGTGGTCCAGGTGTGTGTGTGTTCCTCCCCTCTGTGCTGTAGCTGGAGGTCTCAAAGCGGGTGTAGAAGGTGTTGAGGTCATCCAGCAGGCTGTCTGTGGAGCTGATGATGCTGGTGGTGGTCCTGTAGTCTGTGATGTGCTACAGGCCTTGTCACATCCACCCGGAGTCAGCAGTAGAATAGAAGCCATTCAGCTTCTTTCATCGGCTGTTTTACAGCGCCTTAGATTTTGATATTTATATTTTGTGTTACCTATGTATCTCTGTTATAGTTCACTTACATTGTGTGGCATTCATGCGGACAGCAAAGTAAGATTTAATTGTACAGGGAAACACGTTTCCTCACTGTGCATATGACAATAAACACTTGACCTTGACCTTCTCTCTGTACTGCCTCTTGGCCACTGTGATGGGTTTCCTCAGTCCGTACTTCACAGCTTTGTACTCTGTCTCATCACCTGATCTGAATGCATGAGAACAAGCACACAGCATGTGGTGTTCCTGACTGTTTATCCAGGGCTTCTGGTTGGGGAACCTCCTGACTTGTACGGTGGGCATGATGTTGTCAACACAAGTGCTAATGTACCCAGTCACATACTCAGCATAGACCTACAGTATATGCTGACAGAAAAGTCCTCCAAGGTGGCTGCAGCTTTAAACACATCCCAGTTTGTCCGAGCAAAACAGTCCTGCAGGGTGATCTCAGCCTCTGTGGTCCAGAGTTTAACTTGTTTAGTGACAGGGTTTGTTTGTTTCAGTCCTAGTTTGTAGGCTGCAGCCCACCGGGGGATGGGGGGTGCAGCCCTGTATGCACCCCTTATGTATTTTAAAGACGAGTGCACCACTAGATCAGCTAGCTCCTGTAAAATTAATGTGCTCCAGTTTGGACCCATCATCGTGCAGCTGCATGTCATCTCTCACATCTTGCTCCCTCACATCTGCCATTTGTCACGTTCTCCACTGACTTGTGTTTTGCATTTCTTTCTGTGCCGTTCTTTCTGTTGACAGCAAAGTAGCCAGTTCTCTTTTCATCCAAATCTTTGTCCTCATCCTCCATAACCTCATTTATATTCCTGCTCATCTGACACCCACATTCATTCTGTTTCACTCTGGGTCTTTTTTCAGTGTCTTAAAGGCATATTTTATTTCTCTTTTTTTAGTCACCACTTCCTTCAGTCTATTTTGGTCTGTTTGATCAGTATTTGCAATTAATTTGCCCTCCATGCTATTTACCTCATTGCTCCTGTCTCTCACACTAATCTGTGCAGCTGGATCACAAATCTCTGGGCAGCAGCAGTAAAGCTCACAATGATGGAAATAATCAGTTTGGAATTACTGGCAATATGCAGATATGATAACCACAAAGAAAAAAAAGAAGCACCTGAATAAGACGCTGACATTTTGTGAGTAAAACCAGTCCAGTCACACTAGAAAGCACACCCCTACTTGTTTTTCTTACTGCGTGGGGACTAATCACACACACTCATGTTTGTTTTCCCTACTTTATGATGCCTGCTGGCACACAACTTCAGCTTTTTATTTCATCTTACATACAATAATTATTCAACTTTTTCTTTTTATCTTTCATAATTATTCAACATTTTTTCAACTTCCACAATTGTTGAGCATTGCATCTCACCCTTCAGCTACAGTATTTCAACAAAGAACTTCAGCCATTTCTTCTCATCCTTCAGCTGTTTCAGAAATTGATTTCAGGCATTTATACTTTTTAAAATATTCAGGTTTGTTCAGAAAACTTTTGCCCATTCAAATGAATGGGAAAGTCTTCAAATCTTCCTCCTCTTTCAGTCTTAATCCCTTTAGCATACTTTCACCTAAAAAAACCATTCCAACTTTAAACAATTCAGCAAATCTTCAACTATTCAGGTTGTATTTAACTTTTTATACCTTTTACAGTTTTTGAATTCTCGCAGTTTACCTTTAATGATGATTTTGGAAATTTCTCTGCTAGAGTGTGCCATATAACCCACACTCTAGCTCTGTCCTTCAGCCTTTTCATAATTTTTCAACTTGTTTTTTGATCTTATTCTGCCAACTTTAAGCTTTCACACACAAATTATACATGAAAGCGGTAGAGAAATTTTCATCAGCACTGCATCTCAGCCTTCAGCTGTTTCAGCGGTGGATTTCAAGCATTTTCAGGGTCATCCTTCAGCACTCAGCATCCACACGCATTTTCTTCAGGAAATGCATTTTTGTAGTTTATATATCATTCTTATTCTTCTGTACATTTTTTGCTGCTCAACTGCTCCCACATACCTTCAGCTAGAGAAACCATTCAAATATCAAACTGTGCAGCTTTTTTAAGACATTATGGTGTGTATTCAACCTTTTTTTAAATAACATTTATGCTTTTTATTTAATTCAGCTTTTTCCAAAAAAAATCCTATTGAAATGAATGGCGGAGTCTTGAAATCTTTGCCCTCTTTGAACCTTTAAAGGTCCAGCATACTTTCAGATAGAAACACCATTTCGACTGTAATAAACTCAAGACATGTTCAAATATTGACCTTGTAAACAGCTGTTCGATATCTTCTACGGTTTATAAAGGTAATAAAATCTAAGTCCTGGAGTAATGATGTATTGAAGCACCATCTTCTAGAGGGTTTAGTATGGACTTCAATATTTAATGTGAGGGAAATGGGAGCATGATCACTAATTATAATGGAGTGGATTGTAGTGTCTATTACATGTTGGGTAGGGAATTACTGATAAGAAAGAGTTCTGTTTGAGAAAAAAACAGATGAAGGGAGGAAAAGTAGGTATATTCTCTAGATGTAGGGTTAACCATTCTCCAACTATTACCAAGTCCATAATGCTCCATATATTGTTTTATTGTTTCAGTGGAGTGCCAATTTCTTATATTGCTGGAGATGCTCGAACGGTTAATAACAGTGTTAAAATCACCAGCAATAATAATATTTGTTGAGTTGCATAAAGATGAGAAAAAATTATAGAAAAAGGATTAATCATCATTATTGGGGCCATATATGTTTGCAAGTGTATATGTTGTCTGGTTAATGGATACCTTCATAATTATAAATCTGCCTTCTGGGTCAGTGATAATGTTTACGTTTTATGTGCCTGTCCATTCATTGTAAATGGGGCTATTCATTTGAATAGAGTCACTCTACAGTGACCCCCGCTCTGGCTCCCTGTCTGCGTGTTTTTGACCGCTTTCCTGCCAGTTTTCTCCTTTTATTCTGCCATCCTTAAGTTTTAACACACATATTATACATTAAAATGGTAGATAAAATTGTGAAGAATCCGAATATGCCCAAGTTATTTCAATAGGATAACTTTACTCAACTCAGGACATGTTCAGCTATTGACCTTGTAAACAGCTTTTTAATATTGCACTCCAATCATTTTCAATGGTGCTACTCATTTCAATAGCCTCGCTCAAGTCACGTGATCCTCGCTATAAGTCTGTGTCTGTCTGTTTTTCACAACTTTCCTGCCGGTTTTCTGCTTTTATTCTGCCAACCCTAAGCTTTCACACATGAAAACAAGAATATATGCAGGTAAATACAGTGCGTATCTCTCAAAATGGCGCCTTCGTCCCAGCATTCAATAAGGTGTGATGTACCGTCATATTCTCTACAATGAAATAAATTGAGATTTTAGACACTTACAGTAGGAATGTCTGTAATTTTGCATCAGCCCTATCAGGTAAAGTGTGTCAGGTTTGCCAGGCTGCACCTACTTTCTCACTCCCCTCACTCTGTTTTCTCTCCCTTACCCTGATTATGCTATCCTTTACACCTGCTTGTCACCAGCTGCACCTGATTAGTTTCTCCCTATTCACCGGGCTTTGTAGTTTTGGATTTTGTTTTCCCTTAATAATAAAAACCTTCATTTAAAAACTGCATGATGTGTTTACTTGTGTTATCGTTGACTAATATTTAAATTTGTTTGATGATCTGAAACATTACAGTGTGACAAACATGCAAAAAGATAAGAAATCAGTAAGGGGGCAAATACTTTTTCACACCACTGTATTTCTGTTTATCTGCAGTTGCACCTAACCCGACCAGTCCAGGAGTGAGTCCCAATGTCCGCAGCCCGGTCTTCTTCTCATCATCTCCATCATTGACTGTGTACACTCCTATGCTCGACACCCGGTTCCATTGTTCCTCTGTTCATTTCTTGTCACTTGTACAGCACTGTAAATAAACTACACTGTCTGCACCGAAGTCAGCCACCTGGGTCCGTCTATTTTTGTGACTCGCTCACTGTTGTGTTCGAGCAGTCCTTACAAAGTGTCGCACTATCTTTTTCAAATCATATGCTATGAATTTCATGATGGAATTGTCAGTAGAAAGTAGGGTAAGAAAGTCACTTTCAGATTTTCCCGTTTAGGAGTCGCCACAGTGAACTGTCACACTGACGACTCGCATGTTGACATTGGCACGTGTTTTATGCCGGATGCCCTTCCTGACACAACCCTGATTCAAACCCGGGCCGCAGTGGCGAGAGCGCTGCGCCTTAACCACTAGCCTACCAGGGACGGCATAGTAGAAAGTAGGTGTTGGGAAAATGCTGTGTTATGGCTTGTTCAAATCTCACTCGACAGCAAGTGAGCACAGTCACTTCACTAGACACAAACATTCTTAGAAACATGCAGCATAAATCCCCTAACACTGGAAAAGATTACTGGCTCAAGCAAGGAGCTAAAATTTATGAATAACCATTAAGTAACCCGTATTGCCATGTAGTTTATTTGGATGCCTGCACTTCTGAGCCATGGGATAAACCATGTCTCAACAGGGGGGAACCGATCTATCATACAACAAACTTTTAAAAACAGTGCATTGACAGTAGCAAAGGCACTGTTAATGGAAATATATAGTGACAACGGCGCACAGTGTGATTCAGTATTTTACTTAAAGCCTTACGCACATAGGAAAAAACAAAACAGCATCCCTTTGGGCAGAGGTCTGTCACCATTTAAGATATTATATGGTGAACCCTACAGTGTCCCTGAACTCAGGCCTTTCACTAGAATCAACAGTTTTGTTACAAAAACATCAGGTAAATTATTGCTCATTACAGCCAAGCGACTGGATCTTTCTCAAAGCCATAAGGAGGAAGACGTGGCTGAACTCAGGTCCAAGTGCTCCTGACAACACCACCAGCTATAGAGATTGCAGAAAGAACCTCCTGGATACATCTCACTCATTGTAAGAAAGCTCCTATCCCACACCTTGCGGACACGCACGTGTAAGCTTAATTGCTTTTAAAGTAAAAAAAATAAAAAAATCAAGAGTGATTCTATTTAATACATACAGCACATAATTAGTAGTGCTCATCCACCTGCTGTATTTCCCTTATACTGTGAAGCCACTCCATTCACTCCAGGGTGAAGTCTGGCTGCAAAGAGAGCTGCGCACCAACCCCAATGAAGAAACCAACGCACCCGGGGAGTGCTTAGGGTAGAGGCAGGCACTGGAGAGAAAGGAGGATGACCACTGGTGGGTGGCATTCATTCAAAAGACCTCCCTGGTGGGGGGGTAAAGCCACCTTGGGGCTCCTCGTGTTGTTGGCCCTCGTGATAGTCCTCCCGCTCCTGAGACTACAGACTCTTAGACAAAACCAAGCAAATGAGTGCGGAGATAAGTGGGAGTATATGTCACAAATAAATAACAGAGCTGGGTTAGAATAAAATTAACATTATGCTTGAGGAGGGGATCACTAGGGCGGTGTCATTTTCCATATGCAGAAAGTCCAGCATTTCATGATTCCAGGTTCTCAAATGTGGTGATCTTACAAAATATGTATTGTGAAGGTGTCACTCTGGGTAACTGTAATTGGCATTTCTTGTTGTTTTCAAACATTTTCCACCAAACAAAATTGGGAAAAGAAAAAGATTTGCCACTAACACAGTAATTCCAATGAGGCAATAAAAAACATAAAACACCAAAGACATTTCTCTGCAGGGCACTTCTAGTACATTTTCCTGATTATACTCTCATACTTAAGTAATATTTAAATGTAGACGTTTTATTTCTAACAATATTTTTACAGTGTGGTATTAGTACTTTTAGTACTTAAAGAATCACCAGGAATATTGTGAGTAGTGGTGTTCATTGTTTTTCCCTAAAGAGTGGCAACTATTGACTGTAATTCTCCAGTGCAACAAATTAAATAACTGGTTGTTCATCTTAGATGGTAGTGAGTATATTTTGAGTCTGGACAGACGTTTGCCAATGTCTAAAATTGTTTTGGAGTCAATTCTGTTGAGGTGAGGCTGTTGATTGCCAGCCTCATCTGGGCAGACAAATACCAATGTTTGGTGTACCAGAATACCCACTCAGGCTGTAGGTGTCTAACTGGTCACAGACTATGGACTACAAGGTAGCAATGTCTGTGGAGGTGAGATTGACTCTAAGTAAGACTGCTTCTCTCTGGTCTGTTTTTTTATTCTTGTAATGTAGCAAAGTTTGTGGTGAAACTGAATTTAATCGAATATAGATAGATAGATAGAAATACTTTATTAATCCCAATCTTGAAAAATATGGTCCCTTCCCTTAACTATAAAGGAAGAGTTCATCTTATTCTATCTAAATATTTTCTCTAAATAAACCCATCTAGTCAGTGCTAATCTTTGAGGAAACTGAGTTGGAGGGTCCAAAATGGTATATGCTAGTGTAGCTTGTTATCTCTTACACCGCAGTTTTATTTAGCCTCCTTTGTCTGAGTTTAAACTGCTCCACAAGAGGAAAACTTTAGCAACAGTGATGACCCACATGTCAGTGGTTTGAGTGGGTAATGCATACTGCTAGAGCAACTAATGTATTCCACTGTATTGAATGTGCAGCATCTAGACCATTCTTAGCTACCTCTCCATTTAGACTGATGCCAAGTAACGATCCCTGAGGCCTGAAATGTGTTCTCTCTCTTTTTAAATCGCCAAAGCTACCCACCAATGAAACATGTAAGACTGTACATTATTTGTTCCCAGTTGCAAAGTCATCCGTTCCCCTCGGAGCAGAATACTATTCTGCAAATTACACGCATCAGGAAAGGGACGAGATATAGGAATTCCAACTTCCTGTAACACCACCATAAATGTCACTAAAACATCAAAGGGCTATAACTCCTCCTGGTTTGTAAATCGAACGACACCCCAGGTCTGACCTCTGGTGGCTGTGTGGGGACCTTAAACTGTGGCCCAAACTCCCACCTGACTGGCAGGGAGGCAGCGCTCTGGTACAGCTGCTTATGGCATTCCAAATAGTACCAGCACGGGCGTTAGCACTTGGGACCCAGGAGGTCCATGGCCACAAAAAAAAAGTGGGTAATGCATACTGCTAGAGCAACTAATGTATTCCACTGTATTGAATGTGCAGCATCTAGACCATTCTTAGCTACCTCTCCATTTAGACTGATGCCAAGTAACGATCCCTGAGGCCTGAAATGTGTTCTCTCTCTTTTTAAATCGCCAAAGCTACCCACCAATGAAACATGTAAGACTGTACATTATTTGTTCCCAGTTGCAAAGTCATCCGTTCCCCTCGGAGCAGAATACTATTCTGCAAATTACACGCATCAGGAAAGGGACGAGATATAGGAATTCCAACTTCCTGTAACACCACCATAAATGTCACTAAAACATCAAAGGGCTATAACTCCTCCTGGTTTGTAAATCGAACGACACCCCAGGTCTGACCTCTGGTGGCTGTGTGGGGACCTTAAACTGTGGCCCAAACTCCCACCTGACTGGCAGGGAGGCAGCGCTCTGGTACAGCTGCTTATGGCATTCCAAATAGTACCAGCACGGGCGTTAGCACTTGGGACCCAGGAGGTCCATGGCCACAAAAAAAAACAACTGTCTTATGAGAATGACTGTGTGTATATTGACACCATAGGGGTTCATCTAGACCATTCTTAGCTACCTCTCCATTTAGACTGATGCCAAGTAACGATCCCTGAGGCCTGAAATGTGTTCTCTCTCTCTTTAAATCGCCAAAGCTACCCACCAATGAAACATGTAAGACTGTACATTATTTGTTCCCAGTTGCAAAGTCATCCGTTCCCCTCGGAGCAGAATACTATTCTGCAAATTACACGCATCAGGAAAGGGACGAGATATAGGAATTCCAACTTCCTGTAACACCACCATAAATGTCACTAAAACATCAAAGGTGGGGTGTGCAAAAAGTTTGGTTCTACATGCTGTACATTCATTCCAAATAACACATCTCCAGATGGATCAGTCACTAGAGCTTTGCAGGGGTACTGCACTATCTGAAGAACTATCTGAAGAACTTCCTGAGAATGCTGGTGTTGACAACCCCTTTACTCAAATGTTAGAAAAATGGTTCAGAAAGAGGAGTGGCCTCATTACATCTTGTCTCATATCTCTGGCAGTGGCTACAGCTCTCCTCACTGTATATGGGTGCTGCTGTATACCCTGTCTCCAAGGCTTTATGCAGCGTCTCACTGACACTGCTTTGACAAAAGATAATTTTGTCTATTTGCATGTTTCACAGACTGCGGACACCTATGGGGACGAATTAGGCCGATATGACGGTGCTTTCCCAGCTGTGGACAAAGAAGACACCTGAGTGTAATGCGCTGTTATGGGGATGCTGAAAATTGAGATGAAGTGGCATTCCTTTGATGTTATTACAGAGAAACATGGTATCTCATACTTTTTGCTATGCATTTTCTTATTCCCATAGAAGTTGCTTTATTAATGCATATGAGCATGTTGCTCTTTATTACATCTATTGAGCTTTTATATTTACTCAAATATGACGGCACTCGAGTATATCAGTGTTGTTTTATCTGTATGTACAAAGTATAAACGGGGGGAATGTTGGGAAAATGCTGTGTAATGGCTTGTTCGAATGCTCAAGAAGATGTTATACATTATTACGTGCAGGTGTTTTGGTTTAGAGCAGATGATGTATTCGTGCTTGAGCTGATCCACATAGTTCTCACCAATACCGGATCACGAGTATGCAGAAAAGTTTGTGACGGCACCCGGCTCTGTTTGGTAGACAGGGACTGATAACAGGGATTGAATTCTTGAACTGCCACAGTACCAACTTGACTGTATAAATAGGCTCAGTTGAGACTGCCTCTCTGAGCATTGTTTTCATGCAACTGAACTGTATGTATTGAAGCTGCCTTGCTGCAAGTATTAAAATCCTTATATAAAGAAAATCAGCCTCGGTCTACTCAGTCCGTTTGTTTATGATAAAATAACCCTAACAGTAGGGTAAATGTCATAAAAGTAACTTTTATAGCATTGTGGGAATTTTTAAGGGAACTATAGAGTAGATTAATTTCACATAAAAAACTGGATGCTCTCATAACATAATATACTATTGTAAAAAGCATGCATGTTGATTTGCCATAAAGCAGGAGAAGCATATGTGCTACTAATAACATTAACAAAGACTACGTTCTATTCAAGTGTCCCAGTAATCTTGACTGTAATCACTTTTTAGGTGCATTTTAAATTAAAAACAGTAACTTGTGAAAATGCTGGAAATTTCCATGAGGTTTGACTGACTTCATGTTCGGCGGTCTTCTTCTGCACTGCTTTGTTGGCACCAACACAATCAAATGTCTTCTGTGAAAAAGGCCCTAACTCAGTGGTGAGTTTGGTGACATCACATAATTCCCTGCATTGTATATGTATAACTATAAATGAGCCAGAATACCTGAAAACATCTGTGTGGGGGTGCAAGGTGTCAAGTGTAAACAAAGTCTGTATCTTGAACAAAAAACAGTCCTTCATTACAGCAGACATTGTGACATCGTGAGGAAGGCTGCATTTCCTTTACATTTTGTGGCCTCACAGAGGTTCTGCTGCCCATTGGCTAACTGGGACACTGAATGGAACAGAGGAGGATAACACTAAAGGATTAAGGCTAGTAAGTTTCTGTTTTGGGGATTTTCTACAAATTCCATATCAAACATGAAACTCATTGTCGGATTTAGTCTTTGTGGGGAAAAAAACTCAGTATTTCTTCTCCTTTAATGTTATCAGTAACACCTGCACTTCCAATGCTACAAGTCAAACCATCTACTGTAAAAAAAAATTACTATATTGCTTGTATAATCTGAACAGCAATTACAGAATATATGCAACTAGAACAGTACCCAGAGTTATTATTTCATAACATTTCCTTTTCACCTGCAGAGATTAAGTGTCAACCTGCAGCAAATATTCAAAGGACTTTGACGTATTACATGTGCTGTGAGTATAAAGAGTAAACTAAGCACTGTCAAATGATGCAACTATTTCAGAGAATTATTGGCTGCTGAAACACTCCACCAGCTGCACAACAATGGTGTTGAGTCAGCTGTGGTAATTGCAAAAAACACAACTGAGAATACACGCATACACATGCACCCACTCACACATACACTAAATACAGTATTGATACTTAGTTTAAGCATTACCACACGAAATAATGCTCACTGATGCATGCTACTTGCATTAGACACAGTTGCATAATGCACACACACACACACACACAGGGTTGCTGTTTCAGCAGCTCGGTGGCAGGAGAGCTGGCTCTGAAATCTGTGCTACGAATGTGAAGACAGAATTTCGACAATTATTCCTCAGTTACTGCCCCGTTGTCAAAAATAACGTATGATGCTCTTTCTTAGTCCCTTGCTCTTTTTTGTCTCCATTCCTTGCCTCTTCTCCCTTTTAGATTTTGTCACCTCCTGCCTCTTCTGTCAGTCTCTCCTGGACTGCATCTTCTTTTCTTTCTAACAATTCTCCCCTTCTCCCAGTCAGCTTCTGCCTTCTTTTTCTCTAACTCATTAAACCAGTTCCCCAGTCTTCTCCCACAAGAAAGGAGGAGGATAAAAATAGCTTGTCTTCAGCCTGTGCTTACTGGTTCCTTCTTTCCAGCCTGCGTTCCATACATCGAATAACTACATTTCTCCATAATAACCATTGTCTGTTCTTCTTCCCTTCGTTCCTCACTCACTCTCTCTTTTCTCTTGCTCTGTAGCCCTTCAGTTAATCATATGAAACTTTTGCAAGACAGTTTGCAGATGTGTGTCTCTAGCAGCAGCAGAGTTGGGGTTGTAACACCCAAAGAGACTGTTATTTTAAAACAGAACACAATCCAGTTTGTGATGGAGAAAAAGCTGATTAATCACTGGTTTAATGAGTCTTTGCTCAGGCTAAGATCAGCGTGAAAGGAAAAGGCAAGTTTTGTAATGTCTAAACTGGTGTTCTGTATCCTAGCAGTTGGTAATTATACAATATCAACAACATGGAGCTACATTTTGAGAAGCTAGAAGATTAATTACAGTTTTTGTTAATGCAGTATTTTAGTCCTGAACATGACAGATGTGCAGGTGATGCCCAGATCATGGTGGTTGGTGCGTGGGACTGAATGTAGACTAATTATGCAGTTCTGTTTACTTTAGTTATAACTCAGATATCAACAGAGCTTCAGCATTTATAAGATGAAATAGGCCAAGTATAATTAGCTTTAAATATTACAGCACATATCTGAACAGTCATACAGTACAGTATTATTGTGGGAAATGGACAGTGTGATGCAACCAATGCTTAAACACACAACAGTATCATTAACATGACAGTTTAGTGACAGTGGTGTTGAATGTGACCAAATGTGACCTGGACATAGAGTTTTGATGTTCAGTACTCTTAAAGCTCTGCACAGCATAGCAGTCAAAATATGTGCTTGTAGATGTAGCCCAGGTAAAATGGTTGCCGCACAGGACATAATTACTGCAGTCCTCACAGCTTCGATGTCCAGCAGGTCACAGTTTATTTACACACAAAAAGATACGGAGCAACAAAACACGAAGTAGCAAAAACAAAGGGGAACAAAATATGGTAGTGGGGTCTGGATGCACACACAAACAAAATAAAATAATCTGTAAAAACCAAATAACCAAACAGTAACAAAAAAAATCAGTAAAATGCTGTTATATTGCAGCCATGTGCTAAAATCATTTAAGTTCATTTTTTTCCTCATTAATGTACACACAGCACCCCATATTGACAGAAAAACACAGAATTTTTGACATTTTTGCAGATTTATTAAAAAAGAAAAACTGAAATATCACATGGTCATAAGTATTCAGACCCTTTGCTCAGTATTTAGTAGAAGCACCCTTTTGAGCTAATACAGCCATGAGTCTTTTTGGGAATGATGCAACAAGTTTTTCACACCTGCATTTGGGGATCCTCTGCCATTCCTCCTTGCAGATCCTCTCCAGTTCTGTCAGGTTGGATGGTAAACGTTGGTGGACAGCCATTTTCAGGTCTCTCCAGAGATGCTCAATTGGGTTTAAGTCAGGGCTCTGGCTGGGCCCTTCAAGAACAGTCACGGAGTTGTTGTGAAGCCACTCCTTCGTTATTTTAGCTGTGTGCTTAGGGTCATTGTCTTGTTTGAAGGTGAACCTTCGGCCCAGTCTGAGGTCCTGAGCACTCTGGAGAAGGTTTTCGTCCAGGATATCCCTGTACTTGGCCGCATTCATCCTTCCCTCGATTGCAACCAGTCGTCCTGTCCCTGCAGCTGAAAAACACCCCCATAGCATGATGCTGCCACCACCATGCTTCACTGTTGGGACTGTATTGGACAGGTGATGAGCAGTGCCTGGTTTTCTCCACACATACCGCTTAGCATTAAGGCCAAAAAGTTCTATCTTGGTCTCATCAGACCAGAGAATCTTATTTCTCACCATCTTGGAGTCCTTCAGGTGTTTTTTAGCAAACTCCATGCAGGCTTTCATGTGTCTTGCACTGAGGAGAGGCTTCTGTCGGGGCACTCTGCCCTAAAGCCCCGACTGGTGGAGGGCTGCAGTGATGGTTGACTTTTTACAACTTTCTCCCATCTCCCGACTGCATCTCTGGAGCTCAGCCACAGTCATCTTTGGGTTCTTCTGTACCTCTCTCACCAAGGCTCTTCTCCCCTGATAGCTCAGTTTGGCCGGACGGCCAGCTCTAGGAAGGGTTCTGGTCGTCCCAAATGTCTTCCATTTAAGGATTATGGAGGCCACTGTGCTCTTAGGCACCTTAAGTGCAGCAGAAATTTTTTTTTGTAACCTTGGCCAGATCTGTGCCTTGCCACAATTGTGTCTCTGAGCTCTTCAGGCAGTTCCTTTGACCTCATGATTCTCATTTGCTCTGACGTGCACTGTGAGCTGTAGGGTCTTATATAGACAGGTGTGTGGCTTTCCTAATCACGTCCAATCAGTATAATCAAACACAGCTGGACTCAAATGAAGGTGTAGAACCATCTCAGGGATGATCAGAAGAAATGGACAGTACCTAAGTTAAATATATGAGTGTCACAGCAAAGGGTCTGAATACTTATGACCATGTGATAGTTCAGTTTTTCTTTTTTAATAAATCTGCACCTTTAGGGGACCTTTCACCATCAGTGGAAAACAATTTAGTTATTTATCTCCCCTTAGTACATGTTTACCACCCAGCTACATTGATATGACAGAAAAATACATTTTTGTTTTATGCTTGAACAATGCAATGATTCGTTATTAAATACGAGGCAGACAGTCAGTCTGATGAATATCAAACAGTTTTTTGTTTACGCGTCTCTGGCACCAAGAGCTAACATCTAACTGCCCTGTGTCAGTGTTCAGTGTTTACTGATGAACAGAACCTGGACTGGATTCACAGCTGTTTAACGTCAAACTGTGCCTTAACACAGTGTGTTGGTTGAACTTTTTCCACACAGAGAAATGTTCACATTATTCATGCTGGGCTTGAACCACATAAATAATGTTCTGCAGCAGTTTTTATTTATTCAGTCTTTAATCAGTCCAGTGATGTCATCCTGATGAAGAGAACAAATATTTGCCATTTAGCTGACCTGCCTTAGCTAGAGTGAATCCTTGAGCTGATCACTAACCTGAGGAACCTTCTTCTGTGCAGCGCTAACAGGAGAAGGAGTCCATCCTGAGCCTGTACCAGTTGGGACTTTCTTGTCATTGCATATATTATTTTGCTCTCTTCAGACAGCCACACCCTTCATCCACTTGCTGCAGGAGCAGAGGGAGAACACCAGGCCCTCTTGTCTGATGGCTGCACCAGCAGGTATGATGTGGCCTACTGCAGGCTCTGGATCTCTCCTGCAATTATTCTTACTCTAGTTCTCCCTGAGAAGGCAGAGCTGGGAGCCCCGAAGGCTGACCAGACTTTGTGTGACTCCTTGAGGTTGAGGGCAGCACTGTGACCAGAGTCATCTTCCCAGTCTACAGCTCTGAGATCAGTGAGCTAACAGGTGAGCACAATGGTGAACACAATGGATTATTTTTACTCCTCTGAGCTAGCCTGAGCATCTGGCTGGGTTAGCAAGGCCCATGGTAGCGTGTTGCACCGGGGCCCATAACACTGCACCATATGAAAGATCTGGTTGGCAGAGAGGTAGATTTGTACTTTTTTCATATACAGTATGTAGTGTTGTCATCACGACTGTGCTGCAGGTCAGCGAGTTCAGTGCGTCTTGCACCTTTCATTATTTCCTGGAGCTGGCCTATGAGTGTGACATGGTGGAACCATGAATGAACAAAGTGGTGAGTAGTTCAGTATATTGTATTTTAATAATAAAATTGTTAACTTTCACTGGTGTACGGCTTTAGTTGGTAAACAGAAGTTATGCAGTGTATACACACAAACACACACAGCTATTGTGCAGGTAACAAAGCAAATTTCAACAGTTGACTAAGCAATGGCTAAATAAAGCTTTGTGGTGGTGGCAGATATATTCTTTATGGAGATGCATTTTGGGAAGAGCAAATGGTCATCTGGCTGCTATGAAAGCACAGCTTTAGTTAAATTCTTTCTTGTCAAAGACAGTGACAGGATAAACATGGTTGATGAGTGAGAGGATGATAATGAGCAGATAATAGAGCAGGAACAGATTTAAAGCGAAAGGAGAGCTGGAGATATGCAGAAGTAAAAGAAAGTAGCAGAACATGAGATGCCAGAGGGTATAAACAAACTGCTAATTGGCACTGCTACACAGTAATAGAAATTTTCCCTTCTGAAAACACTTAATGTTCCAAGAGCCTAAAAATACAGCACACAGCAGATGGACAGGGTTCACCACATGGTATTTTTCTGCTATGCATAAGGCCTGAGAGACAATAAATCTCACATCTGTACTGAAACGCAATCGCCGGTGTACAAACCAACCCAACAAGGCCAGAATAGTTCAGAAAAAGGTTGTTTGTTAGATTTACTTTATCATCCTGATTCCTCTTTATTTTTGCCACTGGAAGAAAAACGATTAAAAAAAGATTTAAGCTGCAAACTGTGCGACTGTGTGACACTGAGCTACAAGGATTCAAGCTCTGTCAAAGCTGAACAATGCTCTAAAGTTATTTAACTGATAAGCCCAGGTGTAACCCTATCTAAGTGTATCAGTAAGTGTTAGCAGTGAGCAATATGGGCAATTTTTAGATATAGTATGAGTACTGTACAATATTTTCATTCAAGCAAGTGCAGAATATCATTAGAAAATGTTCAAAAATGCATTTTCTTATGCGAGATCTCTTAACTGAGATTATGACCACTGCATTTCATGTGACTATGTATCCTGTAAAATCACTCCAGATTATATGGTATGATGGTTCTGTAACAGATCATTTTCAATTATGACATTATATGAAATAACATTTTATGGTATTTTCAGACATTTTCTTTACAGGTCTGGAAAAAGAAATTAAGATGGCGAATTCACTCACCATCTTTGTCAGCTCTTCTGAATATCTGTGAACACAAAGCGAGACAGTTCAATTAGTATGAGTGAAGGCATCAGCAGTGAGCTGCTGCAGGTCTGATGAAAGGGTAAATGTATAATGTTAACAACTGCTTTTTAGTGACTCATTAGTAGTCATATAAGATAAAATGTTCACTTTTCACATTTGCAATGAATACGGTATTAATCCACAGACTGTATATACAATGAACGACATGTCATCACTTCCCTCTATTATGCAAGAGTGAAACCAAAATATCATGAATACGGTGGCTGCCATCTTGCTTTTTGCAGCCAGATTCTGTGCAGCAACGACCAAGTAGCTGAGTGATGTATCAGGCTGCCAATCAAAGCTATCAATTCAACCTAAATAAATATGTTTCTGTATAATCAAATACTGTAACTTTTTAACAACAAACTTAGCAGGAAAATGAGCATTTTGACACCCATCAACATGATAATATCCACCCAAAACCACAGAAATCATCCATCCCTTATCACTTATTCCTGAATAGGGCCGTGGGGGGGCTGGAGCTAATCCCAGCCGACATTGGGCGAGAGGCGGGTACACCCTGGACAAGTTGCCAGTCTATCACAGGGTACACACAGCTTAGAGTCACCAATCAACCTAAGCTGCATGTCTTTGGACTGTGGGAGAAAACCAGAGTACCTGGAGAGAACCCACACAGGCACAGGTAGAACATGCAAACTCTGCACAGAAAGGCCCTGGGTTGGCCGGGGCCCAAACCCGGAACCTTCTTGCTGTGAGCTCTAACCACTGTGCCGCCCCCACACAAATCACCTCTGGGAAAATTTCTTTGATTTGTATTTTGAGTTTAATGGTTTGGCTCATGTCCCATCAGTTTACAAGGAGGAGACAGAGTCCATGATCTATACTGCAACCAGCCACCAAGTAGTTATCAACTTGTGGTGGCTTCACTTCTGGGAGCTGTCAACCTGTCCATCTTATAGACAGTTAATGTATTAATCTAGTACAATACTTGACTGACTTGAATAGTCATTCAATGTCATGTTTAGGTGCAGTATGACTGTCTATCCTCAGTGTAATATTTCCATACAATAAAACTGAGAGTAAGTAAACAGACAGGAAACAAGAACTCAACACTGGGTCCCCGTAGCTGATATTTGCACATACAGTAAGAGTGTGACATCTCTGACTGGGCCAGGTGAGTTTAATCTGAAAAGTAGAATTAAATATTTATGTGGTTTAACAAAACTGACAGTGTCAAAGTCTTGGCTAAATAGCACTGAACAGTTGGTTGTATCTGCTGTCACCAAAACGTTGTCTCTCACAGTGGCGGTGGATATGTTAACCAATAGATACTACGGCTTCCCCAGCAGAGAGGAATGAGCAGCTGTAAATATTTAAAGCGATACATAGACAAAAAAAGAATGAGCAGCTGAGGACTTTTCAGCTAAATATTTAACTTGGTACATAAACAAAACAAGAAAAAATTCTCTGCATGTTTTAGGTTTACTGTATGTAAATAAAAAGAATGAGTAAATAGACTGTGATCAAATTCTCTAAACACTCCTGTATCATTTAGGCTGGAACTGAAAGGTATGATTTGTAGTCCAATGAGAAATAACATTCCCTGCAACAATTTACTTAAAAATCTTAGAACATGTACGCCTGTGGAAAATAATTTAGCGTCATGTTTCCAACCATGAAATAAACTTATTTACTGTTCAAAACCCACCACGTTGTTAAACATATGTGACCTCTTTTCTAAAAGTAAAAACTATCACATTTTACTCAGAAAATAACATGCTGAAAAGTCTCAGTTCTGATGTTATGGAGGAAATTCAACAACAAACCTGAGTGTTAATAGTAGTTACTGGTGATTCAACATCCTGTATTTTGAGATTGAAGCTGATAATCACCTTTATTTGGCCAAGTACTGTATGTTACACACAAGGAATTTGTTTCCGGTATAGAACCGAGGAAACCATCTGTGGTGCCAACTCACACCAATGGCTCAATGCATAACCTTAGGGGCAAATTGGGGGTTCAGTGTCTTGCCCAAGGACACTTTGACATGTGGACTGCAGGCACTGAGATTCAAACCTCTGGCCCTCTGGTTGGGAGACGACTGTTCTACCCACTGAACCACAGTCCAGCAATTTGTAACTTTAATGAGGTTTCTAAAATGGGTATCCAGGGCTTAGGGGCAGCACATTTACATAGTCCAGCTGCAGCTGAGGTGACAGATAGGTAAACACAAGTAATGTGCTGTTTTACAAGTAGAATAGAAAGATTCTGCAGAACTCTGCAAGAAAAACAGAATCCAGAAGGTAAATAGCTGGTAATAAAAAAGTTCACTCTACCATTCAGTTCTTTAGTTTTAATGTAGGCATTGCAGGCCATACATTGAGTTTACTGAATCACACACACACACATTTCACTAAAAGCTTCATTCTCTGTGGAATAGGAAGTGGCAGGTCTGGTACTTTCATCAGTGTTTCAGTGTGATCTGAACACTTCCTACTGACAATGAGTGCCAGAAAACAGCACAACAAGGTGGAAGACAGTAAAAGAGGAACATCAAAGGGGGGGGTGCAAAAGATGAAACAAACGCAGGATGGCAGAGAGGAAGTGAGAGGGAGACACACAGAGATAAAGTGCAGTGTATGTGTAGTGTTGCTTTCGTCAACGAAAATTATGCCTAAATATCGTTGTCAACTAACTTTTATCACGTGACGAAAACGAGACGAGACGCAACAAAAATGCTGGTTGTGTGGCGATGACTATTAATTAAATGTATTATGCAATATTGTTGATGAAAAAAACTAGACTAAATGTGGTTTACAAAATAAAAGCTATGCTAAAATGTCTCTTCATTTTTGTTGACCAAAACGAGACGAAATGAAATGTTATAACGTTATTTCGTCTCGCTTAGTCGCGTTATTATTATTATTTTGCAGTATTTCTGTTTCCTGTGTCTCACTTCCAGGGCACTGCGCAGATGCAGGCGACGTCAATTCCTTAAGCCCCACTCACGGCATTATTTAGAAGACAACAACAAACAAAGTTAAGTCTGACACAGAGAAAGGGACCAATGGCCGGACAGCCGGGGTTCGTCTTTGGGAGAAAAAGAAGAAATGACATTTGGAAAAACTTTCATTACATAGAAGTGGAAAAGAAAACGGAGTGTGCTGTGGAAAAAGATGGGGAGAAATGTGGCCACAAAATCACACAAAATGTGTATTGATGTATTCTTGAGTCTGTAAGGTAACAATAATATTATAAGATGACCTTGTTTGAAATGGGTTTGGCTCAAAGAAAATGTTGGTTTCATCTATACTACTAGGTACTTATACTATATTGACTTGGTTAAATAGAATTGCATTACTAAAAAGAGACTAAAATACAATTTTTATTGACAAACTAGACTAAATGTCATCAGTTTTCGTTGACTAAAACTAGATGAAAATAGTCATGGATAATTTTGACTAAAATGCTCAGACTTTGGTTGACTGAAACTTGTCTAGACTATAAAGAGTATGAACGTGACTAAAACTAATAAAAACTAAAATGACAGCTTCACACAAAGACTAGACTAAAGCTAAAACTAAAACAGGCCGCCAAAAACAACTATAGTGTCAGTGTGTTTGTGTCTCTGTTCTGAGTAGCGATTTCTTGCATTAATCATGTTAATAATAATAATAATAATCACTGTAATGGAAACTGGTCATTCAGTATGATAGAGACAACTGGAATATGTTAGAGGACTTTGTTTTATAATTTCTCTGCTTCTCTTTGTCAGCAGGAGACTTTTGTAGATGCTCTTTGTGGACACAACTGACAGCTTCATAGACATCTACAGGGGATAGGAGTGGAAGTAAAAGCATAGATGTGGGGTGGCGCATTGTTTTAACTTTGCTCTATTATACAAACAGGATATGAACATTTGCCAAGTACACAGACACTCTTCAATAACACTTGAAAAGAGAACTGGAGCAGAGCTTCTAAGAATTCCCACCTAAAAATGTAAGAAATTGTCAGGAAAAGACATTTTTGCTGACTTACCTTAACTGTTAATAGGAATGGCAAACAGTTTCAGTTTTTAAAACCCTCACACTGTCAGGGCCGCTCGGCGGCCGCTGTCTCTCCTCCGTCTTTCTCTCCTCTGCTCTCTCTATCCTGTGGGCTCTGCACCTCAGCTGTGTTGCATTCCAGTAATTAGTGACTGTTTTGTCGATGCACACAGCTGGGGTGCATCTCGATGATTACCTGCTCCTCCTTATTTATACCGCTGACAGACGCTCCAGTTTCACTGGAACATTAACCAAGTACCGCGTAATGTATGTAGATAGAATGCTACGCTAACAGTTTCTGTGCGTTTTGGCTTGACTCCATCACACCACTTATGCGGTTAGCAATACGTGCCTTTGTTTTCCGCGCTGACAGTTCCTGTACTGTGGATTGCATTGTGTACAATGGTCTTTTTGTTCTTTCACCTGTCCGTCTTCATCTTCCTGCGCTTTTGGTTTTTGCGTCAGTCCCTGGATTCCCCTGTTTGTTTCCCTCCACCATCTCTACTCTACCTGGGGCCCGTTTCAAGAAGGAGGTTTAACACAGAGTTGGAAAACTTGGAGTTTTCGGTTTCAGAACAGCTGAAAAGAGTTGGTTTAATCAACTCTGAGTTGTTTGACTCAGAGTTAGGCGCGTGCCACGTGACTATAAAAAGCCCTGAACAATGGAGTGAAGAAATTACGAGTCACCATTGATTGATTGATTGATTGATTTATTCTTTCAAACATGCAGAACAGAACAATGAACAAATGACAATAACACACATGATTACACATATCCGACCAATGCTAATTCAAAATCAGTTTGCTTACACCTATAGTAATTACTAAATAATGTTAGTATTGTTATTATTTGTCACTTGTAAAGTAAGGAATGGTTCTTAATTCTTCAATAATTGAATGAGTAACTTCAGTAATTGCATAAAATACCGATTTTTGTACGAATTAAAAGTGCAGTTTTATGTCTACCCTTTCTTAAAATTCCTATTGTGGTTGATATGGGATTTGTAAAGTAATGATTAATAAATAATCCAGTACGTTTTATGGAGAGTAATTATTACATTAATCAAAATACTTTTTTAAGATTTACCCAACACTGATGTAATAATATAAGAATTGAATTTTAATTTTCATGTAGGTGCATTGATGGGAATATGTGTGCCATCAATGCATCCAACCACATTAGGAAATCCTGAAGGGGCTTCTAATTATTAGTTTATTTCCAGAGGTCACATCAAGATGTTATTAACTGATCATCATTTTTCAGATTAGCCTTACTGAAACGAATTCAATACCACTAACCTGCAATCCTGTGAAACTCCTCTTTAATGGCTCTGAGGGGTTTGTGCCCAGGAAACACAACAAAAATTCACAGAAAGCGCTTGAGGGTGAGGCACACTTTCCGAACTATTCTACATACTATGGCCTTACTAATGTGCTCTGCATCCCCGATGTTATAAAGAAAACTGCCGTTTGCAACAAATTGTAACGCAACACAAAGCATCTGCTCGGATGTAAGAGCACGGCCACGATGGGTGATGTGTCTGATGTATGGGTGGATAAGATTATTGATATATGTTATGGACTCTCTAGAAAAACGGTACCGCTCAAATAAAAATACATGGGGATATGACAAAAAATCAACTGAGGTAGGCCTATTTAAACACCTTTCACTTTAAAAAGGGGCGGAGACCAGAGGAAACTCTGAGTTTCCCGAACAAAACCTGCTCCCAACCAGGTTAGGTTCACAGAGTAAGTTGCCATAGTAACTGACTCTGAGTTTAGATTACCTCTCTTTTTGAAACGGGTTTAACTTACCCCGCTTTCACGGATTTAAGTTACCTCCGTTTCTGAAACCGAAAACTCAGAGTTTTCCTCATTTCGGGGTTAACAAACTCAGAGTTTCAACAAAACCTCTTGAAACAGGCCCCTGGACTTTTATATACTTGGACTTTGTTATGTTCTTTTGATACTCTGTGTTCTTTTGTAACCAGCAACCAACATGTTTTTTCCCCTAGCACCTGGGTCTGCAAACTTGAGCCCAACCTCAGTCCTCCCTCACCCTCCTGGTGAGGGAGGCTGCCATAACACACAGTGAATATTACAAGTACAACTTAAATGACTAATCAATTAACTGCAATAATTAATTATTCTTTCTCTTTTTTTATGTTTTATTTTGAGTTTTTTGGCAATACAAATAAAACATTCCCTGAGACAAGAGCAGTGTGGTGGTATGTGACATACAGCAAATGCAAATGTACATTTAAAATAGGTACAGTAATAAAAGTATCACAAAATTTTCACAGGGTGCCAACTCCTATTAAAGATGTCCATTTTCAATTGTGAAGATGCAGTCATTTTTTCCATAGCAAACACTTGTCTTAGCCTTTGTTTCCATTCAAATATAGTTGGTGAGTTCACATTCTTCCAGTTGACAGTAATAATTTTCTTAGCAGCCAATACCAGTATCCGCAGCATGTATCTTTGGTCAGCATCAAAATCTTCACTTGAAATAATACCAAATAAATAAAACAAAGGGTTTGAAGGGATCTCCCTTTTTACAATTTTCTCTGTCTCCTCTTTCACCTGTTTCCAGTATTCTAAGATCACTGGACAGTCCCAGAATATATGTGTGTGGTCTCCTACTTGCCCACATTGTCTCCAGCACAATGCTGCTGAAGAATCTTTCATGAAATTAGAAATGACAAGAGGAGTATCTTATCTTGATTTTCCAATCAAATTCTTTCCATTGCTGACTACTGATACCTTTATGACTCCCTTTACACATGTTTTCCCATAGTTTGTCTTCTATTATAGTATTTAACTCTATATTCAAAGTGTCATGAGCAGTAGTCATGAGCCATGTCAGAAGAAAGTCTTCTGTAAAGATTGGAGACAGTTTTTGTTGTTGAATGGTTATATTCTGCAATTGCAATGAAATATTGTTCTACATTATTTGGATTTCTAATTCTTTCTTTCTCCTTATGATTCATGACGTAGTGTCTGATTTGGAAATACCTATAAAGATCATTTGATGGCAGGTCGAATTGTTCCTGAAGTTGTGAAAAGGACTTCAAATCTGTTCCCTCAAACAGTTGGTTAATTGTGATCAGGCCCTTCATGGCCCATCTCCTAAAGCCGTGATCCCAGGTGGAGGGTGGAAAGTCTATATTGCCCACCATCGGCATGGCTCAAGAGAGTGATCCAGTGTCTTTTAGCATTTTTCTAACTTTTACCCAAACCTTCAAAGTGTGTTTCGTCCATTCATTTCCGATTTTCATTTCGTTAACACATTTTGAATCAATAAAGGGGAGAGTGAGTAAGCGTACCCCCTTAGTTTCACCCTGTTCTATTTGAGTCCATCCTACTTCCTCATCTCCCCAAATCCAGGCCGCAACTGCCGCCAATTGAGCTGCCTAGTAGTAAAATTTCACATTCGGCAGAGCTAGGCCCCCCTTGCCTTTGGGCAAATAAAGTTTTTATATTTTTATTCGGGGCCTCTTATGTTGCCAAATAAATTGGGAAATTAATCGATTTAACATAGTAAAAGTTGAAATAGGAACTCGTATGGGCAAAGACTGAAACAGAAAAAGGACACAAGGAAGCAGATTCATTCTTATGGTTTCCACTCTGCCAAGCAGAGACAGAGGGAGTACCTCCCATAGAACCAGATCATTCTTTATCTGTTTTATTAACTTATCATAATTGGCCCTATAAAGCTTTGTATGTTGTGGCATAAGAATTATTCATAAGTACATAAATCCTTGTTTAGACCATCGAAAGGACACCATCTCGTTAAGTTGGTCAGGCCACTTTCCTGTTATCATCATTACCTCTGATTTATTTTGGTTGATTTTGTACCCGGAAATCTTACTGTACTTTTCTAAGCATTGCATTAGTCTGGGGATTGATGTCAACGGATTCCTGATAAAGAGCAGGATATCGTCTGCAAAGAGGGCAATTTTATGAACTGTCCCTCCACCGTCTGTTATTCCTTCAATCTGCTTATCCTGACGCATAACCTCTGCCACAGGCTCAATGCTAAGGGCAAAAAGGATCGGTGATAACGAGTCGCCCTGTCACACTTCTCTCTCTATTCTAAAAAAGTCAGAGCAGTGTCTGTTAACTCTTACTCTCAATTTAGGATTCTTGTACAACACTTTAAACCAGCTAACAAATTTTTCCCCAAAACCCATTTCACTTAAGGTCTTTTCTAAAAATTGCCAGTCCACTCTATCGAAAGCTTTCTCAGCTTGAGTAACTTCCATGCACCTGTGACATAAATGTGAAATCTCTTTCATTTGGATGGAGGTGACACCAAGCATCCATTAACCCCAATTCTTTCATCATATTTAGCACACTTTTAGACATTCTTGACAGTGGGTTTGATGTTATGGGAAGTTTATCTAGTCTATGATTAAGTACACAGTTGAAGTCCCCGCCTATCAGCAATACCCTCTCCCTTCTCCACCACCAGGTGGGAAATCTTTTTTGAAAAAATGTGGGGAGTCCTCATTATGTGCATAAACATTTAAAGCAGTCAGTTTTAATCCAGCAATTGTCCCAATTACCATAATATAATGCCCCTCTGTATCCTGACACACTTTTTCACAATGAAAGTAAACAGATCTATTAAATAATATGGCTAGGCCTCTCTTTTTGCGTATCCCATCGGAGCTGCTGTATATTTGGTCCACCCATTCCCTTTTTAATTTCAAATGTTCTATTTCCGTAAAATGCGTTTCTCGGAGTAGGCCTATAGCGCATTGCATTTTTTTCAGTTGTCCCAAAATCTTTTTCCTCTTAACTGGGTTGTTGATTCCTTTTATGTTATAAGTTACTATGTTCAGTGAAGTCATTCCCTATATTTTTCCAAGTGGTGCCCTGTTCACTCACTGCCCTTTGGTGACCCAAAACAAGGTAAATGTAAATACATCAGAAAACTATAATTCACCGCTTGTGTCAGGGAGAACATAACAGAAACAGAAAGAACAACAAAAACACCAAACAGAACTTCCAAAGGTCCAGTCAGCCACAGTACCTGAACAGTACCTATGTCTGACCCACATTAATAATGGGACAGAGAGGGGTGACCTGACCGCTCTGTGGCAAAAGGCACACAGTGTGCAATAATGATCAATAATACACTAACATGTAAAAGAGGTCTCAGTGAGTGCAAATTACTCATGTAAACAAAACAAAATAAGATGCAGTCACCTGTCAGAATTTATATTCAAGTTATTATAAATTAGTGACAACTGAAAATGTTCTTAACACCTTAATAATACCTTCAGTTTATTCACCATCCGTATACCCAACATAAAATAAGCTAACGTGACTTTCCAAGTCAGGCTTGGGTATTTTGTGGTTTCTTAGATACCTTGATTAAGCTACTCCTGTCCCAATATGGCCTCCAGATCAGATGTCAACAACATTTCGCCTCTCTTCTTCTTCGTGCTGCTGTTCTCCCCCTCCATCAGTCTCTCTTTCATGCTCTCTTTCTCTCCACTGTGCACCTGTACGCCCAGTTGTTCCAGGGCCTCGGCGGTGTTCATCAGCATAGTGAAGGTTTTTTTCTCCTGAGTCCATCTTCAGTTTCAGCCGTGCCGGATATATGCATCTTGCCTGTATGCCTTTTTGTTTTAGCTGTTTAATGACAGCGTAGACTTTAGCTCGCTTCTTATGTAGCTCAGGAGAGTAGTCTTGATCAAAGAAGATCCTTTTGTCTTGAAATAACACCTTTCCCTGGCCCCATGCTTTCTGCAAAACGACATCTTTCGCTGCTGTGTCCAGGAACCTCACAATAATGCACCTGGGGGGAGCCACTGGGGCAAGAGATGCGCTCTTTCAATCTTAATGTCCAGGTCAGGGGCCAGCTGCAGCACTTTAGGAAACAGCTCTTTCACAAATGCAACCACATTTCCTCCTTCACTCCCTTCTGGTATTTGGAAAATACGTAGGTTGTTCCTCCTCAGTCTATTCTGGAGGTCCTCACACATGTTGTGAGTTGCGTGTCACGTTGCAGTAGGTATTGAAGCACCTGCTGCTGTCTTGCCTCTGTGTCTTCAACCTTACTCACTCGCCCCTCCAACTCACCAATTCTCTCCTGGTGGGCACCAAGTTGTCCTTTTATGTCTGCCACAGCTTGCTCCAGATGCTCAAGGGTCATTTTAGTTTGGCTGAGGCCCTGAGTGTTTTCTTCACAGAGTTTTTTCATCTGTTCTATCAGTATAGCCTCATGTGTGGATTTTTTGCTAGTAGCATCTAAGCTAGTGCTAACCGAGTCAGACGAGTCTCGCTGTTTGTCATCCGTTTCTTTCAAAGTCCCTTGTTTACTCGACGTCAGTCAGTTTTAATCCAGCAATTGTCCCAATTACCATAATATAATGCCCCTCTGTATCCTGACACACTTTTTCACAATGAAAGTAAACAGATCTATTAAATAATATGGCTAGGCCTCTCTTTTTGCGTATCCCATCGGAGCTGCTGTATATTTGGTCCACCCATTCCCTTTTTAATTTCAAATGTTCTATTTCCGTAAAATGCGTTTCTCGGAGTAGGCCTATAGCGCATTGCATTTTTTTCAGTTGTCCCAAAATCTTTTTCCTCTTAACTGGGTTGTTGATTCCTTTTATGTTATAAGTTACTATGTTCAGTGAAGTCATTCCCTATATTTTTCCAAGTGGTGCCCTGTTCACTCACTGCCCTTTGGTGACCCAAAACAAGGTAAATGTAAATACATCAGAAAACTATAATTCACCGCTTGTGTCAGGGAGAACATAACAGAAACAGAAAGAACAACAAAAACACCAAACAGAACTTCCAAAGGTCCAGTCAGCCACAGTACCTGAACAGTACCTATGTCTGACCCACATTAATAATGGGACAGAGAGGGGTGACCTGACCTCTCTCTGGCAAAAGGCACACAGTGGGCAATAATGACCAATAATACACTAACATGTATAAGAGGTCTCAGTGAGTGCAAATTACTCATGTAAACAAAACAAAATAAGATGCAGTCACCTGTCAGAATTTATATTCAAGTTATTATAAATTAGTGACAACTGAAAATGTTCTTAACACCTTAATAATACCTTCAGTTTATTCACCATCCGTATACCCAACATAAAATAAGCTAACGTGACTTTCCAAGTCAGGCTTGGGTATTTTGTGGTTTCTTAGATACCTTGATTAAGCTACTCCTGTCCCAATATGGCCTCCAGATCAGATGTCAACAACATTTCGCCTCTCTTCTTCTTCGTGCTGCTGTTCTCCCCCTCCATCAGTCTCTCTTCCATGCTCTCTTTCTCTCCACTGTGCACCTGTACGCCCAGTTGTTCCAGGGCCTCGGCGGTGTTCATCAGCGTAGTGAAGGTTTTTTTCTCCTGAGTCCATCTTCAATTTCAGCCGTGCAGGATATATGCATCTTGCCTGTATGCCTTTTTGTTTTAGCTGTTTAATGACAGCGTAGACTTTAGCTCGCTTCTTATGTAGCTCAGGAGAGTAGTCTTGATCAAAGAAGATCCTTTTGTCTTGAAATAACACCTTTCCCTGGCCCCATGCTTTCTGCAAAACGACATCTTTCGCTGCTGTGTCCAGGAACCTCACAATAATGCACCTGGGGGGAGCCACTGGGGCAAGAGATGCGCTCTTTCAATCTTAATGTCCAGGTCAGGGGCCAGCTGCAGCACTTTAGGAAACAGCTCTTTCACAAATGCAACCACATTTCCTCCTTCACTCCCTTCTGGTATTTGGAAAATACGTAGGTTGTTCCTCCTCAGTCTATTCTGGAGGTCCTCACACATGTTGTGAGTTGCGTGTCACGTTGCAGTAGGTATTGAAGCACCTGCTGCTGTCTTGCCTCTGTGTCTTCAACCTTACTCACTCGCCCCTCCAACTCACCAATTCTCTCCTGGTGGGCACCAAGTTGTCCTTTTATGTCTGCCACAGCTTGCTCCAGATGCTCAAGGGTCATTTTAGTTTGGCTGAGGCCCTGAGTGTTTTCTTCACAGAGTTTTTTCATCTGTTCTATCAGTATAGCCTCATGTGTGGATTTTTTGCTAGTAGCATCTAAGCTAGTGCTAACCGAGTCAGACGAGTCTCGCTGTTTGTCATCCGTTTCTTTCAAAGTCCCTTGTTTACTCGACGTTTTATGTCTCGAGGAAGAGCTCATATTGCTTACTTGTAGTATTCTGGGCTGAAGGTTTCAAATATCTGTAGTTGTCACTATTTTTAAAAGGTTTTCTGCTGCAATGCTGTTGCTCCTATCATGACATTACCAGAAGGCTATTCTTTCATTTCTTTAAACAAAAATGGAAAAACATTCTGTTTCTAGATCCTGAAATATGAGGATTACAATTGTTGGAGCTTTTCCTCTTTAGACAATTTACAAATAACTATTTATGTTTGTTGTGTAACACAAATATATAAACTAATCTATAGATCTTAACACCTATAGCTTTATAACGTAAAACTATAAGTAAGCAGTGCATTCATGCAGTGACTCAGCCAAAGTGGAAATTATTAACTGCTGAGACGAGCGACACTCCAAGTAACAAGCTGATCTGCTTTCCAGCTGCACACCGGGGCACACTCAGCTGCACTGTACAGTGCTGCTGGAGACAGACCAGCTTGGAGAGGAGGGAAAGTGTTGCAGTAAGGAAGCATTTTGTGTGTGAGTGTGTGTGTGTGTGTGTGTGTGCGTGCGCCTTTGTATTACTTAGATCATGAGGACTGAAAGCTGTTAACACACTCACACTGTGGGGACTCAGCCATCCTTGTGGGGACCAGAGGCTAGTCCCCACAAGGAAATCATTAAATTTTAGGGTGGCAACATGGTTTAGGTGTTAGGTTAAGTGTTGGGGTTAGGGTTAGGTATTGGGAAAGTAGTGGTTATGGTTAAGGTTAGGATAAGTCTACAGGAAATGAATGTACATCAATGTAAAGTCACCACAAGGAATGAAAACACAGCTGTGTGTGAGTGTGTGTGTGTGTGTGTGTACAGAGCTGAAACAGAAACACAGAGTGAGAAGAAAATGAGCGACAGCAAAGGAGAGAAACCTAAAAAAAGAAAAAACTGGAAACACGTCTGAGACAGAGGGAGAGAGAGGATGCTGCATCCATCTCCATTCCTTATTAAAAAGGGATGTTTTCTTGGCCCAGTGGAGGAGAGAGAAGAGGAGGAAGGCAAGAAGGATATGGAGAAAATGAGGAGAGAAGCAAAGGAGGGGGGTGAGGACAAAGGATGAAAGGAGTTTCAAGAACAAAAAGAAAGGTGCATTAGGGTTAACATGAAGAAGACGATGAGAACAGCAGAGGAAGAGAAAAAAAGCAAGCACAAAGGGTGTAATGAGGAGAATGCTGTCTGCAGATGCACACACACATGCACACAATGCAATCACTCAATTCCCTTTGGTGTGGACCTCTTGGCCATGATAATAATGGTGGGGTCAGTAATGTTAGAAAATGGAAAAGCAACTAACATTTCAAAGTTTAATTCGATGCAGAAAGTGGGCTGGAAGCCATCCTTGGGGGGGGTTCTGTTATGTTTGTATCTGTGCT
>NW_018127945.1:2683670-2684236 GCF_001952655.1 Monopterus albus | reverse complement strand
CCCCCCCCCCCAAATCTCTCCCTCCTACTCTGCCACATCAGCCTTATCAGCTCTGATCGCCACCACCTGCAGCTAATTATTCCCAGACTCACTTAAGCATAAATACTCCTCCTTTCCATCAATCTGACACTGGATCATATCTTATGTCATAGCTATGCTATGATGCTCTTGAGGAAATGTTTGCCAGCTCACCTTGGATCCTTGTTGCCCGGTTCTCCAGCCAGCACCCCCGCCCTGAACTCTGATTACTGCCCAACAACCCACACAGCAAGCAGCCTCCTATTTCCTGGTTCTCCGGTCAGTGTCTCCAGCCTGAACTCTGCGCGCTGCAAAACAAAGCTCACGCTGAGCAGCCTCCTACTCTCCCCCTCTCCTGGTCTGGCGGTCTGCCCTTCCACCAGTCACCAGCTCTACACCTCCCTGCTCCACTGCACCTCCATTGTGAGTAACTGTCTCCCTTACTCTCCGCTCTCCACTCCACTCTCTAGCCCTCCACTGTCCTCATGCGTTCAGCTCTCCATTCCCCAGTACCTGCACTGCCTCTGTCTCGGCTCCCCCGCCCGTAC
>NW_018127945.1:2683348-2683615 GCF_001952655.1 Monopterus albus | reverse complement strand
TCTGTCTCGGCTCCCCAGCCAGTACCCTGACCTTTGTTTTCCAATAAACTCCTTTTGTGTTCCACTCCCGGTGTGTGTCTGTACATTGGGTCCACCTATACCAGCCCGTAACAGAAAATGCCAGAATGAGTTCGATACTAATGTCAGAAAGCATGGCTGGCTCTGTTTACCAACCAATCAGAGACAACTGTAAAATGCAGAAAGAGTCCTGTGAAAAACAGGGGAAACTTCAATAAGAACGGGGGGGGGGGGGGGAAAAAAGCAAAC
>NW_018127945.1:2677695-2683333 GCF_001952655.1 Monopterus albus | reverse complement strand
TGTAGATAAAACAGAGAAAAGCAAATTCCTCCTCACCTAATCTTTAAGGTGCAGTTTATGTTTGGAAAATGCTTCTTAATCAAATGTTGTATGATTGTTGTTGTTGATGTTGTTGTATGTTCTTTAACTTCAGACAAACAGCGTCTCTGAGACCAGGTGTAAAATGACCAGACCTGTGTCACACATTAGAACTAGGTCAAAGAGCCATTCTGGGTCCAAAGTTTATGAAAACCCTGTGCACTACCTGTATGGGCCCACTCTTGGTCAAGGAGAGGGTATTAGCAGCAAATTACGCTACACACGCACACTGTAGCACACAAACGCACAGAATTGGTTTACTAGGATACACTGGCCCTCTGGTCTTGATCCTAATTAGTTTTCCATGGACCCCTTCTTCTATTTGGGTCATGGTCAGGGTCTGTAAAAAAAAAATCTCCAGGGAAAACATTTAAGACAAGGTGGCTGCATCTTTGTTAAGGTTTATCTATAATGTGTTGGGATAAAATGGGTTGTGGTTAAGTGATAAATAAAATATGGTAGCAAGACATTTTCATTAATAATTAACGTATGTTAAAATTGTCTTGACTGTGGGTATAGCTGCTCACGTAGAAACGTGCCAGTGTGCGCTATACTCCCTTCGCACCGAGTAAGACATGTAAAACTACATGTAAGGCAGAATTGCACTGGCTTTTATAAACATTTGGTTCTATAGAAAAGTTTGCAAGTTAAACCACGCATTGTTCACTAAGATGCGAAGCATCAGAGAGTACTGTTCAATGAGATACGAGCTGTACACTGAATTTTTGAATGGGCCAACGTGGAGAAAGATGAAAATGTTTCCGAGTCGTGTACATTTCGTGTCAGTTAACCGGGCAAAGCTCCCGCCTACTCAGCTAAGCTCGAGCTGCAAGACTGTGCATTACTAACTGCACTAATTGCAACATTGTGTCTGTGCGTAAGTACGCACTGCACCGGTCCTTACACACTGCTCACTGGATGTCTTCATCCCGCGTACCCACCCCCCTAATCCTCTCAGGCTGATGGTCTCTATACTCACATCCAAAATAACAGAGATGCCTCTTCGCGGTTCCGGGGCGAAGAATTGCTCCTGAGCCACGGCCACCTCCTCCTTGCTGGAGGCGTACTCCCGGCTGGAGATGTTCTTGTTGTCGCTCATTTTGGTGACGATCCAGCGGACGAGCCCGTCGATTCCACCGGGCTGGGCGCCGCTGTTTCCGGACTGCGCTGCCGTCGCGGGCTCGCTGTCCTGACCGGCTACGGGATTCGGCTGCTCGCGGGTTTCTTGGGCTCGAAGTTTGGCTTGTTCTTTGTTGAGCAGTTTGTGGACTCCGTCCCTACAGTAGCGAGCTGCCTGCTCACACATCCTTTTCCTGCGGAGCGCTCATACTGCGCTCTACGAGGGAGGGGGTTACACCCCACCTTCTCTCTTACATCACAACATCACCCAACCCAAAACAACCCGCCCACGCTATATGACTTCTAACACCTACTACTATCTATCGAGTAAAGATAACGGGTCATTTCTGTGGCTTGGAGAGTTTGTAGGGACTGTTTGCACGTACTAGAATTCACGGTGCGTCATACTCTATTACTACACGGTTATTTAATTTCGGTGAAATCATATTTTGAGTAAATATATTCATCGCGGTGTAAAAATATTATCTGTTGTGATCCATTCAGAGGTGAGTGGTCAGCATTAGGACACTTCGAAAGTAAAAAAATAAGATCAAACAAAAGTACAAAGCGCTGTACAACAGCTAAGCAAAACAGTGGTACAAATAAAAAATAAAAATAAAAATAAAAGGCAGCTCAGCATAATTCAGCAAATACGATATTGACTCAGCAAGCCTTGTATACTCAGGCAGATCATTCCACAGCCCTGACTGTAAAGGCCCTGTGCCCCAAGACAGCAATTCCCTCCTCTGGGTTTATTGTCAGTAAGCAATCCAAGCAATGTAAGACAGGATTACATCCACTCTACTCACGGTTTTTAATGTCTGAACAAAGACAATATATTTCCTTTCCTTCTTTTAAACACTCACAGGAGATGTATGTTTTGTCTAATGGGATGATCAGAGGATTTGCTCTCAGAGTAAGAGCAGTGTCTTTTTAAACTGTCACTCAGCTCCCCATGAATGGTTTGTGTGTGTGTGTGTGTGTGTGTGTAATGTGACAGATCTAACCTTTGGTAATGAGTGTCTCCCCCAGCTCTGCCCTTTTAGCCTAGTAGCTAGTCTTGCCTACACAGAGTGGTTTAGACAACTTATCTCCTGGTGGAAAGTTGACACTTAAACACTCATCTTATGGAGAAGGCCAAAAAGCAAAAAAGTCTGGTAAATTATGTATTTTCCTCCATCACTGGAGAACCACTACCTGGGAGTCAAGAGGAAATCACTGGACGTGATTGCCCCCCTGTGGAAATGAGTGTGTGGTGATAGTCATGGGCAGGTTTTCTCTGCAGGATTTATTCAAATTATTAATTCATGAAGGCACTAATTATTTAAACCACATAAATACACACAGTGAAATTTTTGGCATTAACATTGTTCAGACACTGACTAAATGACAACACATGAAGCTTCACAAAACATACACAGTAAAGAACTGAGTCCACGGGGTGGCCTATTTGCATTCATTCTGACATCTGTGTGTGCATCCTTTTGTTAGTGTACATGTCTCTTTCTAAGACGACTCAAAGCGGACCCCCTTCAGGTAATAGACCCATGAGCAGGGCTTGGGGTGGCCTTCAGAGCGCTGGCTGGAGATGATCAACTTGCCAAACCACGGCCCTGGAAAGTCTCCAGCAGGGGCCTCAGACAGTATGTTTTCTGTCATTTTGGAGACGATGGTGTCCATCCCTTTGATAGTAAAACAGAGGTTGTTCACCTAGGAGAGGGGTAAATAAGGCTCTGGTTAGACCAAGTGCAGATACAGTATAATATTGGGCAAATTAATTGAATAGAAGCATTTTGTAGAAGCAACTTTAGGTACAGTATATCTGGGGTAAAGAGGAGTAACAGCTGTCAAATAAGAGTATAAAGCCAGACTGCATCACCGTGTTTAAAAAATAAATTTAAATTAGTTTGCTTCATGCTAGCTGGCAGTGCACTCACTGTAAAAGACTGAAAGAAAATGAGCCTGAGTAATTCTTTGGAGTATAAGAAACAGTATATCGGCTTTCTGCAAGGTGGCTGTTTTGGAATCTTGTTAATCCCTTTTATTCACAGTTGAACTAATGCATTTCCAGAAATGTAACATTTTAAAACTTTAGTTCTTTACCTGAAAGGAAAAAGCAGTGGTCTGCAGGAACATGTTCTTAAATGGGACCGTGATGTTGCAACCAGTCCTGGGCATTGGGAGGGTGGCAGATTCCATATAATGGAAAGATACTGTATATTCACCACCAATTGCTGAGGACAGGCTGAGTTGGCATCTCACTTCCCCCAGTTGATGAGGCTCAAACAAACCTCCACACTGGCCTCTGACCCTGCTTGGAAGCCTGGTGAAGCAGTAACACTGTGTCCACTGTGAAGTCCAGGAAATCAGTCTGGAGGAGAGAGAGACCAAATACCAAGCATATAATTCCATGTCATGTATATACAACATGCAACTGTAATTTTCAAATTTGAATTTGCCTTTCTTAATGATAATCTCAGTCCTAACTCTGGTGTCATAGGCAAGGTATGATTTTTATTACATACTCTCTCTGTGTGTTAAATAAAGCAAATGTCAGCATGTTGGTCCCATAGCAAAGTTCAAAGTGTTTATTTGTCATATGCACAGTTAGAAAACGTGTTTTCCTGTACAATGAAATTCTTACTTTGCTGTTCACATGAATGCCACAAAATACAAATGAAATATAAAGTAGATAAATAAAGAACACAAAATCTAAGGCACTTTAAGCAGCAAATGCAGAGATATAATAAAAATATATAAGAATATAACAGAATGTATTCTGCATGGGAGCAGCATGTGCAGCAGTCAACAGTCAATGTGCAATTAAGAATGTAAACAGTACATGACATATTTCCTGGTAATAAACTCCTCAGCTGTTTAGGAGTCTGATGGCAGAGGGAAAGAAAGAGTTTTTCAGTCTAGTGGTCCTACATTTCACACTTCTGAACCTCTGGCCAGAGGGTGGAGAAGTGAACAGTCCTGCTGGGGGTGGGTGGGATCTTTGAGGATGGAGGCAGCTTTCCTACACACCCTGTGGTGGTAAATGCTCTTCAGAGAGGGCAGTGGAGTCCTGGCGATCTTCTCAACAGTCTTTATCACTCTCTGCAGGCGCTTGCGGTCCATAGCAGTAGTGCTGCCATACCAGACAGTGATGCAGAAAGCACATCTTAGCAATCAATTTGCTGTTTATAGCTTTCCTACCAAAAGGGTCACTCACCAAATAAAGTGTCAGAAAGTTCAGATCCTGTCCCACAACCCACGTGTGGCAGTGCCACAAACAGCTAAAACACAAATGAGCTATTTGAATATGGTTTCAGCTGCTTGGCCATACTCAGCCATCTGCATGTCTTCTATTGAAAATATTAGTGAACACAGAGCAGGGAATATTATAGTCATACACAGAAGCTTCCAGTTTGAGCTGTACAGTATAGTATATACAGTACAGTAGATATATACTATACTGTAGCAGAATGAAAAAACTAGAAGCATATTTGAGGGGCCGAGCTTCAGATGCTGCCACAGCCACTTGCTGTGACCACTGTGTGAGTGGGCGTGCCGGTAGCTACTGCTGGCTACTGTTAGCTGTTGGTAGCTGTGAGTGGGTGCTAAAATGCCAGTGTTGGTATGTGCAATGTGGCATGTGAAAATTACAGACCTATTCTTTTACTGAGGTTTTGCAACAGGTCAGCACTGAACTGACTCTAAGGTAGAATACACTTAATTTATTTTGTGTATTAAGATGGTATATTTTACATAGGTTAAACACGTTAACATTTTCATTTTAATGTACTGTACATTGAGCAACGTGGGTGTTGACTTGCTTTTTGATTCCTCAGCTGATGTTTGGTGGGGACTTGTGGACTCTCCTGAAAACACTGATCTTGTACACACATTCAATTTATGGCTTTCATGGATTTCAATACTTCACAAGTACACTGAACCTGTTGGTTGATCAGCTGCATTGCACCTTTAATTATTCTCTGTGTGGTGATGAAAATGATGATTTTGAGGCTCTCTGGGACGGCTTTATCTAGAGGGTAGAGACGTCAGAGAGGAAGATTGCAGTTGATGTGCAAAAACTGTTTGTGGGGCCGGACGGAGTGGCCGCTTGGGTTGCTCTCCCAGCTGACCTTGAAGGTTTCTATATGCTATTTGAAAACTCTGCTTCTCATATCACTTTGTTAGTGTTAGGTATTTTTAGTCAGATAGATATTGGGTAGATACTTTATGTATTAGAAATGTTTAGTGGAGATAGGATGTCTAGTTAGACTGTTAAATGCTTAGTCATGCTTATGAGTTTCTACAGGGTACATCTGGTCAAGGATAACTAGAGAGAAGAGTTGATGACTGTCAGCAGACAGGATGTTTAATATTATTATTATGACGTGTATAACTGTAGCCTTAGCCATAATATGTTCTTATGTTTAAGTCACGACATGTT
>NW_018127945.1:2676093-2676784 GCF_001952655.1 Monopterus albus | reverse complement strand
TGTGTAGTATGGGGCTAGCCCAACCGAGGTGATATAATGTATAGGCCTGGTGGGCTCAGGGTCTTTCATCTTACATCTGCCTGCGGGCAGTTTGGAGGTGCAAGACACTTGAGCGTGTAATGTTAATTTTACATGTGATCCTTTGAATAAATCAGCACTGTTTTGAAGTTACTTGGACTGCCTCGTCTCTCAGAATTAGCATGGTAAGACGGACCATATCCTACATTAGTAAAACATAGAGCTGATGCAAAAAATCTTGGCCCCATGGTGCAGAGCTGTGTCAATACTACTGACTGGACCGGCACACAGAATGGACAGTTGCAGTGCTCTCCTTCGACACAATGCTATGATATTGAGCACAATTCACAGCTCACATTAACACTGGAAAAGTGTTTACTGCACAGAGATAATAGCAGAGAGAATATTGATCATCCACTGACGCAAGCATTGTTGGACAGGCTCCCTCCAGCTTTTTGGGCCACTGGTCTGACCAACGTGGGATTAATCACAGTTGACCTGGTCAGAATCTCTTTGCGTGAGGGGGCTGTGCCTGTTTACAGAGCCCAGTACCCACTCACACAACGGCAAGTCAGTAGAATTAAAAACTGTTCATGGATTTTTGGAAGCTGGAGTTTTGACTCCTACTCACTCTCCTTGGGACACGCCCATACTTCCTGTACCAAAGCCAGGA
>NW_018127945.1:2675331-2675758 GCF_001952655.1 Monopterus albus | reverse complement strand
TTACAGCAGTTACTGAATCAAGCTCACATACACTTCACGAGTGAGGGAACAAACATGGCCACGCAGATGGTCACAGACCAGGACCATGATTGTGTGAGCAGAACAGACATTGAAATGAGATTACATGAAAACCTGCATAAGGAACAGCTACCTAATGCAGAGGTAAACCTGTACTGTGATGGACACAGCCATCAGACTGCTACAGGTAGTTTGGTCACTTCGTATGCTGTGGTGGAGGACACAACAGCTGGCTTCAGAGTGCTGCAAGCTGATGTCCTCCCACAGCCAAGTTCAGCTCAGATGGCTGAGCTCATTGCTCTCATACAAGCATGTAAGTTGGCAAAAGATAAAGTGGTGAACATTTACACAGATTCTGCATACACTGTACACGTAGACTTGGGTCACTGGAGCAGAAAGGGATTTGTGA
>NW_018127945.1:2669063-2670427 GCF_001952655.1 Monopterus albus | reverse complement strand
TAGCAATGGTAAGAAGAACCATATCTTTCAAGCCGAAAGAAGAAGTTAGAGGTGGGGGGCTGGAGGGAAGGATGGTGATTGTCAGGGGAGCAGCTGCTGGATCTGAGGTGGGGAGGGTGAGGGGGTAGTGTTGTTTGTCCAGTCTGCAGTAGAACACATTCAGGTTGTCTGCTAGTTGACCGTCCTCCACAGCAGGGGGGCATGGTTTCCTTTAGCCAGTGATGCTTTTCAGGCTCCCCCACACAGACGAAGGGTCGTTGGCTGAAACCTGAGCTTTCAGCTTTTCAGAGTAGCTCCTCTTTGCTGCTCTGATCTCCCTTGTCAGTGTGTTCCTTGCCTGGCTGTACAGAGTCCTGTCCCCACATCTGTAAGCCTCCTCTTTGGCATGATGAAGCTGCTTTAGTCTGGCTGTAAACCAGGGCTTGTTGTATGTGCAGAAGGACTTTTTGGGCACACACACATCCTCTCACAGTCAAGAGTGAGGGCATGGGCCCTAAACTCCAGCTCAAATATAATCAAATGGAAATGAAAAATGTATTGGTGACAAAATTTTTTATGAGGTAACAAAAATTGAGCCAGAGTGAACAGTTGGGCACATAAAAAAAAACAATTGTTAATGGTAGTGTTAGGTATTTTTAGTCAGATAGACATTGGTTAGGTACTTGTATGTAGTAGAAATGTTTAGTGGAGATAGGATGTCTACATAGGCTGTTAAATGCTTAGTCATGCTCATGAGTTTTTACAGGGTGCTTATGGTCAAGGATGTCATGTCACCATGATGATGTCATCAAGACATGTGGACATCACTTTTCCAGACAGTTCTGTTCAAACATGTGCAACTCCAAAAGCCACATTCAGACAGATGTTGCAGACCACACCCTCTGGTGTTGACATGCACCTTGATTCTTCAGCTGATGTTTGGTGGGGACTTGTGAATTTTCCTGAAAATACTGATCTTGTACATACATTCAATTTATGGCTTCCATGGATTTCAATCCTTCACAAGTACACTGAAACTGTTGATCAGCTGCATTGCACTTTTAATTATTCCTTGTGTGGTGATGAAAAAATGATGATATTCAGGCTCTCTGGGACGGCTTTATCCAGAGGATGGAGACGTCAGAGAGGAAACTTGCAGTTGATGTGAAAAAACTGTTTGTGGGGCCTGAAGGCATGGCAGCTCTAACTGCTCTGCCAGCTGACCTTGAAAGTTTGTACGTGCTGTCTGAAAACTCTGCTCCTCACATCACTTTGTTAGTGAAACATGGAGCTGAGGCAAAAATAATCTGCACCCCAGGGTGCAGAGCTGTGTCAAGGTTACTGACTGGACCGGCACACAGAATGGACAGTTGCAGTTCTCTCCT
>NW_018127945.1:2645748-2666009 GCF_001952655.1 Monopterus albus | reverse complement strand
GTGTTGCATGTTTTTGTGGCTGTTTTGCATTTGATTAACTTACCAACAAGAAATGTTAACAGTCACTTCACACAGCTGCTCCTCTGGTTCCAGGGCCCCTGATCCCTTGCACCCCATGCTCAGTAGGCCCATACTGAAATTCATCCATGCTTGTGTGTTAACACTGTTCACTGAAATGGTAGGTCTTATGGAACTGGGACACAGACTCAGGAGTTGGCTCACGGTTTCTCTTGTAAAGTCTCTCTGTAGCACCACTGGGGGGGCTTCCCTACCCCCCAACCACCACAGAATGAAGACAAAAGGCTGGGAAGATATTACCAGCACCAGTGCAACAGCTCGTGAAAACATGTTTTGAAACTATAACAGTACCAAATAAAGCTATCAGTGCAGGTTTTTTGTGTAGGACAGAATGTTTGCAGAGTTTATGACAACAAGTGATTTCACTGGCAACACATTAAAATAGACTGAAGAAAGTAATTACCTGCTGGAGTATTTAACTTGAAACTGTAAAACCCTGAAAGTTCAGCCAACTACATTCACAGTGTTTCTACCCTCAGTCTTACCTCTGGTCACAATTTTGGGACCGCTACGATCAGATTTCAATATCAGATCTTCTGTTTAATAAAAGATGCAGTGATAAACTGTTTAAGCTGTAACTGTATGTGGCCATGTGGGGGAAGACACAGCGACCACTGGTTGGATTTCCCAACCTTGGAGCTACTTGAAAGGGAATGATGTTTCCATTACTTGTTGGGACTTAACAGTAAGTAAAAAAAAAAACCAAAACAAAACACATGTTGCATGTCTGCTAATACATTGTTTCTGTAACATTAGATTGAATTTTTGTAAGGCTGGAGAAGTTACTATGTCTGCATTATGCCAGTTAAAATATGGGGTTTTTCAATTAGCCTCTTTGTTTAGAGTGTTACACATCTCTATAACGTTGTTTACCTATCTATGGAGAAGAAATTCAAATTAATTAATGCCGTCACGATTTGTTGTGCTGTCCATTTGTGACACAACACCGGCAACAGGAGTTGTGCGAGTTCACGAACTATCCTATCGTTTTTAGGAAGAGGCTCTCTGGTTTTATTATTCTGAAAAAATGACTATTTGGAGTTATGGGGGCTGCCAAGATAATCTAGAGGTACCCAAGATTAAACATTAAATGGCTGGAAACAAGCAAAATGAGCAGGTTTGATGAGAATGTTTTTCCTTACATCAAAATCATATAGACATTTTCTTGATCCTATTGGAAGTAATTTATTACCTTGTTTAAAATTTTAGAAATTCAATTATTAAAGTACTTAAGAGTCATTGAAGTGTTAAGTGTGAAATTTGAAGTTTTTATTGCTCTGTTCTTTTTTCATAAATACAAAACCTATCTGATGCAGATATGACTTGACATCAGTTTTTCTCCCTAAGCTTGTCCTTTTTTTGCAGCACAGTTTTGGTTTATGGTTTGGCTTTTTTTCCATGTACACTAATCATATGATGCTGTAGTCTGAGTGTAGAGCTAACTTTCTTGTGATATAAAATTTTCTTTATATTTCTCACATAAAATTGTTATATAGAATAGAAAGAAAAAATGTTTGCATGTTTATAGATGCACAAAAAAAACAAACACTAACCAAAAAAACCTAAGTGTATAGACAAAAAAAATAAAAACTGCATCTTCTTAGCATTATTCCATATAACTATAGCGCCAGTCTCTGACGATGTCCATTTATCTCACTGACACCCCTCAGTAAGGCAGTTGAATTGTGTCAAGAGTGAATAATTTAATTTACAAAAACTGATTCTAAACAAGCAAATATTGGTCTTTACAATTATGCAAATTGGCTATCATCAACTCAAACAATGCACTCTCAGTCATTAACTTAAGCTAATTTGGTTTTTGTAATTACGAAGGATAATCCTAGCAGCCCTATCAGGGCAAATGCAGGCCTGGAAATCCCAGGTAAACATGTTCTGACCCCTAAAAGACAGAGTTGAACTGAATCAAGCACAGGTGTACCTAGCCATCTTTGCATTATTTTAATAATCCCTCCAAATGGGCAAAACTTGCAAACAGGAACACACTGCATGAATAAAATTGCCTTCATGTCTTTTACATTTCCAAAGCAAATGATTTCCTATATGTTGACAGAGAGGTGTAAAACAATCTAGATAAGGTATTTTATAATGTGTAAACTTTCCCTGGTGGCCAGAGTACAGTACATTTTCTGTCTTTGTTGTTCAAGTAGCTTTTGGAAAAGATACACCAACCAGTCATCATGGTATCATACAGTAACTAGTGTCCTGTACTTAAAGGCTTCTAGCAGGTGTCACACATGGCATTCAGTCATAATCTTAGGGCACAAAACTGTGGCTGGAAGACAGAGAAGTTTGTTAGGTGCACGTAGAGGAAGAGCTGTCTCTATGTTTAGATAGGCTCCACCTATTTGAATTTTGAACATTGCTTTTGATTGGTTCTCTTGCTTGATATGGCATCACCTCTCATCTGTCAGTCAAATCAACTCACACTGCTCAAAGCAACCTGAGTCTATCATGCCTGGCCAAAACAATTCAACACCAAGATGCCAGCTAACATTCATTTTCTCTTCTTCACTGGCAGTGTGTCAAAGGAATGACACAGTTAGCGTTGAAGTGCTTTGTTCCTAATGTCTTTCCTTGTAGTTTTTATTTATTAATTTAAAAGGGAATTGTGTCAGTTCATTATTTTGACCTGCAGTACCCTTCTATGATGTTTTATGGCTTCCAGATGGTGCAGCAGCTCAGCTGTGACAGGTGAGGTCATCATTTAATACTGTTTTTCTTAAATATTTTAAACATATAAAACATATGACTCCTGTCAGCTGTCAGAATCGGCGTGTATGAACGCCAAATGGTGTTTGTGGTGTGGTGAACTCGATTATAAAACCAGACGAACTGATATAGCTGAAGGTTTTTTACTTGTAGCAACTAGACAAACAATACACAGTCCGGGATACACAATCAGGTCGATAAGACAGTCCAGGGTCAGCGCCAGTAGACAGGTATAACCAGGAGATCCAAACTCTAGAAGTCAAGGGGAATAGCTCAGAAGGTCAGTACACTGCAGGCAATCAGAAACTGGAGGGGCATAGGCAAAACATGGTCCAAGGTCAGAAACAGAGAAACAGAGAATCAGGCAAGGTATAAATGCGGGAGAGCCAGAGCTGGGGGTCTAGAACAATCTGGCAGCATCCTTGTGGGAGGACACTGCCTAAATAGAGGTGAACACAGGTGCAGGTAATAAGCAGCAGGTGAAACTAATCCTAGTAAGGAAGAAAGTAAAAAGACCTAAGCTATGGTGAAACAAAACAGGAAGTAGAATCAAAATAAAAGCCTGACAGGAAACAGCAGAACCGAATTGTGACAGTCAGCTTTCCATTTGGGCTGTGCATTTGTGGTGAAGGTATAACTTTACCACGTGAAAACAGAGATAATATTGTTGGAGATGGAAAGATTTATTTATTTAACATTCCCTATGGGTCCATATCATGCACTTAATGTACATGCTACTTATTTGACATTTTTTCACATATAGAAGTTCAAACCAATACATTTTCTTTTAGATGGAGACAAATTCTGTAAGGTTTTTGTTGTGGTTCCAAATGTTTCCTAACTATGATACCACCCATGCATTTCAAAAGTAACCTTCTGAACACTGCCTGGAATAAAGCATCATCATTTTCCTTTAAAACCTTTCATTGGTGCTACCACTCCCTCTCATGCAACTCAGCTGCCAAATATTTCATTTTAATTGTGTCACTGTCTGTAAAAATGCTGTCATATCTGAATAATATCACCACGAACATTTACATAAAAGACATCTGTGTCTGGCAAAATGACAAATGTCTGAAAAATGAGACAACATTAACGTTAACATTAAAATGACAAAGCCTGTTAGTTGCTTTAGTAGTAACTATGAATCATGTCCATCATGAACAAAAGAGGTAATCAGGAGTTGTTGCTGAAAATGGCTTATCACCGTCAAGTTATGACTGACAATGGCAGAGTGACTATTGGGAATTTCTTGATGGGCCAAACTGGGCTGGTGGCACAGTATAAAAAACAGAGACAAAGAGAGAAGTGACAGCAAGACAGATGGCTGATAACTTTTCACATGTAAAATATACAAGATGTATAATTTGATATAGTTGTATGAAAGGGCTGATATAAAAACATAGTAAATCACAGAACCAGATGTCCACTTCTAGCATTCAGTGCTATACTTGAAAAACAGCTGTCTGCTACAAATGAAGATAAGCAGTGACAGTGAACCTAAACAGAGCAGAAAACCAAAACAATGAGTTAAACTAGAATGACTGCTTTGCAATGGTATGCCTCCGCTAGCCAGTCAACCTCACAGGAATAGCACAGATGTGAGGTCATTGACCTTGACCTTTGACCACCAAAATCTAATCAGTTTATATGTGAGATGTGGACATTTGTGCCAAATTTGAAAAAAAAAAAAAACTCACTTAAGGTGTTCCTGACATATTACATTCACAAGAATGAGCCAAACACGAGGTAACAGTGACCTTGACCTTTGGCCACTAAACTCTAATCAGTTTCATCCCTGTGTCCAAGTGAATACTTGTGCCAAATTTGAAGATATTCCCTCAAGGCGGTCCTGAGATATCATGTTCACAAGAATGGGTCAAATGGAACCCAAAAACATAATGCCTCTGGCTGCAGCCATTGTCAGCACGGAGCCCGATCTCACAGCATAGTGTACAATAGCTACATTGATCCACTGTAATAACAACTGTAAAATTGCAACATGGCAACATGGCAACATTTGTTGTATTGTAGCCCATCTGCCGTCTTCATGGTCTTCTTCTTGATGTTTTACGGCAGTTGTCAAACAAGGAAATGGCACATTACTGCCACCAACCATGGAGACAGAAATTAACATGCAGTGTCTGGCGAAGGCATATGGTTTGGAACTTTATCATTTTAAAAACACTAGAAGTTGGTGGCATGGTACCAACTGGCATGGTACCAAAGATACCAGTTTGTGCCAGATGGGTGTGGCTTCTGTTCCATTTAAATCCAGCACATGAAATGGTGCATGTTGCTTGTGCCTACCTGAAGCTACCGGATAAACTGTGACACATCAACAAAATATCATGTGGAATCTAACTGAACGGTGAAGAGCAGCATCTTTTCGGTCAGAAAATGTGAGCACCATATCCTAGCCCACAACATTTGATTATGAATCAGAACCTCTGCAGATAGGAAATCTGAATCTTGCTGAACTTGACAGTTCATTCTTTGACCTAGATTGTGTAAAATCATGGTTGAATAACATGAAAAACTGATAAAATCACACCTGATATTAATATGGTGCCCTGGTATTTGGGGTAGTATCTCCATCAGTGATGTAGACTGTTCTCTTTGTGTTCAAAAGGAGAGACATCATGTTCCCTTAATATGAAAGTACAGCCTATTTTAACATTATCAGATGATGAAGATCAATCTCCTATCGGTACCTTCTGCTGCCTGCTCCATTCAGGAGAGTTTCCACACCCTTGCTGCTATGTAACAAGCAACATTCTAACATAGCCAAATGGAACACAGCCAAACAAACAGAGACTGACACACCCCAACGCCCAATTTCTTTTGGAATATGACTAAAACTAAGAAATATATTTTACCTTTAAAAAACATGATTTCAGCTCTCTAGATGCACATTTATCAAAGCTGCATTCAAATGCTTATGCCTCATAAAACATAACAAAATTACATCATATATAGCTACTAAATATTGAAAAGTGTGGTAAGATGTGGCCAGCAGATGATCCGACTTTAAATTAAGTCTTTGCTTTCCTTTCTGCTCACTGTAGTTAGACATGAGTACAAAAACATAAAAATCAGCAGGAGAAATTTTGCTGGGCAGCACCTCCCAAACATGTATTGATAGGTCAACACAAGATTGCCTGCAGAACCCTCCCTTAGAACAACCCATCACTGTCTGTCCTTCCTGAATTCAGATTTATAGGTTCAAAACTACCCACAGCTTTACTAATATAACCCATATTAACATTTCCCCCCATGGTGTCATCCTCCCAGAACGAGGGTTTGATTGGGTTTAATCATTTGCTGTAAGAGGAGTGCTCACAGGCTTCCATGTTCAAATGTGTTAGCAGATGACAGACAGTGGGTGTAAATGGAAATAGCAATGTGGAGACTAAAGTTAATGGGAGCCACATTGATCTGACATGACAAAAACAACGTAGCAGGACAAAGATACACATAATCAGTAGGTCAGATCCAAACTGAAACCTTCAGTGTACAGTGGGAGATGTGTCTTTTCCACACTGATGGAATTTTGAAGTGTTGACAACAAAACTCCATATCCCTCTCTGTTTCTTTCAGCCAAGCTGAGATCTCTGATCCCAAAAATATTTTAGATAATCATGCAGTAAACTGCTTCAAAATACATGACCTCATGTTATAGCAGGTGTTTTGATGACAAAGGTAGAGTTTCCCTGATCATGTTTCTACCTGCAGTCATTGTTTTCACATTCCAGCAACAGAGTTCTCGTTAAACTTTCCCACCCTTCCTTAAACTTACAGTGGTGTGAAAACGTGTTTGCCCCCTTACTGATTTCTTATCTTTTTGCATGTTTGTCATACTGTAATGTTTCAGATCATCAAACAAATTTAAATATTAGTCAACGATAACACAAGTAAACACATCATGCAGTTTTTAAATGAAGGTTTTTATTATTAAGGGAAAACAAAATCCAAAACTACAAAGCCCTGTGTGAATAAGTGTTTGCCCCCTAAACCTAATAACTGGTTGGGCCACCCTTAGCAGCAACAACTGCAATCAAGCGTTTTCGATAACTTGCCATGAGTCTTTTACAGCGCTGTGGAGGAATTTTGGCCCACTCATCTTTGCAGAATTGTTGTAAGTCAGCCACATTGGAGGGTTTTCGGGCATGAACTGCCTTTTTAAGGTCATGCCACAGCATCTCAATTGGATTCAGGTCAGGACTTTGACTAGGCCACTCCAAAGTCTTCATTTTGTTTTTCTTCAGCCATTCAGAAGTGGACTTGCTGGTGTGCTTTGGATCATTGTCCTGCTGCAGAACCCAAGTTCGCTTCAGCTTGAGGTCACAAACGGATGGCCGGACATTCTCCTTCAGGATATTTTGGTACACAGCAGAATTCATGGTTCCATTTATCACAGCAAGTCTTCCAGGGCCTGAAGCAGCAAAACAGCCCCAGACCATCACACTACCACCACCATATTTTACTGTTGGTATGATGTTCTTTTTCTGAAATGCGGTGTTACTTTTACGCCACACATAATGGGACACACACCTTCCAAAAAGTTCAACTTTTGTCTCGTCTGTCCACAGAGTATTATCCCAAAAGTCTTGGGGATCATCAAGATGTTTTCTGGCAAAACTGAGACGAGCCTTTATGTTCTTTTTGCTCAGCAGTGGTTTTCGTCTTGGAACTCTGCCATGCAAACCATTTTTGCCCAGTCTCTTTCTTATGGTGGAGTCATGAACACTCACCTTAACTGAGGCAAGTGAGGCCTGCAGTTCTTTGGATGTTGTTGTGGGGTCTTTTGTGACCTCTTGGATGAGTTGTCGCTGCGCTCTTGGGGTAATTTTGGTCGGCCGGCCACTCCTGGGAAGGTTCTCCACTGTTCCATGTTTTCGCCATTTGTGGATAATGGCTCTCACTGTGGTTCGCTGCAGTCCCAAAGCTTTAGAAATGGCTTTATAACCTTTTCCGGACTGATAGAGCTCCATTATTCTCTTTCTCATTTGTTTTTGAATTTCTTTGGATCTCGGCATGCTGTCTAGCTTTTGAGGATCTTTTGGTCTACTTCACTTTGTCAGGCAGGTCCTATTTAAGTGATTTCTTGATTGCGAACAGGTGTGGCAGTAATCAGGCCTGGGTGTGGCTATAGAAATTGAACTCAGGTGCGATAAACCAGTGTTTTGACAGGGGGGCAAACACTTGTTCACCCAGGGCTATATAGTTTTGGATTTTGTTTTCCCTTAATAATAAAAACCTTCATTTAAAAACTGCATGATGTGTTTACTTGTGTTATCTTTGACTAATATATAAATTTGTTTGACGATCTGAAACATTACAGTGTGACAAACATGCAAAAAGATAAGAAATCAGTAAGGGGGCAAACACTTTTTCACACCACTGTATTTATGTTTATCTGCAGTTGCACCTAACCCGACCAGTGAAGTGGAGTGAGTCCCAATGTCCGCAGCCCGGTCTTCTTCTCATCATCTCCATCATTGACTGTGTACACTCCTATGCTCGACACCCGGTTCCATTGTTCCTCTGTTCATTTCTTGTCACTTGTACAGTTTGGAGGTGCAAGATACCTGAGCGTGTAATGTTAATTTTACCTGTGATCCTTTGAATAAATCAGCACTGTTTTGAAGTTACTTGGACTGCCTCGTCTCTCAGAGTTAGCAATGGTAACAAGAACTGGACCCTACAGTAGTATGTGGTGAACTTGATGTGTACCATTTATTGCCAAAAATGTGGATCTCAATTCACTAAACGGTGTGTGTGTGTGTGTGTGGCATACTAACCTTGTGTTTTATAGTGAGTCATTTAATCTGCTTGGGGCTGATAAACTCAAGATAAAAAGCTGACAAGTTCACAACAGCGAGAAATTAAGTATGCCACCTTTGTTATACCTATGATTTTTGATCTTTAATTTCTATTCAAGCTGAACCCATAAAGCATAAATGTAGTACATGCACATTACTTGAGGATTTATTAAGAAACATGACTTCAGTGCGTGAGTAGATCTTTGTTTTGTGTCCAGGTGCTGGTGTCCTTTTTGCATTTTTAAAAATACTTTAGCATCATTCTCGTTTCATTGCATATCATAGTCTACTAATTATCATGGCATGGAGCCACTGCTCTACTTTATCTGTACTAAAACACCTGCACAAAGTTCATTTCAGCAGCAATGCCATTCCTCTTTAGGCCTAGAAGAGCCAAGTACATGTCAATTCTCTCTGGAAGATCCAAACCTCAAATATGAAGCTAACTGCTCATAGAATTAAACTGTTAAATCTCTATGTGGTCCTCCATCACAACTAATTCATGAACACTGACAGATGAAGTGTGATGTCCCTCGCACATAAATACTAAAGATTAGATCTATGATATTGTTTTTTTTCATAGCCAACATTATAGTCACGATTATATCAACCTGTATGATACTGTGAGGGAATAACATATTACATCATATACAGGTCAAACAGTTCTGTCTTCATATTCATGTCATCTGCCTGGTTGATGACATTTTCACTGCATACAAGCTAATGGAAACAACCTCACCAATGCTTTACCAGCTGCTGTTATGTGATAAATTGAACATGTGGAAAGTTACAAATTGCACCTTTAAAGAAAAATGCAAATACTTGGAGCACTGGTGTTATGATGCTATAAAACTGTCACCACCAAACCCTGACTCCAGTGCTCTTTCAGTGAGAAGAATTTACAGCACATAAAGCTTTAGAAAAAAATAAGGCTCATTAACTGTGTAAAAATGTCCCTAGTTATTCCTTTTGCACCTCTATTGTTAAGTGCTATAATGCCATTATAACATCACAACATAATGTTAAAAATATCCACCTCAGTTCATCTTCAGATCCCAAAAAACAAGAGAGAGCTATACTGTAACTCATCAATGCTGCTAAAATAAAGTGTCTCTGTTAGTCTGAATGCCATGTGGATGTAATGTGCTGCATCTCCATCCATCAGTGCTTTGAGGTGAGCGTTAGGGTGGAGGAGACACGGAAGATCTGAGGCAACATGTTGCTCAACTGGTAGAACATCTCTTCTGAGATACTCTGTCAAAACAAGCAAACAAACAGAGAGCCAGGATTAGCAAGCAAGAGGGGAGTGAGATTGCTGCAGCACCAGCAGTAAAGAAAACCTTGTGCATACATTTTCACTCCACACGACGATGGATTTAAAATGTTGTTTTTTTAGATTGGTGCTGCATTTAAACTATTATACCATGTGCCCATAAAAACAAAAAAACATCTGGACTGACTGTAGAGCCAAGTGTTAACAGCCCCCAAGGCACCCTTTAGTTCAACATCACAGGGTCTTTTTCTCCCAAGGGTTCGCTAGTCAAGATACTGAATAGATGTGAGCTCCGGCAGCTGTGACCTTAATGGGGAAACATACCGTGCCCCTCTAAGCATTGCCACCCGTCAAATAAGAATGTTAAGTATTAATCTTTAAAGTACAAACAAAGTCACACACATCATTCAAACACAAGCCTGCAGCGTATATTTAGCCATGTCCCTTTGAGGTGTAGAAAACAATGCTGTTTCAGTAGGTGTTGTTCTGAATGGTGTCTGAGCATGTAGCTGACAGGAAGCCCACAGTCAGAGTCCTTTGGTGCTGTGGGTTTTATCATCTTAACTTGTCAACATGAGATCATGCTATAGGCTCTGCTGCCTTCCTAGCAAACCACAAAAGCTGTAGGTATACAACATCTAGCTAAGCCCAAAATAAAATAACAGTCAGGCTTCATCCAGCATTGAGGCCACAGTTACTCGAATATATGACAGAAAACACTGCTTCAAAGCTGAACCTGAATATCTTTTACTTGTAATGCGACATCAATTTGATGTAAATTCAAGATGCAAACTCAGTGTTGGGGAGCTACACTTTAATCGGACTGCTTATCACACAGTTACTATACATGGACAAGTCTCTGAGCTTTCTTCTACACAGCAGTGTAAGCACTGCTCAAAAGAACCTAAAGCTCTATAATCTATCAGATTCTATTCAAGCGGTCTCCATTCTCTGCCTGCATTAATGCAAGGCTGGGTGTGTCTTTTGTAAAGTACATGCAAGTCCCTGGGTATACATTTCTGTTGAATTTACATAAAGCTTTGCTGTCAGGCAATTGCTTAAAGGATGACTGTGTTCACATCAGATATAAGTTGTGACAGCACACATACTGCTCTCACCTTTGGCACTAGAAACTGGACCGTGCGTGATATACCTCCATCCCATGAGGCCATCTCCATCATGAAGCCTGGCAGTGAAACAGATTGACAGCAGCTGATATTTAATTTTCCACTGTAGAATTTCAATCTAGCAATTATTTTGCTATGAAGATTTCAGATAAAATTATTTTGTGCACCCATTTCCCTCAACCTGTCTTCTCTCTAATTTGGTTTGTGGTTTTGAATGTTCTCAGAATGAGAAAAGCTTAGACAACTGCGCATAAATGGTAAATGCTTTCAGTACATGTAGGCCAAGAGAAAAAGGGCACAATAAAAGAACACTACATTTTTTGACCTGCATTGCATTATGGTATATTTGCAATGCTGTCAGTGGACACAACTGACCTGTCGGATTTCAGCTCACAAAAGAAGCCTCTACTCTTTGATTCTGAGCAAACGAAAACAAGAGCTAATGTGTCCAATACATGTTTTAGACAGCCTGACATTGTGAGTTTGACTGATCTCTGCTATGAAATGTCATGTGAAAATATTACACCTAATAACAAGTGTTGTTAATATTTGGGGAGTTATCTCTGATAGAAGACACCACCAACAACAAAATGGCCACAATACCAGGTGCAATGCAGATCGCTGTGTTACCAGTTTTAATGTGTGTTGGGGTGGCATAGTCATCTACAAATAAGTCTTTACACTTTCATATTACCTTTGACACATTTGAATACCAGCTCGGCTCTCTTAAGACACCAGGGTATGGTCATTTCCTGCAGACAGATGAGAAGAGAAATGAGGTGTTTTGTTTGTTGTGTTTAAAACTGGCAAGAAAATGAAACTTCAAGATAAAACGTGGGTAAATTATAAACAACTTCAAATAGTCCAGGAAATGCAGTAGTGTTATAATCATTATTTCAGGTACTTTTCATTTCTATTTATGTGCCTCTTTATTTACGTTAGGGGTTTTTGTCTGCTCACAGGTAAACCAATTTAGTTCTTAAACATGTTTTTTCATTTTTCATCTTTTTAAATTAGTTTGTATGGGTTAAAACCTTTCCTGTGTTGTATAGAATTATATCACATAAATCTCATGTTTTTGATTTTCCAGTTCATTACCACCCCGTTGATCTGTTTTCTATGCTCTAATTTGTTAAAACCACAGTGTTCAGAATAAAAAAGGGCAGATCAATTTGTGTAGGCGTCATTGTAACTACGAGTGAACTGTGATTAAATACACATTACTTAAACTTGCAGTATATGCTTACACACTAGTTTTGTATTAGTACTGCAACACCTTGAGCCAAACTGCATGGATTTGTGCAACAGGTCTTTGAGAATGAGTGAGGCTGGTATTAGTGTGGAGTTAAGTTAGCTCTTGCTGTTCACAGGAGCACTAAAGGCATAGTCAAAGCAATGAGGCAAGAAAAGGTAATTTCGTATAACCACAAAAATGAACATATCAAATGTCAAACTGCATAAGAGCTATTGTCTGCGAACCAGAGCTCTAAATTGATTGACAAAGTTTTCAATTTCCTCTCCACAAACTTTTAAACATGTATTATAATAATATCACTGTATAATAATATCACTGAGCAAATTCTTCTGTGGTCCCTTTTCTCAAATGCTCTCAAAGGAAAAACATCTAAAATTAAGAGTACAAGACACAGCCCTGCTTTATTTTGACTGCAGTCTGTAGTTCATGTAGTCAAGCTATGTCAGTTGTTTTAATGCCAGAACACAAGAACAGGCATCTACAGACAAACATCTTGACTAAATGGGAAACAAGACCAAGAAGATGATGACAGAGGGGAAGTTGATGTGAAACCAATTAATGATCCTCTGGTTCCCAAGACTTCAAAAGTTAAAAAATTGTAGTTATGTAAACTAAGACATGGGAAGGAAACGTTACGCTAGGCATGTTGTGGCATGAGTGCACTCCAGACAGAATGACACTTTATTATAGACTCAAGGTCCAAGTTCAGAATAAATAGACAATAAAAGAACAGTTAAAAGAACAGAGGTTTGTTGAGAATTACTTTCCATCTGATGGGATTCTGAGTTCACTATGTTTTAAGCTGTACTCTTTTTAACAACTAAGAAGGAACTGCTATTCGGGTTCAAATAAAATCCCAATGACATTCATTTTCAGAAGACCAAATAAAATAGATGTAATTTCTAGATGTAAAGAAAAATCCACCTTATTTTGACCTGTTATTGGCCAACACTTCATTCAGGCTCAGTTCATCAGCCACCGAAGACTTTCTCTGTTACTCTCCACTGCTGTATGAGCACAGAGCGCTGCTGTATACACTATGAGGTAGTAAGGAAAGAGAAAAGTTCATGACTCTTTGCTTTGCCTTTCTGGGCTTAAGCTTGGGAAATGTTAAATTGTAGGCTGACAGCCAGTGTCTGACAAGCCAGACCAGCAGGTTTTCTTTACACACATTTACACAAACAGTCGGAAACTACTTAACCCTCCTGTTATGTTGCGGGTCAAATTGACCCACGAACATAACTGCTGAGCAGGCATCACCTGAGAAATGAACATAACAGGAGGGTTCCCTCCTGTTATGTTCATTTCTTCATATCAAATATTTGTCTCATTTAAAGCAGTTATGTTTGTGGGTCAATTTGACCCACAACATAACAGAAGGGTTAACACAGAAGTACAAAAATGTCCTAGTAGGATTACAGATTAAAGTTCAAGAGCTGAATCTGCCTTATTAAAATGCTCTTGAGCAACACTGGAGTGATGCTGTGTAGCTGGGTCTGACCACTGAGTCCCCAAGAGACCACAGAACTGTAAAACAAGGAGAAACAGTCCACCCAAAATGAAATTTCACTCATTTATTTTTTAAACATTTTCACCTTTATAAGACAGATGATAGTATACATACCGACAGGAAACATGAGCAACGACGGAGGAGTACGACATGCAATAAATGTCCCAATATATGCACCTGAAACACTAAATCAGTGGTCCCAAGCCTTTTTTGTCCGATACACACCCCTGATAAATGAATGTAGCCATTTGACCAACACCACCTGTCATGTTACAAAAGTGTTTCAAGTTGATTAGGAACATACACAGTTGGAACATACACCGTAGCCAAATATATTTAAACTCAGTTTTACACAATTCCTGACATTTAATCCTATAAACATTCCCCGTGTTAGGTCAGTTAGAATCACTTCTTTGTTTAAGAATGTGAAATGTCAATAATAGTAGCAAAAAAGATTTATTCCTTTTTTCTTTGATTTCTTTCATCACATTCCCAGTGGGTCAGACGTTCAGATACCCTCGGTTAGTATTTGGTGGCATTGCCTTTAAATTGTTTAACTTGGGTCAAATGTTTCAGGATGCCTTCCACAAGCTTCTTACAATAAGTTGCTGGAATTTTAGTCCATTCCTCCTGACAGAACTGGTGGAACTGAGTCAGGTTTGCAGGCCTCCTTGCTCTCAGCACACTTTTTCAGTTCTCCCTACAAATTTCCGGTTGGATTGAGGTCAGGGCTTTGTGATGACCACTCCAGTACCTTGACTTTATTGTCCTTAAGCCATTTTGCCATAACTCTGGAAGTCTGCTTGGGGTCACTGTCCATTTGGAAGACCCATTTGTGATCAAGCTTTAACTTCCTGGCTGATGTCCTGAGATGTTGCTTCAATATATCCACATCATCTTCCTTCCTCGTGATGCCATCTATTTTGTGAAATGCCCCAGTACCTCCTGCAACAAAGCATCCCCACAACATGATTCTGCCACTCCCGTGCTTCATGGTTAGGATGGCTGGCAAGCCTCCCCCTTTTTCCTCCAGATATAATGATGCTTATTATGGCCAAACAGTTCAATTTTTTTTCATCAAACCAGAGAACATTTCTCCAAAAAAGTCAGATCTTTGTCCCCATGTGCAAAACTGTAGTCTGCTCTTTTTATGGTGGTCTTGGACTAGTGGCTTCTTCCTTGCTGAGCAGCCTTTCAGGTTATGTCAATACAGGACTCGTTTTACTGTTGATATTTTGGTACCCGTTTCAGTGCCTTCACAAGGTCCTTTGCTGTTGTTCTGGGATTGATTTGTACTTTTCAGACCAACGTACATTCCATCTCTAGGAGACAGAATGCATTTCTTTTCTGAGCGGTATGATGGCTGCGTTGTTCCATAGTGTTTATGTTTGCATAGTATTGTTTGTACAGATGAACGTGGTGCCTTCAGGCGTTTGGAAATTGCGCCCAAGGATGAACCAGACTTGTGAAGGTCCACAATTTTTTTCTGTAGTCTTGGCTGATTTTCCCATGATGTCAAACAAAGAGGTACTGAGTTTGAAGGCCTTAAAATACATCCACAGCTGCACCTCCTATTGACTCAAATGATGTCCATTAGCCTATCAGAAGCTTCTAAAGCCATGACATCATTTTGTTGAATTTTCCAAGATGTTTAAAGGCACAGTCAACTGTGTATGTAAATTTCTGAACCACTGGAATTGTGATATATATATAAGTTATGAGAGAAATAATCTATCTGTAAACAACTGTTGGAAAAATTACATGTGACGCATAAAGTACATGTCCTAACCGACTTGCCAAAATGAGAATTTGTTAACATGGCATCTCTGGAGTGATTAAAAAAAAATCAGTTTTAATGACTTCAACCTAAGTATATATAAACTTCTGACTTCAACTGTATAATGGTGAATATTACAATATTTTTTTGGATACCACTGAACACTAAGTGTTTAGGTTGATTACATTTGCACCACTTGAGTGGCTTCAGTTGAAAGCTTTATCTGTTTTTATCCATTACTTTCAGCAAGCTATTTCATCTAACTATCAGTGTCCATAGCTATCTGTTCCTAACTTTATACGGCTTTCACCTTTTCAACCATTATGAAGTCCCTTAGCCGAGTAGTTCAACCATTTTTTAAAATCTTTTAGCTGTTAGCACTGCTTATACCTGTACATTTTTTAAGCTAAATGTTTAGAATTTAGAATTTTCTGCTTGCTTGCTAACCATATTTCACTCTGAATCACAATACATAGCATTTTATTAAACTCCAAAATGATCTTTTCACATAAACTGGCATCAGCAGGGAAAAAACATGTACTAAAATAATAATTCCACAGAAACTCATAGGACCATCAATTACAGAACTACAGTATTTGCTTCCAGAGCCAAATAACTTCTCTGTCCATCTCAAACATTTACCTTTTGTGATGGTGATTTCTGTAAGTTCTGTGTTTTCCCTTTGACAATGCACCATTTGAAGAAATCTTTTCTCACAGTATTTGGAGCTGTACAAAATGGGCTTGTTAACATGTGTAGTTTGGGAGAAGGCTAAGCTACAACTGTTGTGGCTAACTCACTACAAGTTTGTTGATCCTACAAATTTTGACAGTTTGGACACACTCATGAGATAAGAATATAATTACATCTTCAATTTAGGCTTAATTATATTATTATCAGATTACTCCACTATTATAATCCTAATGAAGCGTGTGTATGTGTGGACTGTGGATTCTGTCAGTTAACCATTCGCAGCACTGTCAGTTATTCTTACCTCTGACATGTCATGGACCAGCAGCAGAGGAACTGTGACAGTGGTGATGTCATGTGTGCAGCAGACTTTCAGGATGTTTCTCAAGCCCATGATGGCTGGATCCCGTGCCGTGATGTTCCCTGAACGGACATTGTCATCGACACAAAGGTGGAAGACAATATGAACCTCTGACAGGTTGGAGTGCCGTGAGATATAGAACTCACCTTGAGGAAAAGAAGAAGCAGGTAAATTTAAAACGTGTGTAAAGAGCAGAAAAAGACACAACTAGTGCAGTCTAAATGACACTACAAAATGATGTACCTTCTTTACCTAATCCAGTTTCTAGTGCCAAAGGTGAGAGCATTTGTTAATTTTTTGGCTCTGTGAGGAAAAACATTGATAAACATTACCTGGTAAGATGTTAGAAGTATTTCGTTCAACATTTTTGCTCTTGTCATCACCTCCATTCTTAGGAATCTCTGTAAAGAAATAACATTTTAAAAAACCCACCACAATCAGTATGCAAGTGATGAAGATAGCTCATTAGGATGCTTACTGGCATCAGCTGCTGCACTCTAGCAAGATTATGTCTATACAGAGCTCAACCCTTACTGTGGTAAGTATATGAACATAGTTTGTCAACATATTAGCAGTAATGTAAAGTGTCTTCTGTTTCCTGTTTAATTCCCCTCTCAAATTGCTGACAATCTCCAGCTCTGTAAAAAGCCTTACAATACTGTTACAGTCATGTGTATAGTCCAGTTCATTGTTTTGAGTAGCTTGAACTGTAACTTCTTGTATGTGGTATCAAAATAAGAGATAAACTAGAATTACTACTTTGTAGTTGTATGCCTCCACCAACCAGGCAGTAATGGGACGTGTGGTCACAGTGACTTTGACCTTTGACCACCAAAATCTAATCAGTTCATTCCTGAGTCCAAGTGGACAATTGTACCACAATTGAAGAAATTTTCTCAAGGCATTCCTTTTTTTTGAGACAGACAGATGCACAGACAGACAAACAACCCAAAACAATAATGCCTCCAGACACAGCTATCACCGGCACAGAGGCATTAAAAATGCTTTTTCTTGTCTGACATGTCGTGGAGCAGCAGCTGAGGTAAATTAGAGATCAACCTCAAAGTGCATATATACTGAGAGGGGAAAAAACATTTTAAGATGGTACTTGTATAATTTAGATTTGTTTAAGTATGATACAATTAAACAAGGCCTTGAGTAAAAATATCATTTAAGCATTTTATAATATATAGTTGCTCCCTAGGACAATCCTTTTGTCCATGTGGCTAGCTACAGTTGTACTTCCTGGTGAAATTGATCCTCTTTCTCCACCGGATCCCCTGGCTACATTATAGCTGTGGAGACAATGAGAAAGTGCAGCTAGAAGTCTAACCAGGTTGTTCTTTCTGCTTGCTGCTCCGCTGGGCTCTGGCATAGAGCACAACCTGCTGTACCTCCTCCAGCTGCTCCTCCAGACAGGGAAAGTGGAAGTCTGTGCACTCCTTTGCCACAGTCGCAAAGTCTGGTGTCAACACAGAGATGAAATGATGCATGAAAAGTTCCTCACTTACATAATTAAATCACTACCCCCACTGGTTAAAATCTAGCCAGAGCTCATCTCCACACTCTTGATTTAAAAAAAAAATCACATCATACTCAAGGTGAATTGAGTGACTTGTCTTTAAACATTTAAAGAGGTGTGAAAGAACAGTGTTGTTCTCCCAGTAAAGGTGAGAGACAATCAAAGTGAATCATGCGTAGGACTAAAATAAAAATGTTACAATTTGCTGGTGTGAAAATATAACAAAGCACTGCACAAACTATTGTAGAGAATATAAACATGCTGGTCACCCAGCACACAGAGAACAACACCTCAGCTTCGAAAGTGAAAGATGAAGACAAGACATCAAAAAGGGCCACCAAATGACATAATGAGATACATTACATAATTCATCATGTCTGCTGACCTCTCTTGATGCCGCTGTAGGAGTTGACTCTATTGTCAACCAACAGCACCAGACCACAGAGTGAGGAAGAATAGAGTGAAAGGGCCGCCTGGATCCGCTGCAGCTTTGCTCCACTGCTGCCGTGTCGTCGGTGTTTACAGAAATCCAGCACGTCTGCACGAACCAGTCGCAGGTTGTGCATCGTCTTCAGTTGTGCTCCTGTTAAAAATAAACAAATACATAAAGAAACCAACAGATGTTAACTGACAAATCCATTATAGATCACAGATATTCAATATTAAAGAAATATTTACAATTATATAAAAAAATATGGTTGATGTGTATGGAAGAACAGCTTGTTACCTAGGTGTATTGTGAAGCTCTCTTCCAGCTGAGGCTGCTCCTCAAACATCCTGGCCCCAGAATGTGCCAGCTCTGACAACTGGCTGGGCTGCACCTTGATCTCCTCACTGGAAATCAATCAGGAAATGTATAATCAATTCATAGAAACAACCATAAAACACAAAATATACACTACATATTTTGCAGATGCAGACAATATATCATAATATTTTATAAATGGTTGCTAAACTGCCCAGAAAATGACAATACTGGACATACGGTATAAGGTGGGTGGCACAGCAGAGCAGTGGTTAGTGCCGCTTCACAGCAAGAAGGTTCCGGGTTTAGGAGTGAGTGTGGGTGTGTGTTGTTGTTTGTCTACATGTCAGCCCTGTGACAGACAGGTGACCTGTCCAGGGTGTACCCCGCCTCTCACCCATTGTCAGCTGGGATTGGCCCCAGCTCCTATTCAGGGATAAGCGGTATAGATAATGGATGGATAGATGGACATATAAGGCACTTTTCACAATTTTAAAGACAATCCCACCCAGCAGCAGTTTCTGTGCTTATGTCTTGGTCAATGAATACAGTAAAAAAGGAAACAATGCTGTGCACAAGCATGTATCAGCACTTTGTTATAAAATACACAGTGTGTCAAAGGAATCACAAATCCCCCTGATTTCTGTGCAGCTTTTTTTTTACGGGCTGCTGCTTTAACTGAAACTGCATATTTATCAGGTGTACAGAGTGCCAGAGTTCCACATACACACAACAAGATATTGGTATTCATCATTAAGGCAAAAAGATGCAGATCAACACATTATCAGAGAAGCTCTTAGCATAAAGGTCCTGGTTGCTTCTGTTTTGTTTTTGTTTTTTTGTTGTTTGATGAAATATCCAATATACAGTGCTGTGAAAAAGTATTTGCCCCCTTCCTGATTTCCTATTTTTTGCACATTTGTCACACTTAAATGTTTCAGATCATCAAACAAATTTAAATATTTATAAAGCTACGGTATATAAAGGTAGACTTAAATCTCAATGCATAAGCAATCCCCAGCCTCTGCGCCAAAGACATCTTCTTCTTCTTCTTCTTTTGGCTGTTCCCGTTAGGGGTCGCCACAGCGAATCATCTGTTTCCACCTAACTCTATCCTCAGCGTCCTCTACTCTCACCCCAGTTAACTTCATGTCCTCTTTTAGCACATCCATATATCTCCTCTTTGGCCTTCCTCTTGACCTCTTGCCTGGCAGCTCCATCTCCAACATCCTTCTACCAATATAACCACTATCCCTCCTCTGCACATGTCCAAACCATCTCAATCTGGCCTCTCTGACCTTGTCCCCAAAACAGCCGACCTGAGCTGTCCCTCTGATGTGCTCATTCCTAATCCTGTCCATCCTGGTC
>NW_018127945.1:2632105-2644797 GCF_001952655.1 Monopterus albus | reverse complement strand
TTAATCGCCCTTATCTGTTGCACATCCTTCCTATCTCTATCTCTCTGTCTCGCTAATCTGTACAAGTCCTTCTCACCTTCCCTCGTGTCTAACCTGGCATACAACTCATCATATGCTTTCTGTTTGGCCATTGCCACCTCCCTCTTCACTCTACACTGCAATTCCTTGTAATCCTGTCTACTGTCTTCAGTCCTTTCTACGTCCCACTTCTTTTTAGCTAGCCTCTTCCTCTGAATGCTGTCCTGTACTTCCTCGTTCCACCACCACGTTTCCTTATCTTCTTTCCCCCTTCCAGATGACACACCTAGCACCTTCCTACCTGTCTCCCTGATCACTTCTGCTGTAGTTTCCCAGTCATCTGGAAGTTCTTCCTGACCACCCAAAGCTTGTCTCAACTTCTGTCTGAATTCCTCACGACATTCTTTCTTTTGCAGCTTCCACCAATTGGTCTTCTTTGTCAATATGCCAAAGGCATATTGCTGGTGGATAAAGACATAAAGCTGTGTCACTGCCTTTTGATGATGAGCCCACTTCGAAGTGCTGCATTTACAGATTACATTCATCTGTATCAGTACTGTAGCGTTTCTTTTTCTATTTAACAAGTAAGCACCTGACTCCAACATTCATTTTTGCTTTAGCCTCAGATTTTCAAGATAAAATCTGGGATTGTCAGAACAGAAAATGCCTATTCAATTGCATACGAGTGTCAAATAATCCTACAAATGACAGATGTGTGTAGACACACAAAGATTAGTATAGACACAAATACAACATGTTAACAGAGTAGAAAGATACACAGAAAGATACAAATGAACTCACTTAATTTTGCTGCTGTTGTTGGATTTCTGCAGGTCCTGGTGCAGTTTGACAACCCATTCCTGGTACTCTTGCTTCTGAATGCCAGTAACTTGCTTCAACTCACTGGCCCACCTGTTCTCCAGCACCTGTTTAAAGAAGACAATATCAAACACTGAGTAATTAGATAGGTGCACACATTTTTACCAGTGCCCCAGAATACAGAGCACTCAAACAATTTTTTACCTGCTGTGCATCGAAGTGCTGAGATGCCACTGCATTTACATCCTGGTCACTCAGAGTATTTCCCAGCTCATTCATCACTTTGTCCATTTCAGTTGCTTGTCTGGCAGACAGAAACATATTCAGTGAGGTACATCATCATCTATACAAATCATGAATAACAGAGCCATATGTTATAAGTCCATATTTATGACATGTGACTGGCATATTATTCCACAAATTTTGAAAAAGAAACATAACTTGGATAGCCAGCAATCGGGTGAAGGTGGGGTACACCCTGGACAGGTCGCCAATCCATCACAGGGTTAACACATAGACGAACAACCACACACACACGCACTCCTATGGGCAATTTAGAGACACCAATCAACCTAAGCTGCATGTCTTTGGACTGTGGGAGGAAGCCAGAGTACCCGGAGAGAACCCACGCAAGAACGGGGAGAACATGCAAACTCCACACAGAGAGGTCCTGGGTGGGGCCCTAACCCGGAACCTTCTCGCTGTGAGGCAACGGTGCTAACCACTGTGCTGCCCGCTTTAGCCCTACTCTAAATGAATTTACAAAGAGAAATGAGGAAAAAACTGTACATTCAGTAAATCCAAGGATTCCACTTCTGGGCAGTAATCTCTAATACCAACCTTTCGTGAAGCTTTTTGATCTCCATGTCTCTCTCACTGATAAGCTCGGAGATGCTAACAAAGTAGTTGTGCTCCAGGTTGAGAAGAGTGTCTGAGGCAGGGGAGTGGATCAACTCATGGTAAACACTGGCAAAGTCCTCATCCCAGCTGGGCTCTTCGGGACGAGCGTGCTCCAGTGTCGTCTGAAATCATGACAGAGGAAAGAAAAGAACTATTTAAATATGGCAGCTGACAAAAGAATTTTATATTTCTAAAAGGATACAAAATTACAAAATAATATCATGGTCACACTGCACGATTTCTATGTTGTATTAAAAAAATCCACTGAAATATCATTGTAGCTAATGATCTTGCGTGCACGCTGAGAATTAAAGTGAAAAGTGGGCAGCTGACTCAGTATAAAGGGCAAAAACTAAATGATTAGTGATCAGAGGATGACAAACGTGGAATGCAAAACGTGATGTAAGCACATTCTGAATGTTCTGCTCTGCTCAATAAACCAGGGCCATGGATCATCTATAATCAGAATATGAAATAAGAGATGTTTGCTTTCCAGGAAATGTGCCAGTGTGTAGGTCACACATGACTTGATTGGAAAACCATAAGGTCCACTCTGAATCTCACTGGACTGTTTGTTTCCTATTGATCCATGATAAAAAAGGAATGACTACAATCTCATAAACATCAAACCATCAACACATAGTGAATCTCTGTGAAGAAACGTAACAAAGTGTTACCGCGTGTAATGAATAAGCAAGACATTAAACGCAGCACAAGGGCTAATGTAATGACTTTTTAAAATCCTCATGAATAATCAATTTGCAGCTGCACCGCCCTATTTCTGTTTAAATTGCTTTAATGATCCACACGACTGTCCTAAAGTTAGCAGGAGCATTTGAAAAACACTCTGCTGTGCTGTTACACAACCATGGAGTAGTGGACATACTATAAAATCAGGATGTGTTGAGCAGCCAGGGTCTGAAATGAATGTTTTGGAACACCTGCCAACAATAAAGCCTGCTGTCCATATTAATTATAGACATTTTTCATAGAGATGCCAATTTTAGAAATCTGAATAAAAATCAAGTATTGTCACTTTCTTATAAAATACACTAATGATGTACAACAAAACTGTAACTGACAGCCTTCCATGTTGGCAGACACTGATATGAGAGCTTGTGCTTTAACGAATTAATAGATATTAGAAACACTGGTACTAGTTTTTAGGCACAACAGCACACTGAAATATTTTCACCTCTACATAAGACCTGGTCCACATGTTGGTGAGCTGGTTTACATCTACATCTCCTGTTGTGAGTCTCTGTAGGGCCAGCTCAGCCTCTCTGTCATAATCCTGGATGGTCTCATTCTCAATGAAGTTGGAAAGCAAGGCTTTAAGCTCTAGGGAGGAGATGCAGACACAGCAAAAACTAAAACAAACAAAACAGCAACAAAAAAAATCCTGTTATTTAAAAATGTTTTAATTTCTATGCAAGCCAAGTAGTACAATGCAAAAACAATGGGCTGGATCTGTTCCATCTGTTTAGGTTTAAACTGTCTGAATGCATGCTTACGTTATAATAATTTCTTTCCCAGGACAAAATTTTTTTTCACTAGATTCAGTTCAAATAATGGTCCTGTTATTTTGTACATTTCTGCATAAAATATGGTTCCAGGCATTTAGACCAACAATTTGAAGATAGGCAACAATTATTTGCAACTTTAAAAAATAAACAGCATGCAAAGTTTTAAAACAAAAACTGTAAAATATTGTTTTATAAGTTACTAAAACAACTCTTCCTCCGGATGGTCTTCCGGCATAACACACAAATCATATCTGCGGATCTGGGTTGCACTGTGGCTCCCCCTAAAGGGAAAAGCAAGAAATAAAACACTACCACCACTGACAAGCTCCCCCCTGTCAAATGTGTATGTTTAGCTTACAGATGGCTAAAGACCACACCAATCTCAGTATAGGAAGATTAGCAAATGTTGCCAAAGAAGGGAGAAAAAAAGGTAAAGAAGCACAGGACTTTCATCTGACACAGTCGGCTGCACCCATAAGCAGTATAACACCACAAACACAAGTTGTGTAACTTGTCATAAAATTAATTTTCATTACCAAATGCAAAGATCTCACCATTTTCTACGTAGCAGGGTATTTTATGTAGCAGCATAAGGCGTCCATGAAGGTCACTAATATTCTCTTGAACGGGGAACTGAAGAGGCACTTTGAGGACACAGTTGTGTTTTCCCGCCCTGAACTCAAATACAAACTCCTTCTCAGCAGTGCTGCCTGCTTTTCCTTTGTTCTTCTTCATGGTCACAGCTGAAAAATAAAAGGTCACAGTAAAACATCAATAAAGCTGTTATACTTTAAGTCTCTATATAATGTAAACCCAATGCCCCACAACCAGTGTGATATGACTTGGGAGTATAAGAAGAAGAAGAAGAAGCTTTATTTATTGTCATTGTAACACATACAATGAAATTATGTTTGGAGCTGAGGGCCCCAGGCCGCTGCGTGCTTTGGTCATGTGATTTCTGACGTATGAACCACTTTACTGCTTCATTCAGTATCGAAACCCTGTCGCTGGTTTGGTTGTCTCAGCTCTTTGGTAGAGCTGAGCCTTTGAAGCAAATAGAGAATGAGTTGACAGAGATGTGGTTTGACAGTGTTGCATTCAGTACTAAAGATTCTATAACATTACTAAACCATGTACTTGGAACAAATAAAAACAGTTCATGTAAGCACTGTAACATGCACATTGGTGGGAGTTGATGAAGGATCATGGAGTGTAGTAGCTAAAACTACTCAAATAGGTGAAACGACCACAAAGTAATATGATTGGAACTTGTGGTGCATCATGGAAAACCACAGTCTTGCAACAATGTAGTGTGGGTTCATTCCTGACACAGCTGAGTGTTATTTGGGTCATCAATTAAACATTTGAAATTAGATCACATCTGCCATCTAGCCTAATGAACACCCACCATGTATAAATTCAGAGACACTAAGGCATGCGGGGAGACCGGGAGTCGAACCACCAACTTGCTGGTCAGGAGCCACAGCCACCCCGCTATGGGCTATTTAGGCTTGATTTAGGATAGAATATGATTCATAGCACAAAATGTCAGGCTAAGTATATAGCTATAGCCTACTACAATCAGACGTGCCAAATAAGAAACACTGCCTTCAACATGAGTTCATGTTTATTCACATTTTATTGTGTCGGCTTGAAACCATACAACCATGTAGTGTAGTAGAACAGGAAGGTGCATGGCGAATCAAATCTCAAACAATCCAAGAACCAATAAATGACACGTCTCGATTGCACTTTATTTTATTGACCACCAGATGTACTACTCGAGCACTGTGTCATTGAAGCCCCGAGTAATGAACCATTTTTTGAATAAAGTGTCGAAGCTAAAACAAAGCCTCGATCAGCCATTATTACCTTCACTGTCATATCGTTAAATTCATTAAATTACCTATGTTAACCAACAGATAACAAGCATCGTTTTCATTCAGTACAAGTAGCGCAATGAGGCCAGTACTTCTTCACTAATAACCTGTTAAAGGCTAACTGACAGAGGACATGAGTTTTATATATTCTAAAATTAATGTTTAAAAGCCGATTGTGATCACTGCTCGGTGTCAGCTACTGTGTATTTAGCATCCCGGTCCGCTACCACTACAGCTAGCGTTTAGGCACGAAGTAAAAATTAATAAGAGAGGTACTCTGTCATGGCATGTCTACAACAGACATGTCATGTTTCTGATTTATTTGCTGAATATAAGTGAGACATATTTACCTCAATATGTTTGAATGCAGTATTTTGCTGTTACACGACCAGAGGTCCTATTTACTCAGCTGACTACTTCTGCTACGACAAGCACTTTCGTCAAATACTTCTATAGAGCAATGTTTCTGAATACACACCAGAAGTGCTATGATATGTGTCTGACTGCTTAATCTGTTTGCAAATCTTATATAAATTGTATATGGTTGGTTCTCTTTTACGTACTAGGCAGTTTTATAGCGCCACGAATCTACTGAATCTAAAGCGTAACTAAAGTAGAGGGAGTTTTCTTTGGGCACGACCTCCCCCTGCTGGATAGTTTATGAATGACACTGGCTTCTATTTGGTGACAGTAAAACGTTACTAAGGAAATCATGACGTTGTGGACAAAGTATTGTCTTATTGACATGTTCTTTAAAATGTTCAGTAAAATGTTCTTTTAAACAATAGCGTACAATTTTGTTATGAAATACTTACTGTGGAAATATGTGAAAATTACTGTGGAGTGGAGGCCACATCGGTGTGCCTAATGTAATCACTGATGTAACAGTCTGTTACACTGATAATGGATAACTACAGTCGCTATCCAATCAACAATATTCTTTTGCCATTTTCCATAGCTCAACTCCATCGTCTCTGTAGTCAAGATAAAACGGGGAAAACCACTATAAAGCATATGTGTCAAGGATCTGACAGATAAATTTTATTTAAATACAAGGTTCAGTGGTGTGATAGTGATTCTAGTCATGCTGAGCAGTCCTGTACCAAATGGGCAGAATAATAGGGGACAGAAGAGGAGAGAGTGGTGGCTCAATACATTAGTAGGCTACTGAATTATTATTCTCCATTTCAAACAAATCCAAATTAAATTCGAGAAGTACGGAGCTGGTCCCAAGTGATGATGGAGCTGGAGTCGGCCAGTAACAGTTACTACTTTGGACATTCCTAGAGTGAGCAGAGGATAACAGTGATTTTTCAAAGCTGATTCTAACCAATGGTGTGTCTTTTTTATACATTTATTTTCAGAACCTCATCTACTTGTCAATTAAATAAAGTAACATTTGAAAAACTTTATACTTACTTATTTCATGTAGATCAAATATTATATTTATGCAGTCTATATTGTTTCTGTATCTATTCTGATACTGTATGTATTGTATGGGTTAACTCTATGGGCTACGAGGTAGTCTAACTAAAACAGACTATAAGTTTACATACTGTATGAACTGGCTACTAAATGCTGCACAGTTTTGGTGACAAGCCAAAGATTTTCTGACTACTACATACTGTAGACTAATAAAACATAAGATGACAAAACAAGCTCCTGTGTTTTTTCAGGGCTTTCAACTATATCTGACCATCTTCGTCCAAACAAGTTTGATCAGTTATCAGTAGGCTCAAACAGAATCTGCACCCGCGGAATTCCGACACCTCCGCAAATTTCGTGACATGAAACAATTCGAAATTGTCTATATTAAATGCAATAATACTTTTCTCTATAGCTTTTTCTTTCGAGTATATGTGTGAGCCAGCGCGTGTATCGTGCATGTATACGCGCGCGTTGGTAAACGCATGCGTGTGGTTTCTTCAAGTTTGAGAAGGTAAGGGCAGGTGTAAAAATAGCCCTCCTACAAAAATCAGCATAACCATTCTTTTTACAACCCTGAAAATTAAATAACACCAACTATACTAAATACTATATTATACAAATTTTTTATTACGATACAATAGATCAACATATTAGAAAACATATTTAGTCACTTCACAGGCTTTATAAACGCGCTCTTGCGCTGCTACACGTTTATGATTTGATGTGGGTATTTGCAGATGCTCCCTCCAACGGTTGAACTGTCCCGTCATACCTCGCGTGGCCAACGGCTCTGCCTATCAATTGCTCGCACATTGAATTACCGTAGCCTGCCTGTTCAGCTCCATTTATTGAAATATTTTGGAACAAACCAGGTCGGACTACTCATTATACACTTGCTACCTGCCACACAGTTTCCCGGCCTTCTGTTTATCTGACTGCGGCGGTGGCTCGTTGGCTAGGTTTGGTCGGGGAGGCAGGGAGAAGTACGGAGCTGGTCCCAAGTGATGATGGAGCTGGAGTCGGCCAGTAATAGAAGCGAACTGGGAGCTGTGGGAGACTCGCTGCAGCCACAGACCCCGAGCAGGCACGAAAAGAGCCTGGGACTGCTCACGACCAAGTTTGTGACTTTACTACAGGAAGCGAAGGACGGAGTTCTGGATCTGAAAGCTGTGAGCATGCAGTCCCGACTCTTTGTTGTTAGCTAGCACATGTCATTTTGAGCCTGTCCGCTGTTGTTAGGTTACATGTACTTTTGCTAGTCAGCCTGTTAGCCTAGCCTAGCTGTGTGACATGCTAATGTGAATGGGTGATACCTCTTTGCTTATGACTTTATAGTTTTCAGACCGCTGTTGTGTAAACGTGTTTTCGTGTTTCTCAAAGGGGAGAAAAAAGGTTACAAACTGACCTCTGAGAAGACTCGCCAACTCTTCAGACTATGCCCCCCTGCAGGTTCAGGGTTTTAAAAGTGGGTCCGTTTTTCTCGTCCACTTCATGGACTCAACGTCTTCACATAAAAACGGTTATTTTCTGATTGATGACACTGTTGTCAGTTAACGCCACGTATTCACTCAGTTTCCAGTAATTACTCAAAAAGCTTTTATTAACAGTGCATTAGCCTTTCAGTCAGGAGTACGTAAAATAACGTATTCTGTGGTCTTCATCACAGTATGTAGACCATAATGTTCTTAGTGACCTGACAGATAAACGCTCATTAAGATGGTCGCCAGAATCAAGAGACTAGGGTCTAAGCTAAAGCACGACAGTGAATTTGTGACAGTTGAGGAACGTAGGAGAACTTCTGAGTCTGTCATTAAGCTCGTTCAGCGGGAAGCCTTTCCTCAAGAGTTAAAGACACTTCAAAGGGAAAACATTCTCTCAAAATCAAGCCCTCTTCTCTACCTTGACCCTATTACAATACGTTAACATTCCCACAAAACTACGGTCCGGCTTGCTGAGCAGCCTTTTAGTGCCAGTCACTTTTAAGACACTTGAGGAACCTGTTTGTTATTACTCACTAGAAAAAGAGGTTGAGAACAAATCACTTGCCTGATTTTCAGTCAGTTTCACTATAAGCCTTGAACTCATATACTGAAGCCCAGACATGATAAAACATTCTCTCAAAAATGCACACGCGCACACACACACACACACACACGCACACACACACACACACACACCAGTCGCCACTTTATTAGGTACACCTGTACAATTGTATGCAATCCACTGTGAAACTTCTACCATAACATCTGTGTTTACGAAGCTCAAAATGTTTCAGCTTTTGGTTAAATTGTCATAAATGTATAAATTCAATTATATATTTATTATTAATGTCATAGATACAGGTGAATTTGTACTGGACTACATTATATTTAGAGTTGTCTATATTTTTGTCCTCCCCAGCTACATACATGAGAGGGTCAGAATATTAGGAACTTATTATTTTTTTTAACCAGTTGTCAGCTTGACCAGCAAAGTATCACTTTGTATAATGGAATAGTTTCTTTTTCACTGTAACCTCAATGACTTTGCAGACAGATTAGCTTAATAGCTGCTGACACTCATGGTGAAACTGTGCTTTGCTGATTTAGAAAAAAAGACCAGACATTCTTGGATTTTTTTTCCTTTCTCTTTCTCATTTTCAACTGTCCAATAAAACACACTGCATTTTTAATTTATGAAACCAATTCACTTGAAGCCATCACTTGAGTTACTGTCTCGTATAAATACTGTGTCCTGGACAGAAAAAAGTTTTATTTTGTGCCTTGTTCTCCTTTTATCAGATGTTGGTTCAAACACTGGGAAATTGGTGTGCTTATTCCATCATAACATATATATTTTATACTTTGTAAGGGCTTTCAAAAGAGAGCTGTGACTTACATTTGTTTTGAACTAAAAACCAAAACTCTGTCTATATGTTGACACTGCTGGAAAAAGTAAAACACAATCATGTTATTAATCAGTGCTATATAAATTATGAAGGATTGGATATGTGTTTGCCTCTCTCACCTGTGGCTCCTGTAGCCACTCTGAACTGGAAATCTTTACATATGTTTGCATTAGTGAATAATGAATTGATGCTATGTGAACCATTAAATACATAGCTTTCTAGTTTATTAGTGGTTATTCAGCAGGTTTGTGACTTAAGTTCACCCACAGGGCCTGCTCACGAAGCCGACACTTATCAGCAACAGCCATATTATTAGTTTCTTAATCACCGGGAGCTTGTGCTGGGTAACTAAGATGGGTGGTAAAAACCTCAGGGTTTTTGGTTGTAGAGCATTAAACTAGTTGGTACAGATACAGTGGTCCCTCTTTATATGTACCTTTAGCTGTACTTAAGGAGATGGCAGAAATCTCTGTTGTGTTTTTCATTGCTTTTGTCTTGTCATTCAGGCTGCAGACACCTTGGCAGTGCGGCAGAAACGGCGCATCTACGACATCACTAATGTGCTGGAGGGAATTGGGCTTATAGAGAAGAAGTCCAAGAACAGTATCCAGTGGAAGTAAGTCCATAGCCTGTTTCTTCTCCACAGGTGGAACGGCTTTCCTTTATTTTCTTAAAAACTGAATAATTAAAAAAAAAAATTAGCTGCCTAAGAAAATATTCTTTGTATTTTGACTTCATAAAAGCATTGTATCCAAAGAAATAATAAATTGAGTTGTAGTGAACTGACTATTACCGAAGAGTTAGATGTCATATTAAAGAATCCTAGGCTACATTACACTTACACAGTTATGATACAGAACTGGCCACAGACACTGTTTGCTGTAACTACACCTTTCCTGTACGTATTTGGAAAACAAGTAGTTGTCGCAGTATAATCATTTCATAACTACAGTATAACAAAGTGACCTGAACAAGAGAAAAGAGCTTGTCGACTGCACGTGTCACTACTCATGTAGATATGAGAGTTGTTAGTGTACATTAAAATGTCAAAGTGGCTTTTCTCAGTGTTGTGTATTAAAGTGCAGTCAATAAAGTATTAGTACTAGGGGTGTGATGAGATCTCATGCCATGAGATCTTGTGGTATTAAAACATGACAATATTTCTTGTTGAAGTGAATTCTGTCTTGTGATATCAGTACAAAATAAAACAAGCAGAAGCCGGCATGGGGAAGTGTGAGAATAAAATTTGCAATTTCAGTTAGGTTGTCTCACACCACTGTTTCCCATACATTGATTTATGTGTGGCTGGCCGCCACAATATCGACAATGACCATCACATAGTGATTTAAAATAGGTAAAGTCTTATTTCAATGTAGTGCTGTGTGTAGCGCATGTATTCGCATGACAGCCATGACATTTGACCATCTGTGAACAGCTCCTCCTTTCTGTGTCTGTTTTTGACTTAAAACTGTCAATTGTGTAGATACAGCTCTTCTAATAAGTTATTAACAAACTAGTAAGGCTAGTTAAGCTAATTTTAGAATATAGCTGTTGCTGAGGTTAGCACACTATATATAGCCTGGATATATACAGGGACTACTCTACAAGTGGCTAAAGTTAATGCCAGTTCATAAACTCTAATGTTGAATGTTTGCCCCCTCAGTCTGGGAGAATATTGAAAAACATGTGGGAAAGCTGATTAGTGTGATTAGTGATCCAGCTGATTCGTTTTGAGTATTTTTTGTTTCAACCAATGCTACTGAAGCAACAAGAGAGGGTCAGGAGATGAGAGATGTAGGAGGAGAGCAGCAGTCAACATGCTGCTGCTATGGGAGAGCTACTTAAGAAGGTACAGGTCAGATGAACAGCACCATAGCATTACTATATTTAATTTAAAAAATGAAATTCTGAAAGTGTGACACCCCACCCCCCAAACTACCACCACAATTAGAATGTAATTCTGTGGGAAACTGCAGCTTCAATTAGAACTAAGCTCATGCACAGTTATAAGGTCTGAAGAGCCTCATGTGAAATCATACAGGAGAGAAGCCAGTCAGCTGAGTTTGAGGCAAAACCTTTTACAGTGTTTGTATATTGTTGTCTTTTACTGCATATGATGATTCATACTCAGAAAGTAGAACTAAAGTGACATTCATTATAAGATGAATAATTAAAACATTTCAAATGCACCTGCATTATTTTGCATTTTGTGACTTTCAGTCAAATAAGAGTATTTTTCCAGTCATATATTTCATCATTGAACATTTCTTAAAAATAGTGTTAAAATATCATCTTGTCTTGTTGTCATGGACCCAATATTGTGTAGACCCTCTTGTCTCATGAGCTAAGTATATTGTAGGGTTGCCACGGTATGGCATTTTCATGGTGTGATAGTCTCAGAAAATGTTACAGTACAGACTGTGCCACTAGATTGACCCTAAAGAATAAACATAATTCTAAACACGATTTTTTAAAAAAGTGTATAACTATAACACGTTATATTATTAAAGCCTGTTCATTTGTATGTTACCACCAGTAGTAGAGGAAATATTTATATCCTTTGCCTAAGTAAATGTACTAATATCACACTATAAAAGTACCCTACTCTGTTACAAGTAAAGTCCTGTGTTGGAAGAGTTAAGTAAAATTAAGTGTTACTAATTAAAGTATTAACATAGAAGTAGGCTAGAACACTCTGGATCATGTTTACAGTAACATACATGGTGCATACAGAGCCGCACCCCGCCCCCACTTCAGACGCTCGGACCACATTTCTTTGTTCCTGTATCCAGCTTACAGACAAAGACTGAAACAAACAAACCCTGTCACTAAACAAGTGAAGCTTTGGAACATGGAGACTGAGAGCACCTTGCAGGACTGTTTCACCCAGACCGACTGGGATGTGTTTAAAGCTGCAGCCACCTCAGAGGACTTTTCTGTCAGCGTACAGGATTATGCTGAGTATGTGACCAGGTACATTAGTACCTGTATTGACAACATTGTGCCCACCATACAAGTCAGGAGGTTCCCCAACCAGAAGCCCTGGATAAACAGTCAGGTATGCCACATGCTGCGTGCTCACTCTCATGCATTCAGATCAGGCGATGAGATGGAGTACAAAGCTGCAAAGTACAGACTGAGGAAAACCATCACAGCGGCCAAGAGGCAGTACAGAGAGAAGCTGAATGGCTTCTATTCTATTGCTGACTCTGGATGGATGTGGGAAGGCCCACA